>NC_069502.1:139116303-139716303 GCF_027579735.1 Bombina bombina | reverse complement strand
GGGGGGGGGGGTTAGCTGTTTAGTGGGTGTAGAGGTTAGTGGGAATTTTGCGATGGGGGTTGTGGAGGTTTAGGGGTAAATAGTCTAGAAAGGTATTTTACAATGGGGGTTGTTTCGATTTAGGGGTTAATAGTATAGAGGGGTCGTTTGTGGTGGGCTATGTGGCGGTTTAGAGGTTCATAGTGTAGAGGGGTATTTTGCAAAGTGGGAGTGTGGTAGTTTAGGGATTAATAGTGTAGTGGGGAACATTGCGGTGGGCTATGTGGCGGTTTAGGGGTTATTAGAATAGGGGGCTTATGACAATACTGGTTAGAATGTGAGTATGGGTGTTCGATTTTTTCTATTTTTCTCGCTCCATTAAAGTCTATGGGGGAGTATATTAATGCGGTCACTAAAATCTAACTTTTGCTCTTTGTGCACGTCGGGTTAGCACACAAATGGAAAAATATACTTTTAACTAGTAATATGCAGGCTACCCAATGCTGAAAGCAAGCGGAGTTAGCATGTGAGTGGGAGCGATACATAGTGCTCCAGTCTTAATCTAGCCATAAATACATTTCATGCACCTCCCTCTATTCATGGGGGTCGTCATTTTGGATCCTCGGTTACACTGCAGGTATCGGAATGAGATTTGCTAGACTTGTGCAGAGAAGGCAGCACTGGCATGTAGTGGAAGCTAGATTTAGTATTTAGTGTATGATGTCCCTTTAGCATTGCTTTGAAAATGTTTGCCTAAATAATACATTTGATATTGCCACATTTTGTGACAGCACAATTCAAGCTTTACTACTTAATGAATATGTGCAGCACTCCCAGGTTAAACTGATACTGGTTTCTACAGACTCAGAATAAACTTTTGATATCTTAAACTGGACTATTTTAATAGCCGCTTTAAAGAAATTCTATTTTGGAGAGCAAATATTACGCCATATTTCCAGTTTAACCTCTCTGTGGCCCTTTCTACATCGGCCAGCGATGGTGCTGATCGTTGGTGGAGGAGGGAGGCGGGTGGGCGGCCCATCGCTGGAGGAGGGCGGGAGCAGGTGGGAACGTTACGCCACTCTACAGGAATTAAAAAATAATAATATTAAGGCACAGCGGCAGTGAGGGGGAAGGATGGAGGGGGGAGGAAGGAAGGGGGAGCCTATGTGGTATCCGACAATGTAAATTAATCTGGGAGGGGGGTATGGTATTGAGGAGGCAGCTATACTACAGAAAAAATGGGTCTTTTATTTATTTATTTTTAAAAATGAGCCAAATTTGCAGCAAACAGACAGCTGCCAGTACCTATGATGGCGGCAAATAGGTAGAGGGGGGAGAGTTAGAGAGATTTTTTGGGAGGGATAATGGAGGTTGGGGGTTAGGGGAGAACCTACACTTCAGCAAATATATTTAAAAATAAAATTATTTAAAAAAAAAAAAAGCTTTTATTTTCATACTGGCAAACTTTCTGCCAGTACTTAAGATGGCGGTGAAAATTGTGAGGTAGGGGAGGGAAGAGAGCTGTTTTTGAGAGGGGTCAGGGAGGGATCAGGGAGTGGGATGTGTCAGGTGAGAGGCTGATCTCTACACTGAAGCTAAAGTTAACCCTACAAGCTACCTAATTACCACAAGTGTGGTGAGCAGCAGCATTTAACAGCCTTATTATTACCAAAAAGAAACGCCAAAGCCACATATGTCTGCTATTTCTGAACAAAGGGGATCCCAGAGTAGCATTTACAACCATTTGTGCCATAATTACACAAGCTGTTTGTAAATAATTTCAGTGAGAAACCAAAAGTTTGTGAAAAAGTTAACAATTGTTTTTTTTTTATCACATTTGGCGGTGAAATGGTGGCATTAAATATACCAAAATGGGCCTAGATCAATACTTTGGGTTGTCTACTAAAAAAAACCCATATACATGTGAAGGGTTATTTAGGGATTCTTGACAGTTATCAGTGTTTCAATGTAACTCGCTAATTTTGAAAAAAAAAAAATGGTTTGGAAATAGCAAAGTGCTACTTGTACTTATTGCCCTATAACTTGCAAAAAAAGCACAGAACATGTAAACATTGGGTATTTCCAAACTCAGGACAAAATTTAGAAACTATTTAGCATGGGTGTTTTTTAGTGGTTGTAGACGCGTAACAGATTTTAAGGGTCAAAGTTAGAAAAAGTGTGTTTTTTACAATTTTTTCATCATATTTTATATTTTTTTATAGTAAATTATATGATATGATGAAAATAATGCTATCTTTAGAAAGTCCATTTAATGGCGAGAAAAATGGTATATAATATGTGTGGGTATAGTAAAGGAGCAAGAGTACAATTACTGCTAAACACAAAGACCATAAAAATTTAAAAACAGCCCTAGTCCTTAACAGTAACGGCTAGATTTAGAGTTTTGTCGGTAAGGACCCGCGTATCTAACACTGGCTTTTTTCTGGCCGCACCTTTAAAATAACTCTGGTATTGAGAGTCCACAGAATGGCTGCGTTAGGCTCCAAAAAAGGAGCGTAGAGCATATTTAACGCCACTGCAACTCTCGATACCAGAGTTGCTTACGGACGCGGCCAGCCTCAAAAACGTGCTCGTGCACGATTCCCCCATAGGAAACAATGGGGCTGTTTGAGCTGAAAAAAAACCTAACACCTGCAAAAAAGCCGCGCTCAGCTCCTAACGCAGCCCCATTGTTTGCTATGGGGAAACACTTCCTACGTCTGCACCTAACACTCTAGCATGTACCCCGAGTCTAAACACCCCTAGCCTTACACTTATTAACCCCTAATCTGCCGCCCCCGCTATCGCTGACCCCTGCATATTATTATTAACCCCTAATCTGCCGCTCCGTAAACCATCGCTACTTACATTATCCCTATGTACCCCTAATCTGCTGCCCCTAACACCGCCGACCCCTATATTATATTTATTAACCCCTAATCTGCCCCCCCACAACGTCGCCTCCACCTGCCTACACTTATTAACCCCTAATCTGCCGAGCGGACCGCACCGCTATTATTATAAAGTTATTAACCCCTAATCCGCCTCACTAACCCTATAATAAATAGTATTAACCCCTAATCTGCCCTCCCTAACATCGTCGACATCTAACTTCAAGTATTAACCCCTAATCTGCCGACCTAATCTCGCCGCTATTCTAATAAATGTATTAACCCCTAAAGATAAGTCTAACCCTAACACTAACACCCCCCTAAATTAAATATAATTTAAATCTAACGAAATTAATTAACTCTTCTTAAATAAATTATTCCTATTTAAAGCTAAATACTTACCTGTAAAATAAATCCTAATATAGCTACAATATAAATTATAATTATATTATAGCTATTTTAGGATTAATATTTATTTTACAGGTAACTTTGTATTTATTTTAACCAGGTACAATAGCTATTAAATAGTTAAGAACTATTTAATAGCTAAAATAGTTAAAATAATTACAAATTTACCTGTAAAATAAATCCTAACCTAAGTTACAATTAAACCTAACACTACACTATCAATAAATAAATTAAATAAAATACCTATAATTATCTACAATTAAACCTAACACTACACTATCAATAAATAAATTAAATACAATTCCTACAAATAAATACAATGAAATAAACTAACTAAAGTAAAAAAAATAAAAAAGAACTAAGTTACAAAAAATAAAAAAATATTTACAAACATTAGAAAAATATTAAAACAATTTTAAACTAATTACACCTACTCTAAGCCCCCTAATAAAATAACAAAGCCCCCCAAAATAAAAAAATGCCCTACCCTATTCTAAATGACTAAAGTTCAAAGCTCTTTTACCTTACCAGCCCTGAACAGGGCCCTTTGCGGGGCATGCCCCAAGAAGTTCAGCTCTTTTGCCTGTAAAAAAAAACATACAATCCCCCCCCCCAACATTACAACCCACCACCCACATACCCCTAATCTAACCCAAACCCCCCTTAAATAAACCTAACACTAAGCCCCTGAAGATCTTCCTACCTTATCTTCACCATACCAGGTTCACCGATCGATCCAGAAGAGCTCCTCCGATGTCCTGATCCAAGCCCAAGCGGGGGGCTGAAGAGGTCCATGATCCGGCTGAAGTCATCATCCAAGCGGGAGCTGAAGAGGTCCATGATCCAGCTGAAGTCTTCATCCAAGCGGGAGCTGAAGAGGTCCATGAACCGGATGAAGTCTTCTATCAACGGCATCTTCAATCTTCTTTCTTCGGGAGCCATCATCTTCCATCCGACGCGGAACATCCTCTTCTCCCGACGCCTACTAGCCGAATGACGGTTCCTTTAAATGACGTCATCCAAGATGGCGTCCCTCGAATTCCGATTGGCTGATAGGATTCTATCAGCCAATCGGAATTAAGGTAGGAATATTCTGATTGGCTGATGGAATCAGCCAATCAGAATCAAGTTCAATCCGATTGGCTGATTCAATCAGCCAATCAGATTGAGCTCGCATTCTATTGGCTGTTCCGATCATTATTAGTTTAAAATTGTTTTTTTATTTTTTGTAACTTAGTTCTTTTTTATTTTTTGTACTTTAGTTAGTTTATTTCATTGTAGTTATTTGTAGGTATTGTATTTAATTAATTTATTGATAGTGTAGTGTTAGGTTTAATTGTAGGTAATTGTAGGTATTTTATTTAATTTATTTATTGATAGTGTAGTGTTAGGTTTAATTGTAACTTAGGTTAGGATTTATTTTACAGGTAATTTTGTAATTGTTTTAACTAGGTAGCTATTAAATAGTTCTTAATTATTTAATAGCTATTGTACCTGGTTAAAATAA
This sequence comes from Bombina bombina, assembly GCF_027579735.1. Taxonomy (NCBI): domain Eukaryota; kingdom Metazoa; phylum Chordata; class Amphibia; order Anura; family Bombinatoridae; genus Bombina; species Bombina bombina. The sequence goes on along the minus strand of NC_069502.1, from coordinate 139,711,515 downwards.
ATACAAAGTTACCTGTAAAATAAATATTAATCCTAAAATAGCTATAATATAATTATAATTTATATTGTAGCTATATTAGGATTTATTTTACAGGTAAGTATTTAGCTTTAAATAGGGGGGTGTTAGTGTTAGGGTTAGACTTAGCTTTAGGGGTTAATACATTTATTAGAATAGCGGTGAGCTCCGGTCGGCAGATTAGGGGTTAATGTTTGAAGTTAGGTGTCGGCGATGTTAGGGAGGGCAGATTAGGGGTTAATACTATTTATTATAGGGTTAGTGAGGCGGATTAGGGGTTAATAACTTTATTATAATAGCGGTGCGGTCCGGTCGGCAGATTAGGGGTTAATAAGTGTAGGCAGGTGGAGGCGACGTTGAGGGGGGCAGATTAGGGGTTAATAAATATAATATAGGGGTCGGCGGTGTTAGGGGCAGCAGATTAGGGGTACATAGCTATAATGTAGGTGGCGGTGCATTGCGGTCGGCAGATTAGGGGTTAATTATTGTAGGTAGCTGGCGGCGACGTTGTGGGGGGCAGGTTAGTGGTTAATAAATATAATACAGGGGTCGGCGGGGTTAGGGGCAGCAGATTAGGGGTACATAAGTATAAAATATATATATATATATAAAAAAAATTTAATCGAGTGGCGGCGATGTGGGGGGACCTCGGTTTAGGGGTACATAGGTAGTTTATGGGTGTTAGTGTACTTTAGAGCACAGTAGTTAAGAGCTTTATGAACCGGCGTTAGCCCAGAAAGCTCTTAACTCCTGGCTTTTTTCTGCGGCTGGAGTTTTGTCGTTAGAATTCTAACGCTCACTTCAGCCACGACTCTAAATACCGGAGTTAGAAAGATCCCATTGAAAAGATAGGATACGCAAATGACGTAAGGGGATCTGCGGTATGGAAAAGTCGCGGCTGAAAAGTGAGCATTAGACCCTTTTTTGAGTGACTCCAAATACCGGCGGTAGCCTAAAACCAGTGTTAGGAGCCTCTAACGCTGGTTTTCACGGCTACCGCCAAACTCCAAATCTAGGCCTAAGAAAATAAAAAAATCAGTCATCTACAGGTAACAGAATGCTATTCAATAGTTTTATGATACACAGGGCTGCCTGTTATAACACCGTTTATTCATATTTAGCATAGGTAATTTTGGCTGTGCATGTTAGAGACACCCTAATGACCACATCATTGAATTTAGGAAGTAATGAATATAAAATCTCAATGTATGCAATGTCCTCTCTTTAATTAACTTCTCCACTGATTTTAATTCCAAGATGTTATGTGTATTTGAGGAGTTGTGTAAATATTCAGTTTTTTTATTAAATAGTCAAAAATCAGAAATACATTATGTTAGGCTCACAGATCAAGAATTATCCTCTATACGAGACATTTGCCCTGTAAACATCAAACTTATGCATTAAAATATTTAGGCATTGCCCTCTCTCCTTGCCTGAGACAATTATACAACTTTAATTACAAAAAAGTCCTATCTTTATTTCAAATCAGACCTTCATGCACCAAGAGTGTTTCTTGGTGGGGCTGAATTCAAACATTTAAGATGAACATAATACCTAGATATTTGTATGCTTCACAAGCTGTACCTTTGTCAATAACCAAATCTTATGCAAGTACAATGTACCTTAAATTCCTTGTATAAATAAGTCAACTATGTATAGATCTTTAAGAGATGGAGACCTAGGTCTCCCTAGTTTTGATGCTTATCGTCAAGCAGTGGGAATACAAATAATCTATGATTGGTGCTGAGAAGGACAAACTAAAGCTTGGGTCACTCTCTTCATGACCATGATATCAAATATGATTGCACTTTCATGACTGTAGAGACAAAACATATTCAGAATGGTTTCCAGTTTTTACAGCTACATTATTGAAATCCTAATCATGAAGGTGCAATTCATAATCAGCATTTTTGCAGTTATTGTTGTGGAGTGGTTTCACGGTTTACAGAGTGAGAACTGTTAAAATGCCATTAGGGGGCGGAGACTACAGTTGAAGCGGCAGGATGTGTTTTTGAAGAGTTCCTAACTATATATTTTATTTTTAACGATATATCACTATCTTATCAGTAGTTTTATACCATAGAAGGCTTGAAAGATTCAGGAAAAAGCATTCCTAAACTCTGCGCCTGACCTATGCTCTTCAACTAAACTTTTCAACCGTCAAAAGATCTATATAGCAATGCGGCCTGTGAGGCCTACTCTGTTGTCGAGAAACGGTGGAGTTGGGGCTACCACATACTGTCCCCCCCCCCCAGATTACTGGGTTACAAGCTCAGATTGAAGTACATTAAAACTTCAGTCACTACTACTAAAGCGCTATATGAACAATGGAGAATACACAGATAATTACCATAATTAGTTAGATTATGGAGATTTATATAATCCAGCTCTGCAATGATATAGAAAAAGCATTTAGTTCTGACTCTAGCAGCTACGTGAAGATTGAGAAACAGCCGCAAGATGTAAGTCCACCTAACATTCACCAGAAGCCTTTCCCAAATGAGGGGAAGAAAACTGCAGTCACTGGTCGGGATATGGAGACCAATTTCACTTCTGGCCAACACGAAGCAATGGAGCAGCCAGGAGTTAATATTGCTACTAAAGTAATCGTACTATATGCACCAGAAAAAGTATCTCTGCAGCAGCGATTTCTGCACAGGCAGGCCAGCAATACAGGTTACTCACCGCGACTACAGAGACAGCGAAACTCACACAGGCAGGACCGCAATACCACTCAACCACCGCGGTTTAGTAGACTGTGATTCCAGTACAAGCAGGCCCGCGTTACACCTACAGCAACTATGGAGATTCTCACACAGGCGGTCCTGTGATACAGCTTTCTCACCGCTGGACTTGACATCTTGCCTGCCGACAGATATGTACAAAGCCCTGGGAGAAGGGCTAGCGTCAACAATGATCTTCTACCGGAATAACTGCTCTGGTATAGGTTAAATCTTACAGAGACAGCAGTGTTATTTAATACTTACATATCCAATGAACTGTACGCTGGACATGTCAAGATCGAGGAACTCTTAGACCTGGTATTGGCTAAAGTTCTCCTTCCAGATTTGAGAGTGATATGAAGCCAAAGATTATAGTTTTATGCTACCATTATACACCGCTTTTATTAGTAACCAGTTATATCTGTGATGGCTATTTTGTCTGATGTTTATATCAGCTGCTTGATACATTTTCCTAAACTTACACTATAGAATCACAAATTTGCTTATATTTCCTATAAGGTGCATAGGATCATCCATTGTTAGAGAGTGATGCTAGCATGTATGTTTTTGTACTGTACTGGCTATATGACAATCGTGCTATATAATCTTGAGCTCCAGTTTAGTTTAAGCCCTAACTCATTCTCATAATGAGTGACACACTCCTTCAGATATATAGCTGTTTATTATAGAAGGAAGTATTATGGGAGATTGGTTAACATGCTTTCGCTTTATATGTTAATACTGTATATGCTATTGACAGCAATAACCTGATCCCATAACCTATGACTCTAGACGAACCTCCATATATGCTTATATATACAATAGTCATACACTATGATGATTCAGCTTACAGCTACTATATGTCCTTTAGTCATGTACATATTCCTACATATATATATACCCTACCTTTCTACTTAGAGGTGGACCAGTAAGAGGAAAATTATAATGTTAGATGCCTGGACTCACACTTATCTAGACAATATATCAACCCCGGATCACTTTAATTTCATCTTCTCAGATAAGGGTCTCATGGTATCAGTTATTCTCACTATGATCTTACAAACTTTGGAGTCATATAGTTTTAGAATTACTACTTCAATATAGAAATGTGGATTCTAGATGTTATGTTTAGTCTGTTATTAATGGCTGTTCTGTATATAGGTTAATATAAATAAATATAATGCACAGTCTAGATATTTGTCATGGGTTTAAGAGTAACCCTATTATACCTTAAATGCACCTCCCACGAAGTGTTTAATTGATAATTCAGGTCCAAGAGTGACCTTACTTTGCAAAGGAGGTAGAAAAATTTCCTTTTTTTCTAGTTAGCATTTTTGTACAGATATTTTCTAGATACCCAATAAAGCAATATTCTTTGGGCAGGGTTTTTCATATTTAAATACCCTATCAGTTTAGTTTTACCTTACATTTATTATTATTCTTATACCTAGATAAGTAGGTATATGCATCCAGGTATGGGTATAAGTGAGATTGTGTGTACTGTTTTTTTTTACAGGTTGTATCTCATATTTATTGTATAACAGATCATATACTGTTACAGAATTTTTTTTATGCTTCCTTTTACATTTAGATGTACCTGTTAAAAATGGTCTCTCAATAAAAAAATTATAAAAACCCCTCAATGAAAACAGTAAATCCACATGAGCAGAGGAGATTAGCCAATGAGTAGTGTTCTAGTGTCCATATACTGTCCATAGAGACCATATTCCTACTCTTTCTTCTTTGATGCAGATTAGAGTAAGTTTTAGAAGAAGGCGACGAAAATTGAATGGTTTTACAAATGAAAAATAACCAATAAAAAAAACATCTTGTAACATGCATTGGAGAACCTCTGTCTAAACTGATTGAAGATGAAACAAGAAGATGAGTCTGACATAAATTGCTTGAAGAAGGCTGAAAAACGTCTTGGGATGTTACGTGGTAGATGGACGTGGTTATCAATTTAAAACTTTTTTAAAATGCGTTGTCTGGATTTTTTTGTTGTTATTCTGTTCACTGTTCAAATAAACCTACCATTTTTTTAAAAAAATTTAATTTTAGAAGCTAAGTTGCTGCCACTTCCTTCTAATAGAAATCTGTAGTGTTCTTCTTGATTTCAGAAGTATATCTCACCAAACTGTAAAACTGTGCTTTTCAATCAATAATTGGAAATATATGTCAATATAATTATTAAACAAACATGCCCGTATACCCATCATACCTATATACAGATGTCATTCAAATTGTTTATCAGTTAGAATGGAATCCAATTACAACAGGATTAATCTCACACATGTAAATGATGATTTCCCATACACACTATACAAAGGGGTTAATTCTTATAAAGTATAATGTAACCTTAAAGGGACAGTAAAATCCAAATTAAACTGCAATTTTAAACAACTTTCCAATTTACTTTTATCATTAAATTTGGTTTGTTCTCTTGGTATTCTTTGTTGAAATATAAACTTAGGTAGGTTTATATGCTAATTTCTAAGCCCTTGAAGACAACCTCTTATCTCAGGGGATTTTGACTGTTTTTTACAGCTAGAGGGCATTATTTCATGTGCGCCATATAGATAACATTGTGCTCACGCCCGTGGAGTTACCTAGGATTCTGCACTGATTGGTTAAAATGCAAGTCTGAAGTGGCATAGATACACGGTAATCACAGAGGCAAAAAGTATGGGAATGGGTAATAAAAGGGATTAGGTTGTCACCCATCCCTTAAAATACAGAACACTTATAAGTTACACATGCTGCACGGTGTGCAGGGAGGAATATGAATAGTGCTGTCCAGAAACACAATACATGTTCCTCCCTGCACACCCTGCAGCGTGTGTAACTCATAAGTGCCCAGGAAAACATGGCTGAGGTGGCAACCCTAAAAGGGATTATCTATCTTTTTTTTAAAAAAAAAATCTGGAGAAGACTGTCCCTTTGAGAGGTGTAAAAGGGCCATTGTATATGACAGTTTTGGTGGGATTCACAGTTTTGAACCCAATAGCAAGTACATGTTTTCTGGAACTTTTCTATGGAAATCTCGTCTGCGGCTGTAAGTTTTTATTGGCGAATACATATTGGTTTGTGATCACTCAAAAAACACATTTTCCATATCGTCTGAAACCGAAACTGAGTTATTGGGAGCAGATATCAGAAAGATTGTGGTGTAAGTCTGTGTGTTTAACCCTGCAAAGGTATTAAACATATAGTTCAGCTCCAAAGCAGCAATCCATTACTGGGAGCTGGATGAACACATCTGGTGAGCCAATGACATGAAACAAATGTGTGTAGCCACCAGTCATCAGTTAGCTCCCAGTAGTGCATTGCTATTGTTAAGGATATGTACATATTATATTCAGGAAAGGATATCAATAGAACAAAGTAAATGTGATAATAGAAGTGACAGTCTAGGCCAAAATAAACTTTCATGATTCAGATAGGGCATGTCATTTTAAACAATTTTCCAATTTACTTTTATCACCAATTTTGCTTTGTTCATTTGGTATTCTTAGTTGAAATCTTAACCTAGGAGGTTCATATGCTAATTGTTTGAACCTTGAAGGCCCACCTCTTTTCAGAATGCATTTTAACAGTTTTTCACCACTAGAGGGTGTTAGTTCACATATTTCATATAGATAACACTGTGCTCGTGCACGTGAAGTTATCTGGGAGCAGGCACTGATTGGCTAAACTGCAAGTCTGTCAAAAGAACTGAAATAAAGGGTCAGTTTGCAGAGGCTTAGATACAAGATAATCACAGAGGTTAAAAGTATATTATTATAACTGTGTTGGTTATGCAAAACTGGGGAATGGGTAATAAAGGGATTATCTATCTTTTGAAACAATAAAAATTCTGGTGTAGACTGTCCCTTTAAAAGTGCCTTAAAGTGAATTATGCAAGTTTAACCCCTTGAGTGCTAATGACGGCTCTGAGCCGTCACAGAGTTTCTCACTCTGGTGCTAATGACGGCTCAGAGCCGTCATGAGCACTCTCCCACCTTGAGGGAGATCTGGGGGCTCCTAACTGCTTCTACCCCGGCGATCGTGACTGTAGAGTGACAGGCATCGCCGGGGCTTCACGTGATGCGCGGTGACGTCACGCGCAATTACGTGATGACGTCATCGCGCAACTTTATTTATTCTTAACAATGTTAAGTATAGGAGGAGGGGGCATGCTGCTTAGAAGCCTGTATCTCAGGCATCTAAGCAGCTACAGACCCCCAAGACCCGTTGTTGGAAAGGTAATCGCCTAACCTTTCCAACAGTGTAAGTCTTGGGGGTCTGTAAAAAAAAATAAAAAAGTTAAAAAAAAAAATCACAAATTTCAAAAATTAAAAAATTAAAATAAAATATTAGCACCCAGGTGGGAAATGGCTTAGCAGCCAAAGGGTTAAGGTAGACTTTCCTATTCCTTTAAATTCCTTTTAAAGGGACATGAAAGCCAATTTTTTTTCTTTTGTGATTTAGAAAGAGCATGTCATTTTAAACAACTTTCTAATTTAATTCTATTATCTAATTTGCTTCATTCTCTTGATATCACTTGCTGAAAAGCATATCTAGATATGCTCAGTAGCTGCTGATTGGTTGCTGCACCTAGAGGCCTTGTGTGATTGGCTCACACATGTGCATTGCTATTTCTTCAACAAAGGATATCTAAAGAATTGAGCAAATTAGATAATAGAAGTAAATTGGAAAGTTGTTTAAAATTGCATGCCCTATCTGAATCATGAAAGTTTAATTTCTCTTGTAAGGTGTATCCAGTCCACGGATTCATCCATTACTTGTGGGATATTCTCTTTCCCAACAGGAAGCTGCAAGAGGATCACCCACAGCAGAGCTGTCTATATAGCTCCTCCCCTAACTACCACCTCCCAGTCATTCTCTTGCAGCTCTCGACAAGGGAAGCAGCTAGAGAGATGTGGTGCATTAATGTAGTTTATCTTCAATCAAAAGTTTGTTATTTTCAAATGGTACCGGAGTTGTACTATTTTAGCCTCAGGCAGAAAGTTGAAGAAGAGTCTGCCTGTGGTCTTTGATGATCTTAGCAGGTTGTAACTAAGATCCATTGCTGTTCTCACACATAACTGAAGAGATGGGTAACTTCAGCTGGGGAATAGCGTGCAGGGTCTCCTGCTCTGAGGTATGTGCAGTTTTAAATTTTTCTAGAGAAATGATAAGCTAGAAAATGCTGACAATACCGGATTTATTTAAGGTAAGCCTGATTACAGTGATTTAATAATGACTGATATCATGCTTGCTGTAAAGTGTAAAATTTTTATTATTTACTCACATTACTGAATAGATATAACGTTTGCTTGAGGTGTATAATTTATACACCTCAAGCAAACGTTATATCTCTCCCACCTTGAGGGATAAACTATCCCTAGACAAAATCTAGTCAGCCATGTGGAAAAACTGGGCCCCAGAATAAAGTTTTATCACCAATATGAAATAAACGTTTATACAGTATAAACGTTTATTTCATATTGGTGATAAAACTTTATTCTGGGGCCCAGTTTTTCCACATGGCTGACTAGATTTTGCCTAGGGGTAGTTTTTTAAGGCCCTCTCACTGTGAGTACAGGTTGGGAGGGGCCTATTTTCCATTAGTTTTTGCAGCTTGAGACATCCAGCTTCCCTGAAGGAGTCCCCTGAACATATAGGACCTCGCTAAGGGGTATTTGTGCCTTCCAAAGTCATTTTATGGGCAGGTAGGGCCACAGTAGAGCTGTGGCAGTTTGTTGTGACTGTTTAAAAACGTTTATATCGTTTTTTTGATCCGGTTTTGAAACTAAGGGGTTAATCATCCATTTGCAAGTGGGTGCAATGCTCTTTCAGCCTATTATACACACTGTAAAAATTCCGTAAGATTTACTGCTTTTTTCACTGTTTTAGAAGTTTCTGTGTTTGTTTTTTTCTCTTAAAGGCACAGTACCGTTTTTATTTTTTGCTTGTTCACAGTTATTAAAGTGTTTTCCAAGCTTGCTGGTCTCATTACTAGTCTGTTTAAAGATGTCTGACATAGAGGAAACTCATTGTTCATTATGTTTAGAAGCCATTGTGGAACCCCCTCTTAGAATGTGTACCAAATGCACTGATTTTACTATAGATTACAAAGAACATATTCTGGCTTTAAAAAATTTATCACCAGAAGAAATTGACAAGGAGGAAGTTATGCCGTCTAACTCTCCCCACGTGTCAGATCCTATAAATCCCGCTCAGGGGACGCCAAGTACATCTAGTGCGCCAATTGCGTATACCTTGCAAGACATGGCGGCAGTTATGAATCATACCCTTACAGTGGTATTATCTAAACTGCCAGGATTGCAAGGAAAGCGAGACAGCTCTGGGACTAGAATAAATACAGAGCTCTCTGACGCTTTAGTAGCTATCTCTGATACACCCTCACAATATAATGAAGCTGAAGCAGGGGAGCTTCAATCTGTGGGTGATTTTTCTGATTCAGGGAAGATACTTCAATCTGATTCTGATATGTCTACATTTAAATTTAAGCTTGAACACCTCCGCGTATTGCTCAGGGAGGTTTTAGCAACTCTGGACGACTGTGACACTATTGTAGTCCCAGAGAAATTATGTAGATTGGATAAATACTATGCAGTACCTACTTACACTGATGTTTTTCCAATTCCTAAAAGGTTTTCTGAAATTATTACTAAGGAATGGGATAGACCAGGTGTACCATTCTCTCCCCCTCCAGTTTTTAAAAAGATGTTTCCTATAGACGCCGCTACACAGGACTTATGGCAGACGGTCCCTAAGGTGGAGGGAGCAGTTTCTACACTAGCTAAGCGTACCACTATCCTTGTCGAGGACAGTTGTGCTTTTCTAGATCCAATGGATAAAAAATTAGAGGGTTACCTTAAGAAAATTTTTATTCAACAAGGTTTTATTCTCCAGCCTCTTGCATGCATTGCCCCAGTCACTGCTGCCGCGGCTTTCTGGTTTGAGTCCCTAGAGGAGGCTCTACCGGTTGAAACCCCGTTGGAAGATATTATTGACAAGCTTAGGGCCCTTAAGCTAGCCAATTCATTTGTTTCTGACGCCGTTGTTCATTTAACCAAGCTAACGGCTAAAAATTCAGGTTTTGCTATTCAGGCGCGTAGGGCGCTATGGCTTAAATACTGGTCAGCTGACGTGACTTCAAAGTCTAAACTTCTCAACATTCCCTTCAAAGGACAGATCCTATTCGGGCCTGGACTGAAGGAGATCATTTCTGACATCACTGGAGGAAAAGGTCACGCCCTTCCTCAAGACAGGTCCAACAAATTAAGGACCAAACAGTCTAGTTTTCGGCCCTTTCGAAACTTCAAGAGTGGCGCAGCTTCAACTTCCTCTAACACAAAACAAGAGGGAACTTTTGCCCAGTCTAAGCCGGTCTGGAGACCTAACCAGGCTTGGAACAAGGGGAAACAGGCCAAGAAGCCTGCTGCTGCCTCTAAGACAGCATGAAGGAGCAGCCCCGATCCGGAAACGGATCTAGTAGGGGGCAGACTCTCTCTCTTCGCCCAGGCTTGGGCAAGAGATGTCCAGGATCCCTGGGCATTGGAAATTGTGTCCAAGGGTTATCTTCTGGAATTCAAAACCTCTCCCCCAAAAGGGAGATTTCATCTCTCACTTTTATCTGCAAACCAGATAAAGAGAGAAGCATTCTTACATTGTGTTCAAGACCTCCTAGTTATGGGAGTGATCCACCCAGTTCCGCAGGAGGAACAGGGGACAGGGCTTTTATTCAAATCTGTTTGTTGTTCCCAAGAAAGAGGGAACATTCAGACCAATCTTAGATCTCAAGATCTAAGACAAATTTCTCAGAGTCCCATCCTTCTAGATGGAGACTATTTGAACCATCCTTCCTATGAGCCAGGAGGGTCAATACAGGCACTACCAGTTTGTGGCTCTTCCCTTCGGGTTGGCCAAGGCACCAAGAATCTTTACAAAGGTTCCAGGGTCCCTTCTAGCGGTCCTAAGGCCGCAGGCTATAGCAGTAGCCCCTTACTCAGACGACATTCTGATACAGACGTCGACTTTTCAAGTTGCCAGGTCTCACACGGACATTGTTCTGGCATTTCTGAGGTCGCATGGGTGGAAAGTGAACGAAGAAAAAAGTTCTCTATCCCCTCTCACAAGAGTTTCCTTCCTAGGAACTATGATAGATTCTGTAGAAATGAAGATTTACCTGACAGAGGCCAGGTTGTCAAAACTTCTAAATTCCTGCCGTGTTCTTTATTCTACTTCTCGCCCTTCAGTGGCTCAGTGTATGGAAGTAATCGGCTTAATGGTAGCGGCAATGGACATAGTGCCGTTTGCCCGCCTACATCTCAGACCGCTGCAACTCTGCATGCTCAGTCAGTGGAATGGGGATTACACAGATTTGTCCCCTCTACTAAATCTGGATCAAGAGACCAGGGATTCTCTTCTCTGGTGGTTATCTCGGGTCCATCTGTCCAAGGGTATGACCTTCCGCAGGCCAGATTGGACAATAGTAACGACAGATGCCAGCCTTCTGTGCTGGGGTGCAGTCTGGAACTCCCTGAAGGCTCAGGGCTTGTGGACTCAGGAGGAGACACTCCTTCCGATAAACATTCTGGAACTAAGAGCGATATTCAATGCTCTTCAGGCTTGGCCTCAGCTAGCTGCGGTCAGGTTCATCAGATTTCAGTCGGACAACATCACGACTGTAGCTTACATCAACCATCAAGGGGGAACAAGGAGTTCCCTAGCAATGTTGGAGGTTTCAAAAATAATTCTATGGGCAGAGGTACACTCTTGCAATCTATCAGCTATCCATATCCCAGGAGTAGAGAACTGGGAGGCGGATTTTCTAAGTCGACAGACTTTTCATCCGGGGGAGTGGGAACTCCATCCGGAGGTGTTTGCACAGTTGATTCAACTTTGGGGCAAACCAGAACTGGATCTCATGGCGTCTCGTCAGAACGCCAAGCTTCCTTGTTACGGGTTCAGGTCCAGGGATCCCAAGGCAACGCTGATAGATGCTCTAGCAGCGCCTTGGTCTTTCAACCTGGCTTATGTGTTTCCACCGTTTCCTCTGCTCCCTCGTCTGATTGCCAAGATCAAGCAGGAGAGAGCTTCGGTGATTTTGATAGCTCCTGCGTGGCCACGCAGGACTTGGTACGCAGATCTGGTGGACATGTCATCCTTTCCACCTTGGACTCTGCCGCTGAGGCAGGACCTTCTACTTCAAGGTCCCTTCAAACATCCAAATCTAATTTCTCTGCGTCTGACTGCTTGGAGATTGAACGCTTGATTTTGTCAAAACGTGGTTTTTCCGAGTCGGTCATTGATACCTTAATTCAGGCTCGAAAGCCTGTCACCAGGAAAATCTATCATAAGATATGGTGTAAATATCTTCATTGGTGTGAATCCAAGGGTTACTCATGGAGTAAAGTCAGGATTCCCAGGATATTGTCTTTTCTCCAAGAAGGATTGGAGAAGGGATTGTCAGCTAGTTCCTTAAAGGGACAGATTTCTGCTCTGTCTATTCTTTTGCACAAGCGTCTGGCGGATGTTCCAGACGTTCAGGCATTTTGTCAGGCTTTAGTTAGAATCAAGCCTGTGTTTAAACCTGTTGTTCTGCCATGGAGTTTAAATTTAGTTCTTAAAGTTCTTCAAGGGATTCCGTTTGAACCTCTGCATTCCATAGATATCAAGCTTTTATCTTGGAAAGTTCTGTTCTTGGTAGCTATCTCTTCGGCTCGAAGCGTTTCAGAGTTATCTGCCTTGCAGTGTGATTCCCCTTATCTGATCTTCCATGCAGATAAGGTAGTTTTGCGTACCAAACCTGGGTTTCTTCCTAAGGTGGTATCCAATAAGAATATCAATCAAGAGATTGTTGTTCCGTCACTGTGTCCTAATCCTTCTTCAAAGAAGGAACGTCTATTACACAATCTTGACGTGGTTCGTGCTTTAAAGTTTTATTTACAAGCTACTAAAGATTTTCGTCAAACATCTGCATTGTTTGTTGTCTACTCTGGACAGAGGAAAGGCCAAAAGGCTTCAGCAACTTCTCTTTCTTTTTGGTTAAGAAGTCTAATCCGCTTAGCTTATGAGACTGCTGGCCAGCAGCCTCCTGTAAGAATTACAGCTCATTCCACTAGAGCGGTGGCTTCCATATGGGCCTTTAAAAATGAGGCTTCTGTTGAACAGATTTGTAAGGCGGCGACTTGGTCTTCGCTTCATACTTTTTCTAAATTCTACAAATTTGATACTTTTGCTTCTTCGGAGGCTATTTTTGGGAGAAAGGTCTTACAGGCAGTGGTGCCTTCCGTTTAAGCGTCTGCCTTGTCCCTCCCTTCATCCGTGTCCTATAGCTTTGGTATTGGTATCCAACAAGTAATGGATGAATCCGTGGACTGGATACACCTTACAAGAGAAAACAAAATTTATGCTTACCTGATAAATTTATTTCTCTTGTGGTGTATCCAGTCCACGGCCCGCCCTGTCATTTTAAGGCAGGTGTTTTTTAATTTTTAAACTACAGTCACCACTGCACCCTATAGTTTCTCCTTTCTCTTGCTTGTCTTCGGTCGAATGACTGGGGGTTGGCAGTTAGGGGAGGAGCTATATAGACAGCTCTGCTGTGGGTGATCCTCTTGCAGCTTCCTGTTGGGAAGGAGAATATCCCACAAGAAATGGATGAATCCGTGGACTGGATACACCACAAGAGAAATAAATTTATCAGGTAAGCATAAATTTTGTTTTTGACTAGACTGTCCCTTTAATGTTAAACACATGTGCCTGATTGTGTCCAGCTGGGTCCTAGAATTCTGGCTCATTGGGGGATAACTCCCAAAAAGAAAAAGTTTTTTTTTTTTTCAGAATAAGAACATCCATTTTGAAAATCAAAGCACTATAAAATATTTTGAAGAATTCCCTTTTAGATGGAATACATAAAAGTGATTATAGCACCTCATTAATTAAACTGTATTTACTACCCAAATAATAATAATAATAAAATGGTAATACACAAGCTTAATTAACTAATGAGAAGGGTGGAACTGTTTCTTCGTTAGCAAATTACTGATATCTGTTTTCTGCTCAGTGGTGCAGAAGGCCACTGAAAATATCTTTTGGAGAGACAGAATATATAGGTGTTGCTTAAATAATAACAATTAATGAAACTGGTTTTATTTTAACGTAGGAAACCACCTAAAATCCTCTGTTAAAATAATACCATAATATTAATAAAATATCAAATTTGATGGCCTCCTGTGCTTCATTTTGCTTTAAAAGCACAGATGAAAACATCTCGTTACTTTTGTCTGTTAGCAAGTTCATACATGAGTCATTTTTTAACCCCAAAACATCTGTTTGGAGTAACATTAGCTCTAATTTCCTATGCCACTTGATGCAGACCCTGGCTTACCACTTCATTTATGCTGTATAAAATAAAATAAAAATTGAGGTTTCATTTTTCCAAGAGGTCATGCACAAGGTTATAAATGAGCAAGGCCTTTATTCTCCTGAGTGACATCAGTGCAGTAAATTTCTAAAAACTAGACGAGGGGAAAAAGCCGCAAAAATACAGATGCCCCAATAAGGAAGCTAGGAGATTAGTGTCTATATCTGCACTGCCTGAAATGCTACGTTCTAATTATGCTTCCCAAAGTAATGAAGCCAAAATAAATACATATAAACGTGGTTACAAAGGAAGTCAGGGTAGACCTCTCACCTGTTCCTGATTATACAGTGTGTTAGGAATTTAACAGCCAACTTTACTGCTTTTCTCTCTGTTTCTAAAAGCTTATTTATTTCTCTACATAACAAGAAATGCGTTTTTCATTTTCTACATTTCAGACCCACCTCTGCTAGCTTAAATCCCTATGTCTGGGGGAGAAAATGTTCAAAGAGCTTTAGCCAAAATATGACATTGCCACATGCTGAGCAGTACAGAAATGTTTGTATGCTTAACCATAATGTGCACCAAAAAAAAGTCAAATCATTTCTGTTATATACTAGAAAACAAATGGCTGCAAATGAATAAACTCACATTTCATGGGTAACTGTCTATTTATTTACACATCAATCAGCTATTGCAAAAGCCACTGCACTAGATTCAGTTAGACTAGTTTAGTCTTTTTTCAGGTTTAGTAACTAAAGCTTTTTCATCTGTCTATGTTGTATAGAAAAGCAATTAAAGTAGGCCCATTCAACGGTTCTCTAGCTTGGAGAGAAATTGCTGTTTAGACCTCACAAGGGCTGAACTCGCTGAATATTAAAAAGAAAAAGGGACGGAGCTCTCCACCACTGCTAGATATCTCTATATATTTCTATATATGAAGGAAAGACAAGCCCAGTGCTATACAGTACTGCATGATATGAATGTTTTGTTACACCATTTCCTCAGGCCCTTCAGTGCCGAGAAACGCGTTGCATTAGAGGGGATTATCCCCTTGACCAGTACTTGTTGTTATTATATTCTTTTAATATTTTCATTTTTAATTTAAATTTTTGTTTTCAGTCTTTTAATAAAAATGTTTTTTACTATAACACAAGTATAGTGGTTTCTACCTCACCTCCCATTTCCCAAGATTGGGCTGTTTGTGCATTTATCCTGTTTTTGGACCATATCGTTGGTAACACCTGGAGTGGGTGAGCTGATACGTCCTAACCTAAAATGATCAGTCTGCATCTACCATACCAGCACTGTGTGCTATTGGACATTACACACATGGCGGGGATATCCTGGAGTGGGTGTACTGACACACCATATTATGTCAGTCTGCTTCCATTAGCACATTGGTGCTTATTTTAAATGTGAGTACCAATTTGGTTCGAGTGCATAAGCTTTGGCTTTTTTGATTTGGGGATTCTACACATGAGGAGCCCCTCTCTTTCTTCTATTTTACAGTTTTTCCAGTATCTTCTGTGAAGAGGAGTGCAGCCATCATTCACAATGAGGACATACCTGATTTTTTGCACTATCATAGTGACTTTCAACATGGGACTTTGATATAATTGTATGTTAATAGGTACAAGTGCCATATATTGAATGAGCTGTGTATGTTGGTTTTTGAAGTTGTACAGTGTATATATAGTGTATGTGCCCTCTCTTATTTTTGATAAACAGGCAGGTCTCACTGATTTGTCTCGCCAGCTGTATGCAAGTGAAGTTTGCTGAAAATTCACAATACACTTATTTAAACTAACAAAAATGTAATATATACTAAAATATAGAAAAAAAGCAAGTTAAATTGTAGTGAAAACATTTCAGTTTAATTTGTAAGCAATGCAAATGGAGCCTTTATAATCAGCCCCAGGGGTTCTCCAGTTACCTTATCTCCTCCATGTGAAATTTTGTATCCCAGAGAGCTTCATTACTTTCTATGAAAGGCATCTCTTATATCTTTGGGATTTCCAGGTTCGTCCCCATTTCTTAGAAAATTCAGTACTATAATCTCTCTCAAAACTAGATAATGTTTGATTATATAGAACATAGAAAGTAATGAAGCTCTCTGGGAAACTGAAGCTGACAGTTTTTTAGTTTTAATTTAAATAAAAGACATGCAAAGTGCAATGTAATTTATAAAAGATACTCAAATATATATATATATATACAAAGTATGAGCCTAATTTGTTAAAGTTACACATAAACTGCGAAGGCATAATCAGAATTTGTAAAACTTACAATCCTAAATACACTGCTGTATACAAAATAAAATACAAAATAGAAAGTGCAAAGTTTAAATATAATAAAATTTAATCTGAAGTGTAAAGTATTAAAGAATACAAGGCACAAAGTGTAAATGCAGCAGAACTCATGCCATGCAATGCTATATTGCACTGGGCTTGTCTCTCTTTCGCATACCGAAAAGCAGGAGAAGTAAAGTAAAATCTGCCTTTTGAATATTTCACGAGGGTTCTTGCAGTGCTGGAGGATCATTTTAGAATATCTCACCTGAGAAGAGAGGTTTTGAATATTAGGGCCTAAGCTTTAAGACACTGCTTCTACTTTACATGGCTATGAGACTATATACTGAGCCTCCCTCTCCCTTTTACAAACTTAAAGATCCTTACTCTTTTTTTTTAGTAATCTGTCTCTTTCAATCTTCCTTACTCCCTTCTGCTTTATTCTGTATTCCTCTATTTCACGAATTCCTCTTTATCGCTAATTCTCTTCTCATTCTTTCCCCCTTACTCTCTTTTACTCTTTCTGACCTTCCTTTTACTCACACTGTCTATCTATTTCCACAATGTATGCTTAGTTATGTAATTTGCTCAGTACTGGTATTGTTCTTAAAATCTTAAAGGGACATTCCGGTCAAAATGTAAATGCCCATATCTGCAATATACATGTATTGGCAAAAATGCATCTATTGAAAGTTATCACTGTTTTAGTGTTATTATTTTTCTCTACATGTGCATGTGAAGTATAGTTAGATATTCTCAGTGCACCAGCATTTTAAATACTGCAGCTGCTCAGAGCACCAGTGGGGCTTGTATCATGTCAGCAATTAAAAAATTAGGCTCTCTGAGCAAGTGCTGAGATTAAAATGCTGGTGTAAGGAACATACTTAAATAAGCTATTGAAACAGCTATATATTTTACTAGAAGTAATTTTGCTAATGCATGTATATTGCAACAAAATATTTCTATGCAATACTAAAATGCACCCGTGTACATTCCAATTTTGACTAGAATGTCCCTTTAATTTATTTTTCATATTTTTGTTCATATTGAAATTAATGAATGGGTTAAATGAATTGAGAGTGGTTGGTGGCCCTTACCAAGTGTTATGGTTGTTCTGGGTTTTTTCCCTAACATTGATATTTACTGTTTTGTGGTTTTAGCAGTTTGGGTAGTGGGGGTTCACCAGATTTGTTACTATTGCTCGGTAGCTCATTGTTCCTTTAAGTGTTTTAAATGTCTTTGATTACTCATTATGGCCCAGATTACAAGTGGCGTGCAATTTATTTTTCGCTCTTGCGCTATCTGCTTAAAGTAAAAAATGAGGGCGGCTGCATTAGCGTGCTAAAAAGTTAGCACGTGAGCATATATAGTTACAGTTTAAAGGGATACTAAACTTTCATGATTCAGATAGAGCATGCAATTTTAAGCAACTTTCTTATTTACTCCAATTATCAATTTTTCTTTGTTCTCTTGGTATCTTTATTCGAAAAAGCAGCCTTGCTTCAGCACCCTGGGTAGCCCTTCCTGATTGCTACAATTTTTTTTATTTTAATAAAGGAACCTTACACTTTATTTGGGGAGCGATTGGGGGACATTTTTTTTTTCATTAAACAGAGTTCTAATCTCTGGTTAATTAATTTTAGCACAAGTGCTACTGTGACCAGTAGCATTAACCAGGCGCTTGTAATGGCTAGTTATTTAGCGTGCACCGGTAAACACAAATTTGCCCATTTACGAGCACGTTAAATTAGCTCTCCACTTGTAATCTAGCCCATATTGTGAAGCAGCATTCCATTTGACAAAGGCTTGGGTTGAAAACCGAAACATTATGGAGTGATGGAGTAACACATTTTGCCTTAATATTTACATTAAAGAGAATGTAAAGTCTAATGAATGAGTGCCTGGTTTTTAAAAATACTATTAAAAACAGGGACACTTTCATTCAATAAACTTTACATTGCAGCATTTTTTTTTTAAATACTTACCTTTTTCTTTAGCAAACCCGGACCGGCCATCCCCCTGTATTAGGCAACTCCTCTGTACTTTCCTCAGCAATGATGAAACCGTCTTCCTCCAATCATGGCGTGCACCCCAGGGCGTCCATCTCGTGACGCCACGCCGTGATTGGAGGAAGCCGGTTTCATAATTGAGGTGCTAAGTACAGCATGAGAAGTGGGTAGAGGATCGCCGGTCTGGTTTTGCTAAAGAAAAAGTAAGTATTTAAAAAAAAATGCTGCATGTAAAGTTTAATGAATGAAAGTGCCCCTGTTTTTATTAGTATTTTTAAAAACCGGGCACTCATTTATTCAACTTTACATTCATTTTAAAGGCGTGTTGGATTTGACCTTGTGTGTCTGCTTTATGAGAACAGTAGAGAGGGAATGCCGAACCCTAGTATACTCAATGTTTCTATTGAAAAAGCATTTGCAGTGCACCTGGCAGTTGTTCTGAATGGAGATTGCTGTAAATTGCGAACCCTGTTGCAAAACACTCATCTTTTACATTCCTATGTTCTTCAAATAGAAAATAATGTACTTTTTATTATTAAAGATATATTTATATGTATATATATCTGATAATGTTCATGTAAAATACATATCTATAGGAATAGATATACATTTATAGGTATACAGTATATAGATATATATGGAAATATATATTTACAATTAAAAGTACATTATCCTGTAAGTGAACAACATTGAAATGTGAAATATGTATAGTACATATACAGTAAAACACATAAATACATTTGTAGACACATAGAAATATTTCCGTTGTGCGCAAAGAGCTGCAAAATACCCCATATCACTTGAGCACTACAGTAAGCATGCCACTCGTCATCTAGCCCAAAATGTCATGGCGGTGTCTATCTTCTTTCACACAGAGTTATAATGGGCTGTGAACGCTGTAATCTTTCCTGTCAGGGTACTGACAATTCAGGGCACTATACTCTTTGCATTGTGACCGCAGGTGCATTTTAAATTCTAAATTGTGTATAGATAGTTAGGGAAGTACCAGGCAAAACCCCACATTTTTTGACCTTCAGACGGTGTGTATAATATGTGAACAACCCATATAGTTCTTCATTTCTCATGCTAGGCAGCTGTGAGGTGGGTTTCCTGTAATAAGGCGATGTCAGTGTGTAGTCATTTAAGGTGTTGCAGTATGATGGTTCGCGTGGCTGGGGAGGTAATACCTCCCACGTTCCACAAAGCAATTTACGTCTAGAGCTCAGCACATGAGAGGCAGCAAGTGTAGTGTGGTCTAAACACTAATGGAGTATGTGAGCAAGTCAAGTTAAGTTCAGGGTGCCAGAGAGCAGAAATCCGACACGTGTGAAGACCACTACTGTATTAGACGGGCACTGCAGGTTCCTTCCTTGATCTGTAATGAAAGAGCACAGAAATGTTAAATGAACAAATGAGTCAACCACAAAAATAGTAATAGCATTTCTGCCCTCCCCACATTGAAGAAAACAAACAACAATTGAGGTCTGACATTCAGTAATATCCAGGGTTGGAATATAAAGAAAAACAGTATCAACAAGTAACCATAAAAAAGAGTCCTTCATAGTAGAAGTGAGATTAGTGACTAGGTCATATGGCAATCCCTGTTCAATGCAATCCAGGATAAAAAAACACAAACACTATGGATTGCCTGTCAATGCTGGTCATCTTGAATTTCAGAGTTCAGATATTCTTGCAGAGTTTGGGTATTGAGAAAGAATTTGGTACCCGCAGGTGTCACAAGTCACAGCTTTGAGGACAAGAAAAGCTACACTTGTCTGCCTTGGTTGTGGAGTTTTATACAGAATGACGTGAATTCCCCTCTCTTGTGGATTTCTGCTGAGATATCATACAGGAGAAATTGAGGGCCCTATTCCCATGGGAACTTACAATCTAGAAGGGTAGGAGATTGAGAAACAGGAGGTGAGGACTGCAAGATTGAGAAAGATGTTAATGCAGAGTTAGATGAGGGAAATGTAATACTTGTTGATTAGAGAGGATAGGTAGAGGGAAGCAGTGTTGATGAGCGCTTTGTATGCAAGGGTGAGAATTTTGAATTTAATTCTGCTGTTAATGGGGAGCCAATAAAGGGACTTGCAGAGAGGTGCAGCAGATACAGAGCGAAAGGAAAGGTGGATCAGCTTGGCAGAGGCATTTAGGATGGATTGAAGGGGGAGAGGTGGGAAAGAGGAAGGCCAGTAAGTGTGTTATTGCAGTAGTCAAGTTGGTTAATAACAAGGGAGTGGATTATTTGCTTTGTGGTGTTAGCGCACAGAAAAGGTTGAATCTTGGAAATATTGCGTAGATGGTTGCGGCAGGATGTAGAAAGCGATTGGATATGGGGGGCGAAGGATAGATTTGAGTCAAGTGTAACTGCGAGGCAGCAGACTTGGGGTGATGGGGAAATGGTGATGCCGGCAACAGGGATAGAGAAGTCACAAGTCAGCGTTGAGCTTGAGGGGGGATAAGAAGGAGCTCAGTCTTGGACATGTTCATCTTTAGGTGGTGAGAGGACATCCAGGAAGAAATACCAGATAAGCAGTCACTGACATGAGAAAGGACAGAGGGAGAGAGAGCAGGGGTGGAGAGGTAGATCTGGGTGTCATCAGCATAGAGGTGATATTTGAAGTTGTAAATGTTGATAAGTTTACCCAGCGAAGAAGTATAAATGGAGAAGAGTAGAGGACCCAGAACAGATCCTTGAGGTACTCCAACAGACAGAGGCATTGGAGAGGAGGAGTCGCCTGCAATTGACACAGAAAAAGACCTGTGAGAAAGATAAGAGTGAATCCAGGAAAGAGCAGTGTCACAGAGGCCAAAAGAGCTAAGGGTCTGTAGGAGGAGGGGGTGGTCAGCTGTGTCGAAGGCAGCTGAGATGTCAAGTAAGATGAGTATAGAGTAGTGGCCAATATTTTTAGCAGAGAGAAGAACGTTAGTAACCTTGGTAAGGGCAGTTTCAGTTAAATGTTTGGGGCGGAATGCGGATTGCAGGGGGTCAAGCAAGGAGTTGGCGGACAGGAAGTGGGTTAGGCAATTGTAAACTAGTTTTTCAAGGAGTTTTGATGTTATTATTTTATATTCGATTGAATTCATATTACATCACAATTATTTTAGATTTCTAGATGATTATTACCTCCAGATTAGGGGTACTGCCATGGGAACCAGGTTTTGCTCCCAGCTTTGCTAACCTCTATATGGGGTCTTTTGAAGTAACTCTCATTTACAACACAAGCTGGGAGCAAAGCATGGTGTTCTATGGGCGGTACATAGATGACCTGCTATTTATATGGCAAGGGAGCGATTTTAAAGCACAGAAATTTATTAAACACCTGAACAATAATAATTTTGGATTATCTTTTACTTCCAATATACAGAAAGAAACAATAGATTTTTTGGATGTCAACCTGTCATGGGATTATGAAGGTAATTTTGTATCGTCCACATACTTTAAACCAGTGGACAGCAACAATTTCTTAGATTACTACAGTAACCATTTATCGAGTTGGAAAACAAATATACCCTTTAGTCAATTTCTGAGGATCCGTAGGAATTGCACTACAGATCATTCATATGACCAACAAAGCACAGTTCTTAAAAACAGGTTTATAGATAAAGGATATCCAATGAGAATTATTGAGGATGGCTATAAAAGAGCGAGGCAATTAGATTGGACAGATATGTTTGAGAAAAAGGTAAAGAAAGAGGAACATGACACAAAGAAATATAGTTCAAACTTCATTACCCAGTACAATTCCAATCATAAAGCTATAAAACAAATCTTATAGAAACATTGGCCTGTGCTTCTGAAGGAGCCCTTATTAAATAAGATTATACAAGAATCCCCCAGTCTCACATATAGAAGAGCTCCGACTATAAAACAGAAGCTGGCACCAAATAAGGTGGTCTTAACAAAAAGGACATTACAGAAGGGAGACACAAAGACTAACAAATCAAATGCTGGAATAAATGGTGTATTTAAATGCAACCATGTAAGATGCCTAATGTGTAAATTCTTACCCAATAAGGCTAAAACTATAAAATCAACAGTTACACGAAAAACTTTTAAGATTTCTGGACATATCACTTGCAATAGTTTATGTAATTTATCTACTTACTTGCAGTTGTGGGGTCCAATATTTAGGACTTACCACAATAAAAATAAGGAAAAGATGGAGTGAGCATCTAGGAAATATTAAAAATGGCTCCCTAAAACATAGTGTATCTAGGCATCATATACATACACATGGGCAAATGAATTGCCAAATGATCATCACTCCATTGGAAATTATTAAGCCCCAAATAGGGGTCAATAGGGTAATGTGTCTGAGGCAAATGGAAACATATTGGATCTACAAATTTGGATTAGACATGTGCGGTTCGTTTCGGATTAATTCGGAAATTCGGTAAATTCGGTAAATTCGGAGATTCGGATCGATTCGGATTTCCGAATTAAAATACTTCTGAATCTACCGAATGAATCCGAAATAGCTGCCCTATCTCCGAATAAATCCGAATTAGCTCGTTAAAATTCGGCATTTCCCCATAGGAAACAATGGGAGTTTCGGCTGAAAAAAAACTAACACCGCAGCCCCATTGTTTCCTATGGGGAAACACTAAGTCTGCACCTAACACCCTAACATGTACCCCGAGTCTCTAAACATCCCTAATCTAACACTTATTAACCCCTAATCTGCCGCCCCCGCTATCGCTGACACCTACATTATTTTATTAACCCCTAATCTGCCGACCGAATATCGCCGCCACCTACATTATAACTATTAACCCCTAATCTGCTGTCCCTAACACCGCCGACCCCTACATTATAGTTATTAACCCCTAATCTGCCCCCCCCCAACGTCGCCGCAATCTAACTACAAGTATTAACCCCTAATCTGCCGACCCGATATCGCCGCCACCTACATTATAACTATTAACCCCTAATCTGCTGTCCCTAACACCGCCGACCCCTACATTATAGTTATTAACCCCTAATCTGCCTCCCCCAACGTCGCCGCAATCTAACTACAAGTATTAACCCCTAATCTGCCGACCGAATATCGCTGCCGCCTACATTATAGCTATTAACCCCTAATCTGCTGTCCCTAACACCGCCGACCCCTACATTATAGTTATTAACCCCTAATCTGCCCCCCCCAACGTCGCCGCAATCTAACTACAAGTATTAACCCCTAATCTGCCGACCCGATATCGCCGCCGCCTACATTATAGCTATTAACCCCTAATCTGCTGTCCCTAACACCGCCGACCCCTACATTATAGTTATTAACCCCTAATCTGCCCCCCCCAACGTCGCCGCAATCTAACTACAAGTATTAACCCCTAATCTGCCGACCCGATATCGCCGCCGCCTACATTATAGCTATTAACCCCTAATCTGCTGTCCCTAACACCGCCGACCCCTACATTATAGTTATTAACCCCTAATCTGCCCCCCCCCCCCAACGTCGCCACAATCTAACTACAAGTATTAACCCCTAATCTGCCGACCGCAAATCGCCGCAACTATAATAAATGTATTAACCCCTAAACCGCCGCACTCCCGCCTCGCAAACACTATAATACATTTTATTAACCCCTAATCTGCCCTCCCTAACATCGCCGCCACCTACCTACAATTATTAACCCCTAATCTCCCGCCCCCAACGTCGCCGCTACTATAATAAGGTTATTAACCCCTAAACCTAAGTCTAACCCTAACACTAACACCCCCTAACTTAAATATAATTTAAATAAAATGAAATAAATTTACTATAGTTAAATAAATGAATCCTATTTAAAACTAAAGACTTACCTGTAAAATAAACCCTAGGATAGCTGCAATATAACTAATAGTTACATTGTAGCTATTTTAGGATTTATTTTTATTTTACAGGCAACTTTGTATTTATTTTAACTAGGTACAATAGTTATTAAATAGTTAATAACTATTTAATAACTACCTAGCTAAAATAAATACAAATTTACCTGTAAAATAAATCCTAACCTAAGTTACAATTACACCTAACACTACACTATCATTTAATTAATTAAATAAATGAATCATATTTAAAACTAAATACTTACCTGTAAAATAAACCCTAATATAGCTGCAATATAACTAATAGTTACATTGTAGCTATTTTAGCATTTATATTTATTTTACAGGCAACTTTGTATTTATTTTAACTAGGTACAATAGCTATTAAATAGTTATTGACTAATTAATAGCTACCTAGTTAAAATAATTACAAAATTACCTGTAAAATAAATCCTAACCTAAGTTACAATAAAACCTAACACTACACTATCATTAAATAAATTAACTACAAGTACCTACAATTATCTACAATTAAATAAACTAAAGTACAAAACCCCCCCACTAAATTACAAAAAATAAAAAACCACTAAATTACAAAAAATAAAAAAATATTACAAGAATTTTAAACTAATTACACCTAATCTAAGCCCCCTAATAAAATAACAAAGCCCCCCAAAATAAAAAAAAATGCCCTACCCTATACTAAATTACAAAAGTTAACAGCTCTATTACCTTACCAGCCCTGAACAGGGCCCTTTGCGGGGCATGCCCCAAAGAAAACAGCTCTTTTGCCTGTAAAAAAAAAACACAATCCCCCCCCCACATTACAACCCACCACCCACATACCCCTACTCTAACCCAAACCCCCCTTAAATAAACCTAACACTACCCCCCTGAAGATCTCCCTACCTTGAGTCGTGTTCACCCAGCCGGGCCGAAGTCTTCATCCGATGGGGCAGAAGAGGACATCCAGACCGGCAGAAGTCTTCATCCAAGCGGGGCAAGAAGAGGTCTTCCATCCATCATACAAGTACCAAAATACAAACAAACACTAAATTACCAAAAATAATAAAATATTACAATAATTTTAAACTAATTACACCTAATCTAAGCCCCCTACTAGCTATTAATATAGCTTCAATATAACTAATAGTTACATTGTAGCTATTTTAGGATTTATATGTATTTTACAGGCAACTTTGTATTTATTTTAACTAGGTACAATAGCTATTAAATAGTTAATAACTATTTAATAACTACCTAGCTAAAATAAATACAAATTTACCTGTAAAATAAATCGTAACCTAAGTTACAATTACACCTAACACTACACTATCATTAAATTAACTAAATAAATGAATCCTATATAAAACTAAAGACTTACCTGTAAAATAAACCCTAATATAGCTGCAATATAACTAATAGTTACATTGTAGCTATTTTAGCATTTATATTTATTGTACAGGCAACTTTGTATTCATTTTAACTAGGTTCAATAGCTATTAAATAGATATTGACTATTTAATAGCTACCTAGTTAAAATAATTACAAAATTACCTGTAAAATAAATCCTAACCTAAGTTACAATTAAACCTAACACTACACTATCATTAAATAAATTAACTACAAGTACCTACAATTAAATACAATTAAAAAAACTAAACTAAAGTACAAAACCCCCCCCACTAAATTACAAAAAATAAAAAAATATTACAAGAATTTTAAACTAATTACACCTAATCTAAGCCCCCTAATAAAATAACAAAGCCCCCCAAAATAAAAAAAATGCCCTAACCTATACTAAATTACAAAAGTTAACAGCTCTATTACCTTACCAGCCCTGAACAGGGCCCCAAAGAAAACAGCTCTTTTGCCTGTAAAAAAAAAACACAATCCCCCCCCCCACATTACAACCCACCACCCACATACCCCTACTCTAACCCAAACCCCCCTTAAATAAACCTAACACTACCCCCCTGAAGATCTCCCTACCTTGAGTCGTGTTCACCCAGCCGGGCCGAAGTCTTCATCCGATGGGGCAGAAGAGGACATCCAGACCGGCAGAAGTCTTCATCCAAGCGGGGCAAGAAGAGGTCTTCCATCCATCAGAAAAGTACAAAAAAACAAACAAACACTAAATTAGCAAGAATAATAAAATATTACAATAATTTTAAACTAATTACATCTAATCTAAGCCCCCTACTAGCTATTAATATAGCTACAATATAACTAATAGTTACATTGTAGCTATTTTAGGATTTATATTTATTTTACAGGCAACTTTGTATTTATTTTAACTAGGTACAATAGCTATTAAATAGTTAATAACTATTTAATAACTACCTAGCTAAAATAAATACAAATTTACCTGTAAAATAAACCCTAACCTAAGTTACAATTACACCTAACACTACACTGTCATTAAATTAACTAAATAAATTAATCCTATATAAAACTAAATACTTACCTGTAAAATAAACCCTAATATAGGTACAATATAACTAATAGTTACATTGTAGCTATTTTAGCATTTATATTTATTTTACAGGCAACTTTGTATTTATTTTAACTAGGTACAATAGCTATTAAATAGATATTTACTGTTTAATAGCTACCTAGTTAAAATAATTACAAAATTACCTGTAAAATAAATCCTAACCTAAGTTACTATTAAACCTAACACTACACTATCATTAAATAAATTAACTACAAGTAACTACAATTAAATACAATGAAATAAACTAAAGTACAAAAAATAAAAAAAATTACAAGAATTTTAAACTAATTACACCTAATCTAAGCCCCCTAATAAAATAACAAAGCCCCCCAAAATAAAAAAATGCCCTACCCTATACTAAATTACAAAAGTAATCAGCTCTATTACCTTACCAGCCCTGAACAGGGCCTTTTGCGGGGCATGCCCCAAAGAAAACAGCTCTTTTGCCTGTAAAAAAAAACACAATACCCCCCCCCCCCACATTACAACCCACCACCCACATACCCCTACTCTAACCCAAACCCCCCTTAAATAAACCTAACACTACCCCCCTGAAGATCTCTCTACCGTGTCTTCACCCAGCGGGCCGAAGTCTTCATCCGATCGGGCAGAAGAGGACATCCAGACCGGCAGAAGTCTTCATCCAAGCGGGGCAAGAAGAGGTCTTCCATCCATCAGAAGTCTTGATCCAGGCGGCATCTTCTCTGTTCATCCATCGGGAGCGGAGCGGCAGCATCCTGAAGACATCCCAAGCAGAGCATCCTCTTCTTTCTTGATCCGACGACTAGGTGACTGTACCTTTAAGTGACATCATCCAAGATGGCGTCCCTTGAATTCCGATTGGCTGATAGGATTCTATCAGCCAATCGGAATTAAGGTAGGAAAAATCTGATTGGCTGATTCAATCAGCCAATCAGATTTAAGTTCAATCCGATTGGCTGATGGAATCAGCCAATCAGATTGACCTCGCATTCTATTGGCTGTTCCGATCAGCCAATCGGAATTCAAGGGACGCCATCTTGGATGACGTCACTTAAAGGTACAGTCACCTAGTCGTCGGATCAAGAAAGAAGAGGATGCTCTGCGTGGGATGTCTTCAGGATGCTGCCGCTCCGCTCCGGATGGATGAACAGAGAAGATGCCGCCTGGATCAAGACTTCTGATGGATGGAAGACCTCTTCTTGCCCCGCTTGGATGAAGACTTCTGCCGGTCTGGATGTCCTCTTCTGCCCGATCGGATGAAGACTTCGGCCCGCTGGGTGAAGACACGGTAGAGAGATCTTCAGGGGGGTAGTGTTAGGTTTATTTAAGGGGGGTTTGGGTTAGAGTAGGGGTATGTGGGTGGTGGGTTGTAATGTGGGGGGGGGGTATTGTGTTTTTTTTTACAGGCAAAAGAGCTGTTTTCTTTGGGGCATGCCCCGCAAAAGGCCCTGTTCAGGGCTGGTAAGGTAATAGAGCTGATTACTTTTGTAATTTAGTATAGGGTAGGGCATTTTTTTTATTTTGGGGGGCTTTGTTATTTTATTAGGGGGCTTAGATTAGGTGTAATTAGTTTAAAATTCTTGTAATTTTTTTTATTTTTTGTAATTTAGTGTTTTTTTTTTTGTACTTTAGCTTAGTTTATTTCATTGTATTTAATTGTAGGTACTTGTAGTTAATTTATTTAATGATAGTGTAGTGTTAGGTTTAATAGTAACTTAGGTTAGGATTTATTTTACAGGTAATTTTGTAATTATTTTAACTAGGTAGCTATTAAACAGTAAATATCTATTTAATAGCTATTGTACCTAGTTAAAATAAATACAAAGTTGCCTGTAAAATAAATATAAATGCTAAAATAGCTACAATGTAACTATTAGTTATATTGTAGCTATATTAGGGTTTATTTTACAGGTAAGTATTTAGTTTTATATAGGATTAATTTATTTAGTTAATTTAATGACAGTGTAGTGTTAGGTGTAATTGTAACTTAGGTTAGGGTTTATTTTACAGGTAAATTTGTATTTATTTTAGCTAGGTAGTTATTAAATAGTTATTAACTATTTAATAGCTATTGTACCTAGTTAAAATAAATACAAAGTTGCCTGTAAAATAAATATAAATCCTAAAATAGCTACAATGTAACTATTAGTTATATTGTAGCTATATTAATAGCTAGTAGGGGGCTTAGATTAGGTGTAATTAGTTATATTTTATTATTCTTGCTAATTTAGTGTTTGTTTGTTTTTTTGTACTTTTCTGATGGATGGAAGACCTCTTCTTGCCCCGCTTGGATGAAGACTTCTGCCGGTCTGGATGTCCTCTTCTGCCCCATCGGATGAAGACTTCGGCCCGGCTGGGTGAACACGACTCAAGGTAGGGAGATCTTCAGGGGGGTAGTGTTAGGTTTATTTAAGGGGGGTTTGGGTTAGAGTAGGGGTATGTGGGTGGTGGGTTGTAATGTGGGGGGGGGTATTGTGTTTTTTTTTACAGGCAAAAGAGCTGTTTTCTTTGGGGCATGCCCCGCAAAGGGCCCTGTTCAGGGCTGGTAAGGTAATAGAGCTGTTAACTTTTGTAATTTAGTATAGGGTAGGGCATTTTTTTTTATTTTGGGGGGCTTTGTTATTTTATTAGGGGGCTTAGATTAGGTGTAATTAGTTTAAAATTCTTGTAATATTTTTTTATTTTTTGTAATTTAGTGGGGGGGTTTTTGTACTTTAGTTTAGTTTTTTTAATTGTATTTAATTGTAGGTACTTGTAGTTAATTTATTTAATGATAGTGTAGTGTTAGGTTTAATTGTAACTTAGGTTAGGATTTATTTTACAGGTAATTTTGTAATTATTTTAACTAGGTAGCTATTAAATAGTCAATATCTATTTAATAGCTATTGAACCTAGTTAAAATAAATACAAAGTTGCCTGTACAATAAATATAAATGCTAAAATAGCTACAATGTAACTATTAGTTATATTGCAGCTATATTAGGGTTTATTTTACAGGTAAGTCTTTAGTTTTATATAGGATTCATTTATTTAGTTAATTTAATGATAGTGTAGTGTTAGGTGTAATTGTAACTTAGGTTATGATTTATTTTACAGGTAAATTTGTATTTATTTTAGCTAGGTAGTTATTAAATAGTTATTAACTATTTAATAGCTATTGTACCTAGTTAAAATAAATACAAAGTTGCCTGTAAAATAAATATAAATCCTAAAATAGCTACAATGTAACTATTAGTTATATTGAAGCTATATTAATAGCTAGTCGGGGGCTTAGATTAGGTGTAATTAGTTTAAAAGTATTGTAATATTTTATTATTTTTGGTAATTTAGTGTTTGTTTGTATTTTGGTACTTGTATGATGGATGGAAGACCTCTTCTTGCCCCGCTTGGATGAAGACTTCTGCCGGTCTGGATGTCCTCTTCTGCCCCATCGGATGAAGACTTCGGCCCGGCTGGGTGAACACGACTCAAGGTAGGGAGATCTTCAGGGGGGTAGTGTTAGGTTTATTTAAGGGGGGTTTGGGTTAGAGTAGGGGTATGTGGGTGGTGGGTTGTAATGTGGGGGGGGGGTATTGTGTTTTTTTTTACAGGCAAAAGAGCTGTTTTCTTTGGGGCATGCCCCGCAAAGGGCCCTGTTCAGGGCTGGTAAGGTAATAGAGCTGTTAACTTTTGTAATTTAGTATAGGGTAGGGCATTTTTTTTTATTTTGGGGGGCTTTGTTATTTTATTAGGGGGCTTAGATTAGGTGTAATTAGTTTAAAATTCTTGTAATATTTTTTTATTTTTTGTAATTTAGTGGGGGGGTTTTTGTACTTTAGTTTAGTTTTTTTAATTGTATTTAATTGTAGGTACTTGTAGTTAATTTATTTAATGATAGTGTAGTGTTAGGTTTAATTGTAACTTAGGTTAGGATTTATTTTACAGGTAATTTTGTAATTATTTTAACTAGGTAGCTATTAAATAGTCAATATCTATTTAATAGCTATTGAACCTAGTTAAAATAAATACAAAGTTGCCTGTACAATAAATATAAATGCTAAAATAGCTACAATGTAACTATTAGTTATATTGCAGCTATATTAGGGTTTATTTTACAGGTAAGTCTTTAGTTTTATATAGGATTCATTTATTTAGTTAATTTAATGATAGTGTAGTGTTAGGTGTAATTGTAACTTAGGTTATGATTTATTTTACAGGTAAATTTGTATTTATTTTAGCTAGGTAGTTATTAAATAGTTATTAACTATTTAATAGCTATTGTACCTAGTTAAAATAAATACAAAGTTGCCTGTAAAATAAATATAAATCCTAAAATAGCTACAATGTAACTATTAGTTATATTGAAGCTATATTAATAGCTAGTCGGGGGCTTAGATTAGGTGTAATTAGTTTAAAAGTATTGTAATATTTTATTATTTTTGGTAATTTAGTGTTTGTTTGTATTTTGGTACTTGTATGATGGATGGAAGACCTCTTCTTGCCCCGCTTGGATGAAGACTTCTGCCGGTCTGGATGTCCTCTTCTGCCCCATCGGATGAAGACTTCGGCCCGGCTGGGTGAACACGACTCAAGGTAGGGAGATCTTCAGGGGGGTAGTGTTAGGTTTATTTAAGGGGGGTTTGGGTTAGAGTAGGGGTATGTGGGTGGTGGGTTGTAATGTGGGGGGGGGGATTGTGTTTTTTTTTTACAGGCAAAAGAGCTGTTTTCTTTGGGGCATGCCCCGTAAAGGGCCCTGTTCAGGGCTGGTAAGGTAATAGAGCTGTTAACTTTTGTAATTTAGTATAGGGTAGGGCATTTTTTTTATTTTGGGGGGCTTTGTTATTTTATTAGGGGGCTTAGATTAGGTGTAATTAGTTTAAAATTCTTGTAATATTTTTTTATTTTTTGTAATTTAGTGTTTGTTTTTTTTGTAATTTAGTGGGGGGTTTATGTACTTTAGTTTATTTAATTGTAGATAATTGTAGGTACTTGTAGTTAATTTATTTAATGACAGTGTAGTGTTAGGTTTAATTGTAACTTAGGTTAGGATTTATTTTACAGGTAATTTTGTAATTATTTTAACTAGGTAGCTATTAATTAGTCAATAACTATTTAATAGCTTTTGTACCTAGTTAAAATAAATACAAAGTTGCCTGTAAAATAAATATAAATGCTAAAATAGCTACAATGTAACTATTAGTTATATTGCAGCTATCTTAGGGTTTATTTTACAGGTAAGTATTTTGTTTTAAATATGATTCATTTATTTAGTTAATTTAATGATAGTGTAGTGTTAGGTGTAATTGTAACTTAGGTTAGGATTTATTTTACAGGTAAATTTGTATTTATTTTAGCTAGGTAGTTATTAAATAGTTATTAACTATTTAATAACTATTGTACCTAGTTAAAATAAATACAAAGTTGCCTGTAAAATAAAAATAAATCCTAAAATAGCTACAATGTAACTATTAGTTATATTGTAGCTATATTAGGGTTTATTTTACAGGTAAGTCTTTAGTTTTAAATAGGATTCATTTATTTAACTATAGTAAACTTATTTCGTTTTATTTAAATTATATTTAAGTTAGGGGGTGTTAGTGTTAGGGTTAGACTTAGGTTTAGGGGTTAATAACCTTATTATAGTAGCGGCGACGTTGGGGGCGGGAGATTAGGGGTTAATAATTATAGGTAGGTGGCGGCGATGTTAGGGAGGGCAGATTAGGGGTTAATAAAATGTATTATAGTGTTTGCGAGGCGGGAGTGCGGCGGTTTAGGGGTTAATACATTTATTATAGTGGCGGCGATTTGCGGTCGGCAGATTAGGGGTTAATACTTGTAGTTAGATTGTGGCGACGTTGGGGGGAGGCAGATTAGGGGTTAATAACTATAATGTAGGGGTCGGCGGTGTTAGGGACACCAGATTAGGAGTTAATAGCTATAATGTAGGCGGCGGCGATATCGGGTCGGCAGATTAGGGGTTAATACTTGTAGTTAGATTGCGGCGACGTTGGGGGGGGCAGATTAGGGGTTAATAACTATAATGTAGGGGTCGGCGGTGTTAGGGACAGCAGATTAGGGGTTAATAGCTATAATGTAGGCGGCGGCGATATCGGGTCGGCAGATTAGGGGTTAATACTTGTAGTTAGATTGCGGCGACGTTGGGGGGGGCAGATTAGGGGTTAATAACTATAATGTAGGGGTCGGCGGTGTTAGGGACAGCAGATTAGGGGTTAATAGCTATAATGTAGGCGGCGATATCGGGTCGGCAGATTAGGGGTTAATACTTGTAGTTAGATTGCGGCGACGTTGGGGGAGGCAGATTAGGGGTTAATAACTATAATGTAGGGGTCGGCGGTGTTAGGGACAGCAGATTAGGGGTTAATATTTATAATATAGGTGGCGGCGATATCGGGTCGGCAGATTAGGGGTTAATACTTGTAGTTAGATTGCGGCGACGTTGGGGGAGGCAGATTAGGGGTTAATAACTATAATGTAGGGGTCGGCGGTGTTAGGGACAGCAGATTAGGGGTTAATAGCTATAATGTAGGTTGCGGCGATATCCGATCGGCAGATTAGGGGTTAAATAATGTTATTATAGGGTTTGCGATGTGGGGGGGCCTCGGTTTAGTGGTTCATAGGTAGTTTATGGGTGTTAGTGACTTAGTGTACTAAATGGGTGTTAGTGTACTAAAAACATACCGAATTTCGGAACGGAATAGAACCGAATTCAGCCGAATCCGAATAAATCCGAAACGAATTTATTCGGATCCGAATAAATCCGAAACGAATTTATTCAAATTTTGCCGAATCCGATTCGATCCGAAACGAAATTCGAAAAGTCCGAATCGATCCGAACCGAAAACGAACCGAATTTTTTAGCCGTGCACATGTCTAATTTGGATCCCTGTTTCCCTTTGGCTTGAACGAAAATATAGATATGGCAGCATTCAATTAGTAACAATAGAGAAACATAATTTTCGATAATATATATGACCACACTTACTAATACCAATATAATCCCCCTCTCCCATCTATATAGCTGCAAACTAGGATCATTTGCTAATATTCACATTTAGGGACTTTTATATTGGTTACACTCTAGATAATTTTTATTATAATTAGTTATGAGCACAAGTATTTGGTATCAGTTTCACAATTTGTGACACATAGACTTGAGTTTTACATTTATATATTAGCACTTTGTAGAATATTTCCTATATTTTATGGGTAATTATATGTTCAGAGAGTTTTTCAACTATTGGTATAGGATATGGGACAAACAGTCTCACATTAAACACCCCTAACACACTATTATCCTCACTATCATTAGAATAGTTACAAATAGCTTTATTCCATTTAAGAATTTAGAAATCAGTCCACTTCATATGATTATCTATATAATTTAGTATAATTTTAAATATGCACTAAATTTAAATGGAGCTGGGGCATTTTTCCAGCGTTCTATAATTCCTGTAAACACTAGGGCACATTAGATAGAACTGTATGTTCCTTTTATATACAGCTATATAACATATTTCTTTTATAGAGGACAATATCCACTCAAGGATTTGGAACTTATCATAGTAATGCATTCGAGATATACACATTTCACATTTAATATAATATATAGGCATTTCCATCAGTGAATTGCAGTAAGGCTTAGTCTTATAGCCTCTTGTCTATTAGCAATATATATGCTCATTGATCCGTTATCACTCCATATGTCCGAGTGAGACTACACATAGAATCTAATTGTTTTTAGCATCCCATTGAGAGCCTGTTTACTTGTATATGGCCTTTTAATATCCCCATGTTCCATTCGGCTAATATTGCTAGACCATTTGGTTTGTTTTGTTTAAATTCAGGAGGTTATGTTCTGATTTACATGAGTCACGGCCTGTTGATGTATCTAATATGTATTTGTTTGCATTTGATATATAATTGCACTTGTTCTCCAGCAACAGTACGTTACATTGTATTTACCCTAGGTGTTAAAACTACACGCTGCAGAGTCTAATTATTTGATTGCGGTCATTTGTGTTATCCATGACGTAATAACTGTCTAGTAAGAGGATTGGTCAGTGGAGGCTCCTCCATTTGTTCACAGTCGCACGTGAACCCCCATTCAGATGTGAACCCCCATTCAGAAGAAGAGAAGAAAATAAATTCTGAAGAAAATATAATTTTTCCAATAGCCCCCCTATTGGAAAAATTATATTTAATTTATACCCCAAACAAAGTTAAAGCAAAACTGTTTTTTGTTGTTAAATTATATATTTTTAATGTTTCTACAATTCCACTGTTTTTTTTTTTATTTAACCGCACGTGCGGTAGAGCCTACATGCCTGTCTCATTAGCTGGCTGTATATTTTCATGCAGACCACTCCCACTCTCCACCCCATCCCTATACTGGCTTAATCGCACAGTTCAGCCTGTGCTCTTGAGCCAGTGAGGTGGTGTTAAGCTGGTCTGGATACGTCATCACTGATCACGTGATGATCAGTCAGCTCCAGAGTCCAGCTCCGCCTCCACCCACTCTCTTTGAGGTGACTGACTGCGAGTGCGCACAGTGTGCTGTGAGGAGGAAATGAGGAATGAAAATTGCTGTTCATCCAGCATGGGGACATGTGCTATGTGTTGGTGGGGACTGGTTGAGAAGCAGCAGTGGACAGGCAAATCCTGCAGCCCTAACAATAGCAGCAGATACACCATCCTTGATCCTTCTGTGACCCAACTGGATTACTAAGGTACAGTGGCTGTGTCAGTGGTAAAAGGGACTGGGAGGAACGTTATCTGCACACTGTTTGCACTATGACACTGCTCTGTTGTCATACTAACAGGCAGGCAGTGTCACAAACACAGGCAGCACGCTGTGAGGGAGGCTGGCTGATGTAAAGTAAAAAAATAGATAATGGCTGCACCGGAGGATCCAGGAGGCTTTTGTTTGACAGTTTTACAGCTTTGTGACTCCACTATTTGTTTATTGTGCTAAGTTTGAAATACGCCACAGTGCAATTGTTTTTAGCATTAGCCATTCCTGGCCCCCCTGTTTATTGGACTGTGATCCTGTTAAGTATAGATGTGGGTTGCATAGGGAGTAACTGGGCCTGTTGATGGAATATTGCAGGTTGGTGTTGGGATGTTGCTTCGGATAGTATGTGTTTTGTTTACAAAGTAGTTTGCCAGGTCTTGAGCACTAAAGACAGATGGGGGGTGGAGCAAGTTGGTAGAGGAGAGAGTTAAAGGTGGAGAAGAGTCGTTTAGGGTTTGAGGAAAGAGTAGATATGAGAGAAGAGAAGTAGGTTTGCTTGACTAAGTGAAGGGCAGAAGTGTATGGCCGAAGAATAAACTTATAGTGTATGAAATCAGGTTCAGAGTGAGTTTTCCTCCAGACACGCTCAGCAGTATGGGAGCATTTTTGCAAATAGCGTGTTTGCTGAGAGTGCCAGCGCTGCAACTGATGGTGTGATGTTTTGCGCAGCTGGGGAGGGGCAAGTGTTTCTAGTGCAGAGGAGAGAGTTTTTTTATAGTGGGCTGTTGCAAGATCAGGGGAGGTTATAGTGGAAGTGTGAGGGGGGAGATCTTGAATGATTTTTGAAAATTGGAGTGGATCCACAGCATGTAGATTTCAGTTGATTACAGTTGCGGGGCGGGATGGAAGAGTGGGTTTAGCTGTCGCATTAATATTATAGGTGACCAGGTGATGGTCTGAAATGGGAAAAGGGTGACAGTTGAGGTCAGATATAGAACAGAGGTAGGAAAATACCAGGTCGATGGAGTGAACATCACAGTGGTTAGGGAATAGGGTGGATTGTGTGAGACAATACTATCAGATAAACAATATATACCCACAAATATGGAGAGGATATAGAAAAATAATAACTCTGGGCATGGATTCTGAGCATGACACAAAGCAGGTGAGTACAATAACTATGAAATACACCATTATATCTAGTGTTCACCTTACTAATGTAGTTGTATAAGAAATTTACACTAAGCATTTAGTAAGTAAATGTGATATTGTATAATAAGCTCAGCAGGGACGACATGGATGGATGATGAAACCTCATTTTTATGTTTAATTAGAGAATGTGACCTCCACCTTGTCAAGAAGAACAATCATAGAATTATGTAATCTAGTAATGTTGGGGCAAGTGTGGATTAGATTTGATTGGTCGCTTTTGGACCGAATTAGCGAGAGAGGGGGGAAAGGGAATTCAGCGGGCAAGAGCCACTCTAGTTGAAGTGGGGAAGGTAGTGGCGTAGAGGGGCGGAGCTTTATAGGGCACTCAAATGATGGGATCAACAAAATGAGTAAGGGCATGTTATATGGTTGTTGCGTAGATAAACTTTAATGAGGTGCTCTGCTGTTTCTAAGACTGGTGGGGAGAGACATAGCTAATTCAAGGAATAGTGGTTAACAAAATAAGGTGTAGAGCTCTAAATATGACGGCAGGCAAACCACCTTTGAATACTACATGTGTTACTCCAGATGATATAAAGTGGCTAAAATATTTCACTATCAGCTCCATCCAGTACCAAATAACTTGACTTTGACAGTAATACCCAGGGGCCTCTACTACTAACTTATATATGTATTATAAGTGTTAGGCATGGAAACTAGGACAAAATCAACTACAATACCAAAGTGGATCTGGGACATAAATAATGTATACTTATCCCTCTACTGGGTGTATATTGGGGCCGAGAACCTGGAAGCTACGGAGTGAGCGTCTGTTTAATCCTTAGAGGAGTGTAGAGCTCAGTGTCTTGAGTCAGGGATAAGTCAGGAGGGCATAGCCGCTCAGAGAATGAGATAGAGGGGAGGGCGAGTCTGGGAGGGACAAAGATGTAGTAGTGTCATATTCATGCAATTCCCCACAGAGTAAGAATAGCTTTATTTGAAAAAACAGTAATTTGGTATGAATTTTTGGGCAATACATAATAGGGCTCCCATATAAGATACCTTTCTGATACCCAGCAGTGAGATTCCAGCTTAGGTGTAAAAAGCTCACGTAGCTGTCAAAATATTCAAGAGGGGTGGGGGAGGAGGAGGAATTGGGTAGGATGTTAGGCTAGAAAACAAATATAGGGTATAAGCCTTATGAGTGTTACTACGCTTAATCTTTGAAATAGTATAGCAATAAATGTCCAGAGAGACCATATAATATATCAATGTCCTCTCCTTTATGTTACACAGAGGGTAAACTAATCTAACCTGCTAAAGTTGACATGGCATAAATTAGCCCTGTCAAAGTAAAGTATTCTCCTGGGTTCTTCATTAGGCAAATGAAGGGTAAGCTAGCAGGTAAAACAGGTATCTAGCAAATTTCCCTTCTTAAAATGTAGGGTTACTAAGAATGTATATAGCCATCTATCCTGAGACTCGATATGCAATATTTAGAGATATTACTCAAATTTCTGCGTGGTTTTCTAGTGTGCACAAGGACAGTTGAGATTATATATCTGTATGTGTGAAGAGCTACATAGAGAAAAAAGAGACTTAATATATTTGTGCAATTAAGAAACACTATGATACAGAATATAGATGGAATCACATAATTAGATAAGAGATAGAAGACCTGCAAATCCTACAGCTGTATATAAGTAAAGGGTGAACCATACTATCGCTAGAGCAAGGTGATATATTCAGGGATATGTAAAATGTCATTTAGCTTACATCTCAATACTTGCAGCATAAATACATAATTATGACAGTAAGATGTTAATCTTCGGCATCTCTAATAGAGCTATGGTTTCATTTCCCTTGTTAGGGAAGGGCATCATAACCTATTGCAATAATAGTATAGATCCTAAGTGACCCTAACTTTAATCAAAAATAGGCTATAATAATATAGTATTGAGCATTAGATACTGTACTGAAGCAACCCATTTATACTGCTAGAGATCTAGACATTGTGAATTGTTAACATTACTGAACCAATCAACCCTTTTCATCTAGTGTATAAGGAAGACCCCAATCTAAATTTAAGGATATATATATAAGGTTGGGAAAGGGTCTTGAACTCAATGAACTTATAACGAATAATACAAAGAAAAGTCTATGCAACCAAATGAAACAGTACAGATAAGTAGGATGGGTAGTAGTAAGTCCAAACAAAGGTAGTCTCTGAAATAGAGATAGTAAATTGCTAGTCCTTAATATCTTCAAGGGAACGGACTAATGTCTCCAACTTCTATGTTATAATCACTACCCAAAAGGTAAAGACCTACCCAATCCAGATAGGAATTAACCATAGTGTTTTATTTAGCCAATTCCACTTCTGTGTATCTGAAGTAGTCCGGAAGTGTAACATAGAGAGGATCGCCACTGTGCAGATAAGCTGAACCGGCTAATGACAGGGACAGAGAGCAAGCCCGTGAAAATAGATGTTCCGTGACTGTATTTAGACCCATAGCTTGTACCACTGCGTCTGGAGCCTCCAACTTCACCCTGCTCAATCAAGTACTGTTTATCTAAGCTCCTTGCTTTTGTGTAAGCATTGCCGTTTATCAGGCTGTCGAGTATACCAACCTGGGATGCTGCTGGGAGGAAATCAGTGGGAGGATTTTCCTGCTGCGCATTAACGTCTTCGCCATCTTTGCTGTAGAAATCTGTTGACTCATCTGTTATAGTGGAGTCCTCCATGTATCCTCTTTTTATTAATAAAGTGAGGTTGTCAAAGTTACAATCCATTTTTCTCTCTAGGCCAGCGAGGAGAGCATACATTAGGGTGGAAAAATCATCCATCTTAACAGAGGCCGTT
Organism: Bombina bombina; assembly: GCF_027579735.1. Lineage (NCBI taxonomy): Eukaryota > Metazoa > Chordata > Amphibia > Anura > Bombinatoridae > Bombina > Bombina bombina. Next base: position 139,672,060 of record NC_069502.1, on the reverse strand, counting down.
AGTAAGTGACACAGAGCCTGATGTTATTGCTGTTGTGTTATAGCCCCTATGAGGAGCGGACAATAAGCAGCAAGGTCCAGATTGTATACCCACTAAAGATTAGGTACTGCGCCACGAGCGAGGAGTGTGTTGGGGAGTACCCCAGGCATCCATGCAATCAGTTGCGTATTCACTGCGAAGCAGGAGATCCGGGTATAAGTTTTGTGGGTTAGTTGGATCGCTCTGTCAGATGTAATTTCCCAAAGCCTTTCTTATAATGGTCAGGGATATGTGCTCAGCTTAGGACTTCTTTCTTTTTTGTTTTTTTCCTAAAGTTTCAGGTATTATCTGGGTCTTAATATTAACTTTTAGTAATTCTATACAGAGAGCTGCAGATCTGCACGTCCGCTCCTGCTGGTGGCTAGCTCCGCCTCCCCTTCCATCTCATATTTTTGATATCCTTGGAACCTTTTTGCATATTTTTTTTTGTGGATTAAGAGATTTTCTGAGACCAGATGCAGAGGAAATACAGAGCTTGAATATTGATTACCCAGGGCTTGGAGGAGCAAACATTTGGGGAAGTATAAAAAGTCTATAATTATATTTAAACAGTTATTGCATTTAAGGTCCTTGTTAAGATTTGTATTAGATGATTATAGGCCCACATGTTATATGTACTTATCCTTATAGTCTAATTTATCTTGTCTAGGAATCTAATTCAGCTACCAATATCAGTAAGTCTTGTTAGAGAAAGCATTCACTTCATTCAGTTTATTGTAAGAAAAACCCTGGTGTTATGTTTAAGTATATTTTATTTTAGTAGTTTTATATTCCTTAAGGTTGAGACTTGCTGAGGCATTAGAGAGGTTTTTATGCGTTTCTTTGGCTGTAGACATTCTGAATCTGACTGATTGCGTTGTATTATTAAGTTATCAAAACATAATTTTAATGATAATATTGGCCAGGATTGTATGAAATAACTGTTGTTAGTAACACATTTTGCATAATTGGTTCATGCTGATTTGTTTTTTCCCTGTTATAGACTTTAGATTTATACCCATAGGATCAAAGCAAAGTGTAGTAGCATATTTTATTTCATATACTGTATCAGAGAGTTTGTCTTGTGTATAATTAAATGGTATATCGCTTGTTCATATCTTGTTTAATGTATAATAAATCTGTATATATTTTTCCAAACTGAATCCTCTTTACTCCACGAATATAATTTGCCGTGTTTAAAAATATATCACCTGATTAGAACTAAAAAAAATAATACAAATATATGGGAGATTACCGATGAGACAATAGTAAATTATTTTGTAACATATATATATATATATATATATATATATATATATATATATATATATATATATATATATAGTAACATGTTGGAGGTTACTGCCGAGATAGTCATAATTAATATTGTAATCTAAAATATTCAACACCGTGGAGGCACCGCTGACAATCAGTGATATTTTTCACAGCGATATTATTTTGTGTAGTAAATTTTGATTTTTAATAACAAAATTATTTTGTGCAAACAGTGATTTCTAGAAAATAAACAAGCGTTTTTATCTTATTAAATACCATACTAAAATAGCTATGTCTTCAACAAAAAGCGACTCTAGTGTATCTGTACATGATGAAAGTGTGCCCTCCCCAAGATCCTCTGTTCATGAAATGGTTCAGGCAGGAACTCTTAAATTCGAAGCCTTGAGCCACCTCGTGAACAGGCTTGATATTGGGGATGTCATCTACACGTATATTAAGGGGTTTAAAGCTAAGGCCAAAGGTTTAGTTAAAGATATATGGGTTGAAGATTCGAGAATTTGAAGAAGCCTTTTTTAACGGAAAGTTAGAGATTCTAGAAGCTAATAAAAAGATTTCTGCCTTAAATAAATATAATCAGAAATTAGTGGCTAAATTTAAAGCTTTAGAAGAAAATTATGAAAAATGCCAAAATGAAAATAAAACTTTAAAAGCTAGATATCGTAGGGCTGAAAAAGAATATGAAGAGGAAATAAATGAATTAAAGAGACAAATCAACAGCAATAAGGAGCCTTTGAATAATAACACTAGTGCTGAAATTATTAACTCTATTAAGGACTGGGTCAGAAGTGAGTTTCCAAATATAAGGCAGGAGGATAAACAAAAGTCCCCAAGTTATGGCCCTAATTCAGACCCAGAGATAACTTTTCCCCTTAGGCAATTACCTAACGCTGAAGAACAAGATAATTACTACACCTCAGAGGAAGAGGTCAGTTACAATAGCGGGTCAGAAGGGGGGCTAGCTTCTCAGACAGCCCATATCAAAATGCACGGGTTCAATTTCAGCATAGTAAAGATAGGACAGATAGAGGATGCTCTAACCCAAACGATAATCAAGTTCCTAAGTAAAGCAGTACACCCATTTTCCAAAAGGGGGACCACCTCCATAATTGATCATTTAGAGGCTTATGAAAATGCCTTAGCTATATTAAATATAAATGATGGGCAATCTAAAAGCATATTCCTTTATTTTATGTGGTACTGCTCTTTTAAGTGGCGTCATTTACATTGACCGCTTGCTTGGTATTTCAGTCTCCCTACTGCTTAACTTCCCAGCCTCCCTAACTAGGCAATCAGCCTCCTACAGCCAACCTTGGATCTCCTCCTCTTCACGCCTCCTCCCTGGCAAGCTACCAGAGCTCCGTGTCGGCTTCTACTTCCGGATTCAGCATACTGCAGTGACGTCACACGACATCCGAGCTCCACCGAGGATCATTGTTGTACCAGACAACCTGAATACCGATTGAGGTAACCTCAACCTGACCTGCCTTCACATGCTCCTAATGGATAAGTACCAAATATATATTTATATTCTATGCTCAATCCGTTAGTAGCAATCTACGCAGTGCCTGTGTAATTAGTTCACTATAAATATATTATATGCTCAATCTGTTATAAGCTATCTACGCAGTGTCAGTGACCTTAGTTAGAAAATATCACTTATGCTTAATTTGTTTATAGCTTTCTTATCAGCTGCCTATGTGTTTAGTTCTGAGTGAATTCACTTGTCTGTGACTGGTTCCTTATTTGAATAGTTGCTGCAGATCATTCAGTACTCGCTACATGTGTACATCCATATCACCTCATACTAATCCACATCACCTCATATGGAATTAAGGTTGGAAAAATCATCAGCCAATAGGATTGAGCTTGCATTCTATTGGCTGATTGGAACAGCCAATAGAATGCGAGCTCAATCCTATTGGCTGATTGGATCAGCCAATAGGATTTTTCCTACTTAATTCCGATTGGCTGATAGAATCCTATCAACCAATCGGAATTCAAGGGACGCCATCTTGCATGATGACATTTAAAGGAACCTTCATTCTTCCGTTGGATGTCGTTGGAAGAGGATGCTCCGCGTCGGCTGGCTTGAAGATGGACCCGCTCCGCTCCGGATGGATGTAGATAGAAGATGCCGCCTGGATGAAGACTTCTGCCCATCTGGATGTCCTCTTCTGCCCGGATCGGATGAAGACTTCTGGCCGTCTGGAGGTCCACTTCTGCCCAATTGGGTGAAGACGTCTCAAGGTAGGGTGATCTTCAAGGGGTTAGTGTTAGGTTTTATTAAGGGGGGATTCGGTGGGTTTTAGAGTAGGGTTGCGTGTGTGGGTGGTGGGTTGTAATGTTGGGGGGGTATTGTAATTTTTTTTCAGGTAAAAGAGCTGATTACTTTGGGGCAATGGCCCGCAAAAAGCCCTTTTAAGGGCTATTTGTAATTTAGTATAGGGTATGGCTTTTTTATTTTGGGGGGCTTTTCTGTTTTATTAGGGGGATTAGATTAGGTGTAAGTAGTTTAAATTTTTTTTTAATTATTTTATTATTTTTTGTAATTTAGTGGGTTTTTTTGTACTTTAGTTTATTTAATTTAATTGTAATTAGTTTAATTTAATTTAGGTAATTAATGTATTTATAGTGTAGTGTTAGGTGTAATTGTAACTTAGGTTAGGGTTTATTTTACAGGTAAATTTGTACTTATTTTAGCTAGGTAGTTATTAAATAGTTAATAAATATTTAATAACTATTCTACCTAGTTAAAATAAATACAAACTTGCCTGTAAAATAAAAATAAATCCTAAAATAGCTACAATGTAATTATTAGTTATATTGTAGCTATCTTAGGGTTTATTTTATAGGTAAGTATTTAGTTTTAAATAGGACTAATTTAGTTCCTTGTAGTTATTTTATTTCAATTTATTTAAATTATATTTAAGTTAGGGGGGTTAGGTTTAGGGTTAGACTTAGATTTAGGGGTTAATAACTTTATTATAGTGGCTGTGACATAAGGGGCGGCAGATTAGGGGTTAATAATTGTAGGTAGGTTGCGACGACATTGGGGGTGGCAGATTAGGGGTTAATAAATATAATGTAGGTGTCGGCAATGTTGGGGGCAGCAGATTAGGGGTTCATAGGTATAATGTAGGTGGTGGCGGTGTACAGAGCGGCAGATTATGGGTTAATAATATAATGCAGGTCTCAGTGATGTCGGGGCGGCAGATTAGGGGTTAATAAGTGTAAGATTAGGGGTGTTTAGACTCGGGGTTCATGTTAGGGTGTTAGGTGTAAACATAAAATGTATTTTCCCATAGGAAACAATGGGGCTGCGTTAGGAGCTGAACGCTGCTTTTTTGCAGGTGTTAGGTTTTTTTCAGCCGGCTCAGCCCCATTGTTTCCTATGGGGAAATCGTGCACGAGCACATTTAGCCAGCCTACCGCTATCGTAAGCAGCGCTGGTATTGAGGTGAGATGTGGATCTAAATATTGCTCAACACTCACTTTTCTGCGGCGCAGGGTTTCAGAGAACTCGTAATACCAGCGTTGTCTTAAGTGAGCGGTGAGAAAAAAAGGCTCGTTAACACCGCACACCATTACCGACAAAAACTTGTAATCTAGCCGTGAGTATGCCAAAGTGAACTTAAAACAGGAAGCTAGCTATATAAGTGAAGGCTTATTAGCACAGATAGCTGAGCCTCAGGTGATTAAATATCTTTCTCCCCAAGACCACTGTGTCCATGGCCTGGATGACAGGTCTGAAAGCTATAATATCACAGCTAAATGTTTATTATCTATCTCTATAGGTATTCAATCAGCAAAGCACCTGTTTTTAGTTTTAAATACTCCCCATAATCAAATATACATTGGCAATGATATCTTACATAGATATGCCATACAAATAGATTTGATTAACTCTTGCCTCTGGAGCAGGTTAAAGGGGGACCCTGAAGTATTTCAGGATGAAAATGCAGCCCTGAAATCAAACCAGCAATTGCCATATGCTGTGAATATGCAGGTATCTAGCGATGTTATAATTCCTGCTGGGGCTGATAAATTTCTTTTACCCTTACAGGTAAAGAGAGGTCAGAAATTAAAAACTTCTGAAACACTAATTTGCCTCTCCCATAGAATACAAAATCTGGGTGTCACAGTAACCTACACTCCTATGGTGAATATTGGAACTGTTCCAATACATATTATTGTGCATAACATGACCCCACAGGATATAACCTTATCCAAGGGAACTACCATAGGATATGCACTGGAATCAAGTTATTACACTTTTGGATTCCAGAATAATATAATTGGGCTAATACCTGAAGGATACTTAACTGACAAACAATTCATAGAACAATCCTTTGCATCTATGCCAGAGGGTCTATTTAATATTCAGTCTATTTATCCCTTCAGCTCAGAGGAAGGCATCTGTAAAATTGAAGAAGCCTCTCTAGTGTTTGATCAGCCAATCAAAGATCAAGAATACCCCAATACACAGAGTCATGGGGCCAATGTAAATTATAATCAAGGGAACCTCACCGCGGGGTTGGAAGAAGCCTATGAAATAGGACAGCCTGAAATCTTTCCAGGATTTCAGCAAATAGTCGAAGAGCAAATCTCCTTAGCTAATGGCTGTTCCAATGATGGAGAACGCCAACAGCTATGAGAACTCCTGATGGAATACCAGGATATTTTTGCTAGGGATTCTTACGACTGTGGGACTAAAGGCCTGCACATTGCAAGAATCCAAACCGATCCCAATGCACCACCTGTATTTGTTAAACAATACAGACTCCCTTTAGCCTCCTATGATGCTCTTGCAGAAATCATAAGGAACTTAGAAGAAAGGGGTATCATCACACAGGTACATAGCTCTTATAATAATCCTATTCTAGGTATCTTTAAACCCAATGGACAATGGCATTTGTGTGCTGACTTAAGACAGCTGAACAAACGAGTATATATGTCTGGCTGGCCCGTACCATATATTGTCCATTGCCTAGCGCAGATGCAGGGATCTAAAATATTCACTGCCATCGATTGCGCGCAAGGATACTGGACCATAAAGGTACATGACCTTCCAAAAGGTCCAGTATGCATTTCAAAGACTTCCGTTTGGATACATAAATTCAGGGCATGAATTTGCTGTATTATATGCATAAGGCTATGCCTGATGCACTGGAAAGGGGGACTTTATCTTATGTTGATGATGTGTTAATCAAAAGCACAGACTTTGAAAGACACGTCACGGAGCTTAAAGATGTCCTCAGCCAACTTAAAAGGGCAGGTGTCAAGCTATTCCTACAAAAAGTTCAATGGTGCCGTAACAGTGTGAACTTCTTGGGACATGAAGTTACTTCTGAAGGGTTAAATCCTCAGAAGAAAAAGGTGGAAGCTATAGCGAATTCTAAAAGCCCAACTAACTTAAAGGAATTAAGATCGTTCCTGGGTATGACAAATTATTCTCGCAAATTTATTGAAAATTATGCAGAATTAGCAAAACCACTGCTACATCTTCTAAAGAAGGATGTGAAATGGCCCTGGAGTGAGACTCAAGAGACAGCCATAAGAGAGCTGAAGAGAAAACTCACTCAAGCACCTTGCTTTGGTTACCCTGAAGGCGGTAAACCTTTCTACTTAGCAACAGGTTACACAGATATAAGCATGAGTGCTGTCTTATACCAAAAGCATAATAATTTAAGCAAAGTCATTGCTTATGTGAGCAAAACTCTATCCCCAGTATAAATAAAAGTTAGCGATTGCGAAAAAGCCCTCTTATCTACTGTATGGGCTCTGCAAAATTTCCGCAGCTATATACAGGGCGAGAAAATTATTGTAGAAATGGCCCACCAGTCTTTGCTATATCTGCAATGGGAGAGAATAAGAGATGGGAACCTGTCCAATAGCCGCATAACAGCCTGGACTCTCTCCTTACAAGGCTGGCCTTTAGAAATTCTCTATAAACAAAACAAAAGGAATCCAATAGCACAGGGGCTTGCTGAACTCCATGACTGTACTGCTAAGGATCATGGGGAAGAATTATTAGAAGATAATTTCCTGGAGAAACAATTGCTGTCCCCATATAAAACGTATAATGAGGACCAGTGTCAAACATTGCCTTGGGTATATGTTGATAGTTGTTCTTACCATGCCACTATTAAAAATGAGTGCAGATTAGTCGCTGGCATTGGAATAACTTGGGCAAATGGATTCCGAAATATTTCTGTAGGTTTCAACATTGGACCAAGATCCAGTCAAGTTGCAGAACTCACTGCTGTTCTAAAAGCCATTGAAATGGCTATTGAACAAGGTATTCATGAATTTATGTTCATTACTGACTCAAATTATGTGCCTGACAGTTTTGTTGAATACCTGCCAGCTTGGAAAAGAAATGGCATGCAGAAAACTAACAACAAACCAGTCAAACATGGCAAGTTGTTCTGTGAAATTGATAAGCTAGTGATGTCCAATGGTTTAACCATACACTGGAAAAAGATAGCCTAATGAAAGGGTGCCATTAGCACCTTGAAACGCGTAGCAGAAAAGATTTTTGTATGTTTTTAATACATCATTTTTTAATAAATTATATCTCAAATCTTGGGATATTTTAATTCAAGATTATTTGGTTCGTGAGCTTTTTTTTTTGAGGGAATCTTTTCCTCTGGTGGATTGTGGATCCTGCTTACTGGAGTGAGTTAGCTGGTGAACTCTGATATACCAGCCTGCACAACTTGGACTGCATTATAGTGCGCTGCCTATGTGAGTATCCATTTATAGTGGGATTTTATCTTTGGGTGCCAGAATACTTTAGTGACCATCTGCACTATTGGAGTTTTTCTGCTCCCTTCCCCTGTTTTCTTTCCCTGCATTCCAGATTCAACGTCTCTTTGATTCCTGTGGGAGCTAGCTGGTGGGCTCTGATCAATCCAGCCTGCGTGAATAGCACTGCATCATAATGCGCTCCTTTTGTGAGTACCCACTTACAGTTATGGGGTTTTTCTGGGAAAGAATCACTTTTACTTTATTTCACTGCACCATTGGAGCGCCTTCTTCCATTTGTTTTATGCTTAGATCGTCCATCTGTTTTTAAGAAGAGCTGACCCTGGTGATCGTCTACCTTCAGCAACAGCCTGTGGAGGGCGCCTTTGTTCTTGGATACCATCCTTTGGATGGCTTCAATTTGGTGACTTTTGTAATTAAGCAAGAGCATTTGGCTAACAATTATCTGGTAAACAAACAAACAAAGGGTGGTGTGAGTGCTAATCAGGAAAAGGTTTCTGTGCTTGAATCCCTAATATGGTCTGATAAAATCTCCAATTACAGACTATACGATAAAAAGGTGAGAATGGTGTGGGATAAGCGCTCCAGCTAAGTAGAGCCAACCAGATTATTATGAAAAATAAAATGAAATAACAAGAGGAACTAATGATAATAAAATAGAATTTTTATAGTGATTTAAGTAGATAACTAGTTAATGCATACAGAATATGTTAGCATATACTCAATTACATAAGATGCCGGCATCAGTAACAATCAAACATATTAATCATATTAAAAACAGAGAAATACAGCCGATATAAAATTTCTAAAAGGTTCCCTGAGTGTTTCTTAAAAATATATACGAATATGAATAAACTTGATAAAGGTAAATGACTCTTAGCACAGTGAAATTGGCTCGGCTAAATGTTACCAGTATTATTTTTAAGCAATGGAATATTTGGTCACAGTATTCAGTGGAGGCGTCTGATCTGTTCAGCCGTTAGGAGTAACTGTGAGTGATGGATCGGGAGGTGTGACGTCACGTCACCTGACTATTGTATTCCTCCAATCTCTGTGATATGCTTAAACACAACAAGTTTGAAATTTGTATCCAATTCTCAATTGTAACAAAGTATACTTGTTTATGTGATGGTTAGTATCAATACTTGCAAGTGTCCAATGTCCAAAGAATCTGTCCAAATTTGAAAAAAAAAAAAAAAACAAAAACAAAAAAAACGGTTTGTTTTATCAGCAGCTCTGAATCCTATGGAGTGTTGATCCGTTTGGTTTTATGTCCGTTCTGAAATGTGAAACTTGTCCTTATCCGAAGAAGCTCCTAAGCACTTGGTTTTTAGTGTATATTAGGGCTATGATGGGAGCAAAGGAAGAAACAAGGGGGCACACAGGAATTATTCATACATCGATCTCAGTGTTGATTCAAGGAGATAGAAATGAACCTGTTTTTGTGCCAGTAAAACAATTTAGCAGTTCAATAGCCTTAGTATATAATTGGTTACACACAGGAATTACTCATATGTCCTCCCTCTATATTAATCATAGAGATAGGGATGAACCTGTGGAGTGTAACACTACCAGTAATAAAATTCTGAATTGACAGGAGTAAGCAAATCTACGCGTTTCGGCAGTGTTAGCTGCCTTTATCAAGATGCTTACTACATGAAATTACTGCCTTTTTATAAGGAGTGTTTGATTCAGGACAGGTGTGGTTAGAGGATAGTCTAAATTAACCCTTAAGTGCTTCTAAAGTGAATGTGTTGAAGTCAGTTTCATAGATAGATGAGGTACATCTTATTAAAAAAGAATTTTTCAAAGACAATATTCCATCTAATTTCACTCATTAAGTGTTTTTGAAATGTGCATTAGAATTAAATACATGAACAAAATACATAAACAGAATTGGAATATTGAATTAATGTTTAAATTTATGAGAAATCCCATCATTTCAGGTTTAATGTCTTGTAAACTATATATGAGAATGTGAAATTAGATATAAAGATATAGTCGCCTATATCTCAACATTATACTATAACCAGTTTTTCTTTAATGCAGTTTTTGTTGAAAGTGATTTTTATATATGTAAATATACATTGCTCCAAAGGTTTTTTTCATTTTATTATAATAATCTTGCAAAATTGCAATATCAGGTTGTTCTTTAGTAAGCGCTAAATCAACTTGTCTATACGCTAAGGGGTAAGGGGAGGATGTGATACAAAGTAAAAGTTTTGTAGATATAGCTTCAAGACGGCTATTGTACAGTCTCGTTTATGTTTATTTCGATAGTGTATGAGTTCGATTTTTAGTGAAATAATATTTTATATGATAGATGTAATTTGGAATATGTGTTCAACTATTTTGTTTGTCTAGTAATTGTTTATAAGATAGAATTAAGATCAAAGGAACTATTAAGTCCCAATGGATGTACTGTTTTATATTCAAATATGAGTTCTGCTTCTTTTTTTAGGAGTACCTTTTCTATATTTCCCCCTCTCTTGTTAGGTCTAATTTTTTTCATTCCCCAACATTGAAAACATTTAAGGTCTCCATGGTGTATTTCAGTGAAATGTTTGTAAAGTATGGTTTTTGTGGTTTTATGTTCTATGTTCCAAATATGTTCTCTCATTCTATCTTTGAATGTGCGACTGGTTTGACCTATATAGAATAAATTACACGAACATCTTATGCAGTAAATTATATTTGAGTCGTTACATGTTATGGTGTCCTTGATTGTAAATGTAACCTGTTGGTTGATAAATGTTATCTTTTTAGTTTTATTACTATATCTACAGGATTTACACTTGTGACATGGATAGAATCCAAAAATTTGTTCTTTCTTTAAGTTCATATCTTTTGAATAATCATTTTTTGTTTTGAATTCACTTGGTGACAGATAGCTTTTGAGATTTTTAGCTTTTTTGAAAATGAGATCTGGGTGATTTTTAACTGTAGTTCCTAATATAGGATCCTTTTTGATATAGTGCCAGTGTTTTTGAAGGATGGTTTTTATTTCTTTGTGGTTTGAGTTATATTCAGTTATAAATGGAATAAAATTATTGACATTAGAAGGCATTGAATTATTTGTATATAAATTTTTTCTTTTGTTTGGTTGCTTTTGTAATAAGTTGGATCTATCAGTTTTTCTTACAGAAGTTATGGTTTCTTGGATTTTTTTCTGATTGTAACCTTTATCTGCAAATCTATTTAGTAGAATGTTACATTGTGAGTCATAAGATTCTATGTCTGAGCAGTTTTTTCTGACTCTTAGCATCTGACTTTTTGGGATGTTATCCTTCCACCTATTCAGATGGCAGCTTTGATAATGTATAAAATTATTTGAGTCTATAGTTTTGAAGTAGGTTTTGGTTTTAATTAAATTCTCTACTATCTCTACCTCAATGTCTAGGAAATGTATTGAACTAGTGCTGTGTTCATAAGTGAAAGTGAGGCCTACATCATTAGTATTCATGTCCTCAAGGAATAGTTCTAGAATTTCGTAGTCACCCCTCCAGACTAGGAAGATATCGTCAATAAATCTTTTATAGAGCACAAGGTTCGCTCCCCACACATCATTGGATAGAAAAGTTTCTTCAAAGAATCCCATAAATAGATTCGCATAGCTGGGAGCGAACCTTGTGCCCATAGCGGTACCCCTAGTCTGGAGGTAAAATTTGTCATTAAACATGAAACTATTGTTTTTTAAAATAAACTCAATGCTATCTAGAATAAATTTGTTTTGTTCTTGTAATAGATTGGGATCGTTATTTAAATAGTGTGCAATTGCTTCTAGCCCTAAATTGTGATTAATGTTCGTATATAATGAATTAACGTCACAAGTGACCATTATATAATTGTTTTGCCATTTAATTTCATTTAATACGTTTAAGTGAATTCAAAACAAAAAATGATTATTCAAAAGATATGAACTTAAAGAAAGAACAAATTTTTGGATTCTATCCATGTCACAAGTGTAAATCCTGTAGATATAGTAATAAAACTAAAAAGATAACATTTATCAACCAACAGGTTACATTTACAATCAAGGACACCATAACATGTAACGACTCAAATATAATTTACTGCATAAGATGTTCGTGTAATTTATTCTATATAGGTCAAACCAGTCGCACATTCAAAGATAGAATGAGAGAACATATTTGGAACATAGAACATAAAACCACAAAAACCATACTTTACAAACATTTCACTGAAATACACCATGGAGACCTTAAATGTTTTCAATGTTGGGGAATGAAAAAAATTAGACCTAACAAGAGAGGGGGAAATATAGAAAAGGTACTCCTAAAAAAAGAAGCAGAACTCATATTTGAATATAAAACAGTACATCCATTGGGACTTAATAGTTCCTTTGATCTTAATTCTATCTTATAAACAATTACTAGACAAACAAAATAGTTGAACACATATTCCAAATTACATCTATCATATAAAATATTATTTCACTAAAAATCGAACTCATACACTATCGAAATAAACATAAACGAGACTGTACAATAGCCGTCTTGAAGCTATATCTACAAAACTTTTACTTTGTATCACATCCTCCCCTTACTCCTTAGCGTATAGACAAGTTGATTTAGCGCTTACTAAAGAACAACCTGATATTGCAATTTTGCAAGATTATTATAATAAAATGAAAAAAACCTTTGGAGCAATGTATATTTACATATATAAAAATCACTTTCAACAAAAACTGCATTAAAGAAAAACTGGTTATAGTATAATGTTGAGATATAGGCGACTATATCTTTATATCTAATTCCACATTCTCATATATAGTTTACAAGACATTAAACCTGAAATGATGGGATTTCTCATAAATTTAAACATTAATTCAATATTCCAATTCTGTTTATGTATTTTGTTCATGTATTTAATTCTAATGCAATCATTTCAAAAACACTTAATGAGTGAAATTAGATGGAATATTGTCTTTGAAAAATTCTTTTTTAATAAGATGTACCTCATCTATCTATGAAACTGACTTCAACACATTCACTTTAGAAGCACTTAAGGGTTAATTTAGACTATCCTCTAACCACACCTGTCCTGAATCAAACACTCCTTATAAAAAGGCAGTAATTTCATGTAGTAAGCATCTTGATAAAGGCAGCTAACACTGCCGAAACGCGTAGATTTGCTTACTCCTGTCAATTCAGAATTTTATTACTGGTAGTGTTACACTCCACAGGTTCATCCCTATCTCTATGATTAATATAGAGGGAGGACATATGAGTAATTCCTGTGTGTAACCAATTATATACTAAGGCTATTGAACTGCTAAATTGTTTTACTGGCACAAAAACAGGTTCATTTCTATCTCCTTGAATCAACACTGAGATCGATGTATGAATAATTCCTGTGTGCCCCCTTGTTTCTTCCTTTGCTCCCATCATAGCCCTAATATACACTAAAAACCAAGTGCTTAGGAGCTTCTTCAGATAAGGACAAGTTTCACATTTCAGAACGGACATAAAACCAAACGGATCAACACTCCATAGGATTCAGAGCTGCTGATAAAACAAACCGTTTTTTTTTTTTTTTTTTTTTCAAATTTGGACAGATTCTTTGGACATTGGACACTTGCAAGTATTGATACTAACCATCACATAAACAAGTATACTTTGTTACAATTGAGAATTGGATACAAATTTCAAACTTGTTGTGTTTAAGCATATCACAGAGATTGGAGGAATACAATAGTCAGGTGACGTGACGTCACACCTCCCGATCCATCACTCACAGTTACTCCTAACGGCTGAACAGATCAGACGCCTCCACTGAATACTGTGACCAAATATTCCATTGCTTAAAAATAATACTGGTAACATTTAGCCGAGCCAATTTCACTGTGCTAAGAGTCATTTACCTTTATCAAGTTTATTCATATTCGTATATATTTTTAAGAAACACTCAGGGAACCTTTTAGAAATTTTATATCGGCTGTATTTCTCTGTTTTTAATATGATTAATATGTTTGATTGTTACTGATGCCGGCATCTTATGTAATTGAGTATATGCTAACATATTCTGTATGCATTAACTAGTTATCTACTTAAATCACTATAAAAATTCTCTTTTATTATCATTAGTTCCTCTTGTTATTTCATTTTATTTTTCATAATAATCTGGTTGGCTCTACTTAGCTGGAGCGCTTATCCCACACCATTCTCACCTTTTTAACAATTATCTGGGATCACATGTGTCCAGAGGTTATCATTGGCCAGGAAGAACCCCTGCTGTGGAGTTCCATTGTCTAAGACTTTGTTTATGCTCTGGTGAATGGAATTACAAACAAATGGGCTCTCACTCATAAGTTAATGGGATACCTGCTGGCTTAGGAGCCAATTCAGACACTCCCTAACATAAAAAAAGGATACTACAATTGTTTGGAAAGGACATGTAAAATTGACCAGTATTGCATTATGTGTGTATAAGGATCATATGTTTTTAAAATAACTATATGTATAGATAAGTTAAATATGGAATTAAGTATATGAAATAACCAGTATACTATGAATATATGTATGCCTGTGTATCTGTGTGTGTGTATATATATATATATATATATATATATATATATATATGTGTGTACATATATATATATGTATATATGTGTACATATATATATATATATATATATATATATATATGTGACTTGTATATTTATGTATTGTATATAAAAATATATATACTGATTACCTGACCAAATTATACTCCCAGGCATCACCATGCATTGAGGAGTCATGACAGATTAAAATATACATATAGTGAGAAACTATTGTAAAATACTATATAATTCATTATGCCTCATCTGTAACATACACTTATATATGAGATGCCCACATAAGAAAATTATATTTACGTATATGCCTGATGTATAAATAAGTGTCTATCTAAGTCATAAGGATTTAATTTTAAACTGGTAACATTTTAGTTAAACAAAAAAAATATTAAATGAAATATATTTGCATGCTTGTAAGTAGACATGGATGTAGGTATGCACATGTATGTGTATATATATATATATATATATATATATATATATTTACTATGTACAGTATATGTATATATGAATATATATATATATATATATATATATATATATATATATATATATATATATATATATATATATATATATGTATGATATATGAAAAAAATGAATTCTAAGAAAAATAAATATAAGGAAGTTACACAAGTTCACTTTTATAGCACAACTCACCATAGCCATCTTGTGGTGAATTAGTAAAAGTACAAACCGCTATACTTAACATTGGATGAATTATCCCCAAAAGTTAATTAGCATCCATCCAATCATAGCACTACAGATCCTCACACATCTGTGAATGGCTGTTAGAGATTAGGGCGGAGTTATAGTTCAGGATAAATTGGGTCACTGAGCACTCACAAGGGACTCTGGGTTGCATGAAAGAAGGGTGGATACGCTGTCCAATTTTCCTCTGAAATAGAATTTTGAATCCTGGTTGTACCCATCTCATATTTTTGATATCCTTGGAACCTTTTCGCATATTTTTTTTTTTTTGTGTGGATTAAGAGATTTTGTAGGACCAGATGCAGAGGAAATACAGAGCTTGAATATTGATAACCCAGGGCTTGGAGGTACAAACATTTGGGGAATTATAAAAAGTCTATAATTATATTTAAACAGTTATTGCATTTAAAGTCCTTGTTAAGATTTGTATTAGATGATTATAATCCCAAATTTTATATGTACTTATCCTTATAGTCTAATTTATCTTGTCTAGGAATGTAATTCAGCTACCAATATCAGAAAGTCTTGTTAGAGATAGCGTTCACTTAATTCAGTTTATTGTAAGAAAAACCCTGGTGTTATGTTTAAGTATATTTTATTTTAGTAGTTTTATATTCCTTAAGGTTGAGACTTGCTGAGGCATTAGAGAGGTTTTTATGCCTTTCTTTGGCTGTAGACATTCTGAATCTGACTGATTGCATTGTATTATTAAGTTATCAAAACATAATTTTAATGATAATATTGGCCAGGACTGTATGAAATAACTGATGTTAGTAACACATTTTGCATAATTGGTCCATGCTGATTTGTTTTTTTTCCCTATTATAGACTTCACTGTTAGATTTATACCCATAGGATCAAAGCAAAGTGTAGTATCATATTTTATTTCATATTGTATCATAGAGTTTGTTTTCTGTATAATTAAATGGTATATCGCTTGTTCATATCTTGTTTAATGTATAATAATTCTGTATATATTTTTCCAAACTGAATCCTCTTTACTCCACGAGTATAATTTGCTGTGTTTAAAAAGATATCACCTGATTAGAACTACTAAAAAAATAATACAAATATATGGGAGATTACCGATGAGACAATAGTAAATTATTTTTTAACCTATATATGTGTGTATATATATATATATATATATATATATATATATATATATATATATATATATATATATACACTCTAACACGTTGGAGGTTACTGCCGAGATAGTCATAATTAATATTGTAATCCAAAATATACAACACTTGGTTCTCTTCCTATCTGTCTAACCGTACCTTTAGTGTAGCCTTCTCTGGAGTATCCTCTGCCCGATACATCTTTCTGTTGGGGTACCGCAAGGCTCTGTCCTCGGTCGCCTTCTCTTCTCAATCTACACGTCCTCACTAGGTTCCTTAATAAAGTCCCACGGGTTTCATTATCATTTGTATGCCGACGCTACTCAAATCTACCTCTCTGCACCAGAACTATCTCCTTCCTTGCTAACCCGTGCTACTAACTGTCTCTCTCATATCTCATCTTGGATGTCCTCTCACTACCTCAAGCTAAATCTCTCTAAAACTGAGCTCCTTATTTTCCCCCCTTTTTCCAAAATCTCCACCCCATGTCTCTATAACTGTTGACAACTCCATCATTACCCCAACCTCACATGCCCGATGTCTTGGGGTCACACTTGACTTAGATCTTTCTTTCACTCCTCACATTCAGTCCTTGGCTAAAGCCTGCCACTTCCATCTTAAAACATCGCTAAAATTCGACATTTAAGACACAACAAAGATTTTAATTCACTCTCTCATCCTTTCCCACCTCAACTACTGCAACTCTATCCTCTCTGGTCTCCCAAGCTGCCGCATAGCTCCTTTACAATCCATAATGAATGCCTCTGCCAGGCTCATCTTCCTTGTACGTCGCTCTTCATCTGCCGCACCTCTCTGCCAATCCCTTCACTGGCTTCCTCTTGCCTCCAGGATTAAACACAAAATTCTCACTCTGACACACAAAGCCCTCAATTGCACTGCTCCCCCCTACATCTCAGACCTTGTCTCCAGATATTCTCCGTCCCGTCCCCTTCCCTCCGCTTATGATCTCCTCCTCTCCTCCTCTCTTGTTACCTCCTCACATTCCCGTCTACAAGATTTCTCAAGACTGGTTCCCATCTTATGGAACTCTCTGTCTTGCTCCACAAGAATCTCCCCTAGTTTTAAAAGCTTCAAGTGCTCCCTGAAGACTCTACTATTCAAGGACGCTTACAGCCTACACTAACCTTCCTATCTCCACTGCTATCCCCTAAAACCCCATATCATGTAAGCCTATGAGCCCAGCTGTTTGTAGTTCACCTTCATAAGAGCCGACTACAACAGTGCAACTCTCGGCAGGACCTTCTTTCCCTATTTGATCCCTGTAATCGTTTTTTTATATACCACCCATGTTCATAGCGCTGCAGAACCTGTTGGCGCTCTACAAATACCTGATAATAATAATAATAATAATACATGCTAGATAAAATGATGCATTCAAAGAAAAGATTAGTCCGAGAATAACATGTAGATGTATTTTGTAAGTTTCATTAGCTGTTTTAATATTGACAAAATAAGTGTAAAGTTTTAGTGTCTATAAAACAATGGGAGATGCCATGTTGTAACTTAAATTACTTTCTCTGCAGTGGCCAATTATGAACAGGTCACTAGAGTGTGCAGCCAATGGCTGTGTGAATATAACAGTGTTCTGCACTTCCATTTCTAACACAAATGGAAAATCTCACAATTTCAGAATGGAATTACAGGAAAAGGGGACAAAATAAATAATGAAAGTATGTTGCAGAGTTTTTTTATATATACGATTTATCATTTTATATTACTATCTCAAAGTGTTTAATGTCCTTTTAAAGTTGTGATAAAGAAAGAAAGTGGCCACGCGCTTGATGAAGCTGGACCTGCCTGGAAGATCTTCACTGCTGGACTTCAGGAATGGTAAGTACCTTTGTCAGGGTTAGTGTTAGTTTTTTGTTTTTTTGTTTTTGGGTATTTTAGGATTTTTTTAGTTAGGTATTTTTTATTTTGGGGGTTTGAGTAGGTGGGGGTTGTATTGTTAGGGGGGAGGGACTTTGTCAATTTTTGGGGTAAAACAGCTGATCACTTTAGGGCAATGCCCTACAAAAGACCCTTTTAAGGGCTATTGGTAGTTTAGTGTTAGATTAGGGGGGGGGGTTATTTTCGGGTGGCTTTTTTTTTATAGGGGTATTAGATTAGGTTTAATTTTTTGTGTTGGATAATTTTGTTTATTCTTTTTTGTAATTTTAGATTTTATTTTTTGTAATGTTAGGTTGTTTTTTTTCCGTAGTGTTAGGATTTTTTAATTTTGTAATTTATTTTTTTTGTGGGTGTTTGTCGGTTTAGGGGTTAATAGGTTTTGTTTAGTTTTTGCAATGTGGGTGTATGACGGTTTAGGGGTTAATAGGTTTAGTTTAATATTTGCGATGCGGGGTACGGCGGCTTAGGGGATAATAGTTTTATTTAGGTGTTAGCGATGTGGAGGGTCGGCAGTTTAGGGGTTAATAGGTTTATTTATGTGTTAGCGATGCGGGTGGGTGGCGTATTCGAGGTTAATAGGTTTACTTTAGTGTTTGGGGCGATGTCTGGGGCAGTTTAGGGGTTAATATCTTTATTTAGTGTTGGTGATTTTGGGGGGCAATCGATTAGGGGTATTTAGACTAGGGGGTCGATTTATCAATGTCGGGCGACATGATACGCTGTAGCGTATCATGTCCGCCAGACATGACTGTATGTCGACAGCATACGTTGTTGGCATTTAACATTGCACAAGCCGTTCTAGTGAACTGTGTAATCCAAAAGTAGGTATCAGCACACCTGATGAGTACACCAGTGACTGGGGTATACTGCTTAGTCCCTCCAAACGTAGATATGTGCAAAAAGTCACTGGCACTGTATCATATTAAACAGTAATCTTTAATAAAGACACATATAAAACAAGCGACGTTTCGGGGGTTAACCCCTTAGTCATGCTATTTGTTACATGTACACAATCTCTGCTTTTTAAACACTATTGTTCGTGCCAGGAATTCCTGTGCATGACTCTACCACCCTCTAGGGGTGATTATACAACATTACAAATTAAAGTGCACCAGCAACAAGGTTAAAAACATGGGTTATATCTATGACAGTATGGCAAAACATATAATACTTTTTAGATACTTTTGTAGCGACAGTCTAAAAGACTATGTTATACAGTAATAATATTATATTCACTAATCAATATCGATTATCCAAAGAAACAGTAAAGAGGCCTGCATTCATAACATATAACTAGAATTAAATACATAGGCAAATTTTATGAAAAGGAACCAATAAAGTTACCTACTGTAATAGGTCATATATATATATATATATAGCTTCAGTCTATATAGCAAGATTTATGTTAGGGTGTTAGATTTATAACAAACTTTCTTATCTCCATAGACATCAATGGGGAATGCGTTATAGCGATCGCCATTCCGCAATTGCAGGTGTTAGTTTTTTTCTAACACTTTTTCTCCATTGATACCTATGGGGGAAAACATGCACGAACATATCAAGTCAGGCCTTGGCTTTTGTGCCGTATGGAGCTTATCGCCCATATCGCACAACACAAGAAGGTTTTTTTGTAACTTGTAATGGCAGCGCTATGAAAGTGCGGTACCGTGTTTAGCGCACAAATTGTAATCTAGGTCTATAATAATAATTAACCACTAGATTTAGAGTTTTGCGGCCAAAGGGGTGCGTTAGGTACGCGTGTTTTTTCCCCCCCGCACCTTTTAAACAACGCTGGTATTTAGAGTTCTCTGAAGGGCTGCGCTAGGCTCCAAAAAGGGAGCATAGAGCATAATTTACTGCCACTTCAACTCTAAATACCAGCGTTGCTTACGGACGCGGCCAGCTTAAAAAACGTGCTCGTGCACGATATCCCTATAGGAAACAATGGGGCAGTTTGAGCTGAAAAAAACCCGAACACCTGCAAAAAAGCAGCGTTCAGCTCTTAACGCAGCCCCATTGTTTCCTATGGGGAAACACTTCCTAAGTCTGCACCTAACATGTACCCCGAGTCTAAACACCCCTAACCTTACACTTATTAACCCCTAATCTGCCGCCCCCGCTATCACTGACCCCTGCATTTTATTATTAACCACTAATCTGCCGCTCCGTACACCGCCGCAACCTACATTATAGCTATGTACCCCTAATGTGCTGCCCCTAACATCGCCGACCCCTATATTATATTTATTTACCCCTAATCTGCCCCCCCAACGTCGCTGCTACCTACCTACACTTATTAACCCCTAATCTGCCAACCGGACCTCGCCGCCACTATAATAAATGTATTAACCCCTAAACCACCACACTCCCGCCTCAAAAACACTATAATAAATAGTATTAACCCCCAATCTGCCCTCCCTAACATCGCCGCCACCTAACTTCAAGTATTAACCCCTAATCTGCCGACCGGACCTAGCCGCTACTCTAATAAAGTTATTAACCCCTAAAGCTAAGTCTAACCCTAACCCTAACACCCCCTAAGTTAAATATAATTTAAATCTAACGAAATAAAATAAATCTTATTAAATAAATTAATCCTTTTTAAAGCTAAATACTTACGTGTAAAATAAACCCAATCAGATTGAGCTCGCATTCTATTGGCTGATCGGAACAGCCAATAGAATGTGAGCTCAATCTGATTGGCTGATTGGATCAGCCAATCGGATTGAACTTGAATCTGATTGGCTGATTCAATCAGCCAATCAGATTTTTCCTACCTTAATTCCGATTGGCTGATAGAATCCTATCAGCCAATCGGAATTTGAGGGACGCCATCTTGGATGACGTCACTTAAAGGAACCTTCATTCGTCGGGAGTTGCCGGAAGAAGAGGATGGATCCGCGTCGGCTGCTTCAAGATGGTCCTGCTCCGCGCCGGATGGATGAAGATAGAAGACGCCGCCTGGATGAACATGTCTACCGGTCCGGATGTCCTCTTCTTGCCGGATAGGATGAAGACTTCGGACCCTCTTCTGGACGGATCGGTGATACCCAGCGTGGTGAAGATAAGGTAGGGAGATCTTCAGGGGCTTAGTGTTAGGTTTTTTAAGGGGGGTTTGGGTTAGATTAGGGGTATGTGGGTGGTGGGTTGTAATGTTGGGGGGGTATTGTATGTTTTTTTTAAATGCAAAAGAGCTGTTTACTTTGGGGGATGCCCCGCAAAAGGCCCTTTTAAGGGCTGGTAAGGTAAAAGAGCTGTTAACTTTTTATTTTAGAATAGGGTAGGGCATTTTTTTAGACAGATCCTCTACGCTGCTCCAAGGCTAGAGCCGACAGTCTCCTCCACTAACGGAATAGCGTGCTGCAATTGTTTGGGGCGTGAGCTGAATGTTGTGACGTGGTGCACGCTTGACGGCTGAGCAAGCCGTAATACCAACTCCAATACAACCACGTTAAAGCAGCACTCTTAGGAAAAAAATAAAAGTCACTTTATTGAAGTCCTTTAAAATAACACATTCCAACAATGGGGGTAAACACAAGACATCCTTACGCGTTTCGTGCCCAACTGGCACTTAGTCATAGGATAATCTGAGTGTCTACTGCTCCACACCTTTATACGCTATACGCCCAAAGCAAACAGCTGAGCACCATTAGCCATAATACCGTATATTCTTAAAGGGATGGAGCAGTGTCACTCATGTTACATATTAAAAACAGTGTTACAATTGCATTACACTGAAGAAATCAAAATTACAATAAAAAAACACATCCAAGATGGAGGGTGAAAACATAAGTCTAAAGAAATCAATATTCAATATTGAAAATAGGAAGAGTTACTTTGACAAAATATTTTCAACAACAGGAAATGTGGAAAGTGCTCCTAGAGATATGAAAAGCCTATTCAATCAGATGGAAAAATTTCTTTTGATTGATCTGCGTTTAATGTGGGATCAAGTGACCTTTGAACATTATATTGATGTTGAGAGAATACCCAGAGGTTTACGCATAAAGAAATTTCCATCTTATGACTTGGAGGATGAGGAATTGGAGCAAGAATGGAAGAATGCGTTAACAACTTGTTCATTAACACTGTTAAACATTTTGGCGAGAAGCAAATCCAATAAAAGGGATGCTCTGAAAGAAAAAATCATGAGTACCAAACTGGAGCTGAAAATGTTTAAAGATGATGAGAACTACCATGGTTCAAAAGTTGGTATGAAACTAAGGATTAAGAAATCTGATAATGAGCTTGCAGCACAGAAGAGCCAGAAATTTAACAGAGATCTGGAGGATTACCAGAATAATAAAGTGTATGATTGGTCACGGTTCGTCAGAAAACCAAGGCGATTTCATAGCAGGAAGAAGAATGGAGATGAATCTGATAAGGAAAAGGGCAACAAAAAAGAAAAAATGAGCAAAGTAGCTCCTAAATCTATTTTGAAGAGTAAAACGGCCAAGCATGTGGGCTTTTCGTCAACAGAAGGCGACACATCAGATCCGGATGGTGGAAGTGTATCTTCTGTCTCTCTTTCCTCTCTTCCTTCTTTTTCTTTGCAGGATTCATCTGATAGTGATTCAGGGGAAGAACAACCGGCAGCACGAGCAAAGAATAAGAATACCTTTATCCCTTTAGGAGGAAAAAAACTCGCAGAGCAGGGAGAAGAAAAACCAAGAAAATCAAAGAGGGCGCAGAAGAAGGATTAGGTTTGACTGTTATAAATTTGTCAGACTTTGAGCTTAATAAGGACCATCTGAGTGTTCTTTCCAGAGGACTTGGGTTTGCACCCACAAATGTTTTTTCACCTTTCAAAACACTAATTGATATAAATAAATTAGTTAGGAAATTGGCATTAAAAAGATTTTTTCATCTTAACAAAAGTGTGGATGAGGATGTGAGAGAACCTTTGATTTCTGTGGAATGTGATGAAACGATTGGCATTTTTTTATTTTGGGGGGCTTTGTTATTTTTTTAGGGGGGTTAGAGTAGGTGTAATTAGTTTAAAATTCTTGTAATCTTTTTTTGTTGTTGTAATTTAGTGGGTTTTTTTTGTAATTTAGTTTAGTTGATTTAATTGTAGATAATTGTAGATAGTTTAGTTAATTAATTTATTGATAGTGTAGTGTTAGGTTTAATTGTAACTTAGGTTAGGATTTATTTTACAGGTAATTTTGTAATTATTTTAACTAGGTAGCTATTAAATAGTAAATAACTATTTAATAACTATTCTACCTAGTTAAAATAAATACAAAGTTGCCTGTAAAATAAATATAAATCCTAAAATAGCTACAATATTATTATTCGTTATATTGTAGCTATATTAGGGTTTATTTTACAGGTAAGTATTTAGCTTTAAATAGGATTAATTTATTTAATAAGATTTATTTTATTTCATTAGATTTAAATTATATTTAATTTAGGGGGGTGTTAGGGTTAGGGTTAGACTTAGCTTTAGGGGTTAATAACTTTATTAGAGTAGCGGCAAGGTCCGGTCAGCAGATTAGGGGTTAATACTTGAAGTTAGGTGGCGGCGATTGTTAGGGAGGGCAGATTAGGGGTTAATACTATTTATTATAGGGTTTTTGAGGCGGGAGTGAGGTGGTTTAGGGGTTAATACATTTATTATAGTGGCGGCGAGGTCCGGTCGGCAGATTAGGGGTTAATAAGTGTAGTTAGGTAGCGGTGACGTTGGGGGGGGCAGATTAGGGGTTAATAAATATTATATAGGTGTCGGCGATGTTAGGGGCAGCAGATTAGGGGTACATAGGGATAATGTAGGTTGCGGCGGTGTGCGATCGGCAGATTAGGGGTTAAAAAATTTAATTATAGTGGCGGGGATGTGGGGGGACCTCGGTTTAGGGGTACATAGGTAGTTTATGGGTGTTAGTGTACTTTAGAGCACAGTAGTTAAGAGCTTTATGAACCGGCGTTAGCCCAGAAAGCTCTTAACTCCTTACTTTTTTCTGCGGCTGGAGTCTTGTCGTTAGAGTTCTAACGCTCACTTCAGCCAAGACTCTAAATACCAGCGTTAGAAAGATCCCATTGAAAAGATAGGATACGCAATTGACGTAAGGGGATCTGCGGTATGGAAAAGTCGCGGCTGGAAAGTGAGCGTTAGAACCTTTCCTGACTGACTCTAAATACCAGCGGGCGGCCAAAACCAGCGTTAGGACCCCTTAACGCTGGTTTGGACGGCTAACGCAAAACTCTAAATCTAGGTGTATTAGCTAAAGATGAATAATGTTGATACTGCATTTTTAAGACTGAGAAGATAAGAAAAGCAAATAGCAAATTACTTTATTTTTCAAATTAAATTGAAAAAGGTAAAAGCAAAAACAACAAATGCCTGGATTTCCCCCCAGTTAAAATAACTTGCAACAACCTGTACTATAAATGTAATACATAGGGACTACATTTACTGGATCTGTATTTTAGTCGTTTCAAATTACTTATTGTTTCCTTCCAGTTCTCACACTAAATTTACGAGTCTACTAAAGATAATTTACTCTTCAAGTTTCCTTTTGGTAACATGACACAGATGTATCACTCACAGGCTCACGTTAAAGGTACATTTTTGCATTCAGTTTTTTTTGCATTTTGTGTTCTGCCGTATAAACTTTAAAAACAGAGCTATGTTAATATTTCTACCAGGATCAGCTACAAGAAGACTCTTTTTTTCTATTTTGTTTGATTAAATTCAAACAAATTACAAACAACATATACATTAATAAAACAGTTAAATCACACCAGCGTCTCACAATAGTGTTTGTTTTCAATTCTTCTGATTTTTTATACTGGGATTGTACTTATGTATTTTTTTAAGCAATTACAGTTTTCCTGAGTCAAACACAGCCGAGCTTGATAACTGCCACGAAGTTCAATCTATATTTCCCTACAAAGCACCACTAAAACAACAATATGATTGTTGATTAAAAACACTGGAACTGATACAACAAATAAAAACAACTAAAATGTCAGATTCTGGCTTTTTTTAACCTTACATTGTATCCTTATCGCCTCCACAGCCAATCACAAATATTGACTGCATAAACAGCAACATGGCCCCTATTAGTGAGTACATCCTTCAATAGTGCCAGATTATAAAAGGAGCACAGTTGATAGCACAGGTTGCATTATCTTGGCTTGGTCCCCTACAAAGAATAACATAAAACCTTCTATTACAATTGGATGGCAAAAATGTTAACCACAAAATCTTAGCATGCCCTGTACTGTGAAATATTATAACACATAACTAAATGAAGAACTTCACTACCTGAGTGAAGGTTTAGCGCACCATTGGTTTAGCGCTTGACATGAGATTTTCAGCATGACTCCAAAGAAGTCTTTTGTTTGAAGGAATTAGTGCACCTGTGCTATCCAATATTCAGATGTTACTTTGCTTTATAATATTTCTCAAGCTATCAAATATAACTTTTGACTTGTAATTTGTGTGTAAATATAGAAGCAATATTTATATAACTTGAGCAATGTTGCTCCATAACAGCGCTAATATTTTTGGTTGCCGCTCTAATCTAGTCCATAATGGTATAATGAAGTCTATGTGTGTGTGTTGCAATTTGATTGAGTGGCCTTTATTTTTTTAGTAAAATAACCTTTTTAACGTCATTTACTGATAAGTATACATTGGTATTGGTATCTGTATTGATTTTGCAACTGGTGATATATTGTAGATATGTTATATTCGTGTTTTTTACATTTACATATTGTTGATGACATATTCAGTATTGTTTGTTTGTGAATCTATCATCATCAAAAAGGGCCACTGCTGTTGTTGGTATGGGCTACTACAAATTATTTTTCTGGCCTGAACGTGTGCAGTTTGTTGGTCCATGTGTGTTATCAGTCGATCTGTGGGTCCTGAGCATTTATCAATAGCCTTTTTCTGTTGAACTTGATGTGTCCATTTTGTGATTTATATTTAGTCAATAACTTGTGGTTGGGTGGATTTTATTGCTAAAGTCAATGCTTTCCATGTATCCTATGAGTTAATTTTCCAATATCCGCTTGGATATGATATAATAATTTTTAAATACGGAAAATGTTATTGTTTGGATTGTAATCACTTCAATGACGGAAATGGCTGTAAAACAACCAATAAACATGATTGCAATCAACCCAACAATTTTATATTTGTTCAATTAAAGAAAATGGTGCACTTACAAACCTCATGTCAGAGAATTTGAGTAAATCTCATATATAAAGGAAACAAGTATCATAGCTCTCAAGTGATAAAAATGGATGATATATAGATCACAAATATAAATAAATATATACAATAAAGTGATGTATGTGTGCACTAAAAGTAAAACACAAGAAAATGAAAAAGTATATGTGATATATAACAAATATGAAAATGCCTATATAGGCAGACGAATACAATTGTATTTAAGTGATAAAGTATAATATTTTGAGCATAAAGGCGATTTTCAAAGACGGAAAATGCACAATAGTGTGATTCTGGAATGTTGGAACAGTTAATGTTCTATGTCAAATCTCTTTTCATGTGAAGATTATACTGTCAGGTTAAAGGCGTAAATCAGCAGGAACGTCTTCCAAAGTTAAACCAATATGCATTTACCAAGGGCTATTATCTATTCCTGCAGTCAGATGACTGGAAATGCAGTCTCGATTAGTAGATGGATGTAGATTATAAATATTTTATACCGCTGCTGAACAATCTGTGCAGGGATAGTTAGTTGAGACATGGGGGGGTAGTTATCAACGCGTCTACTTTACCTGCCTTCGCCGGTTCAATACGCCCGCCTAAGCTCGCCTAACATCGCTGCCGCGGACCTTCAAAATTTCGCCTAAGTTATCAAAAAAGCTGTCAAAAAGCCGCGCACCAAGTATGGGGCTATGAGCAGCGGATTGTGAGAGTTATCACTCATCCGATCTCGCTGCTCTTCGGCTTTTTGACAGCTTTATTGCTAGCCTGTCACTAAGCACCCACACTAAACTACACTGTTCTACCCCCTATACCGGCGCCCCCGGAGCCCCCCGCAACTAAATAAAGTTAGTAACCCCTAAACCGCCGCTCCTAGACCCCGCCGCAACTCTTATAAATGTATTAACCCCTAAACCGCCGCTCCCGGAGCCCACCGCCACCTACATTATACCTAGTAACCCCTATCCTGCCCCCCCTACACCGTCGCCACCTATAATAAGTTTATTAACCCCTATCCTGCCCCCCCTACACCGTCGCCACCTATAATAAGTTTATTAACCCCTATCCTGCCCCCCCTACACCGCCGCCACTGTAATAAAATTATTAACCCCTAAACCGAAGTCTAACACTAACCCTAACACCCCCCTAACTTAAATATTAATTAAATAAATCTAAATAATATTTCTCTTATTAACTAAATTATTCCTATTTAAAACTAAATACTTACCTTTAAAATAAATCCTAAGATAGCTACAATATAAATAATAATTATATTGTAGCTAATTTAGGATTTATTTTTATTTTACAGGCATCTTTCAATTTATTTTAACTAGGTACAATAGCTATTAAATAGTTATTAACTATTTAATAGCTACCTAGCTAAAATAAAGAGAGATTTACCTGTAAAATAAAAACTAACCTAAGTTACAATTACACATAACACTACACTATACTTAAATAAATTAATCCTATTTAAAACTAAATACTTACCTGTAAAATAAACCCTAAGATAGCTACAATATAAATAATAATTATATTGTAGCTATTTCTCCTACATTGGTGTATCCGGTCCACGGCTTCATCCTTACTTGTGGGATATTCTCAATCCCTACAGGAAGTGGCAAAGAGAGCACACAGCAGAGCTGTCCATTTAGCTCCCCTCAGGCTCCGCCCCCCCAGTCATTCTCTTTGCCGCTCTAACAAGTAGCATCTCCACGGGAGGGTAAAGAGTTTGTGGTGTTAGATTTGTAGTTTTTATTTCTTCTATCAAAAGTTTGTTATTTTAAAATAGTGCCGGCTTGTACTATTTACTCTGAAGCAGAAAGTGATGAAGATTTCTGCTGAGAGGAATATGATTTTAGCACCAGTAACTAAAATCGATTGCTGTTCCCACGCAGGACTGTTGAATACCGGAGAACTTCAGTTGGGGGGAACAGTTTGCAGGCTTAACTGCTTCTGGTATGATCAGTCATTTTTCGAACAAGACAAGTAATGCTAGAAGACTGTCAGAAATCCCCTCAGGGATAGGTAAGCCATTTTTCTCAGACTCTGTATAAAATGATGGCTTAAATTAAGGGCTCTATGCTGGTTGACACTCTTGTGGGCTTAATCGATTGCTTTATTAGCATGATTCAGTACGAATAGGGTGTTTTTGAGACTTTTAAAACACTTATGGGCTTTATTATGGTGCCTGGCAATTATTTAGACACCTAACCTAGTCAAAAAGGCCCCACCACTCTGGAATCAAGAGGGAGGGGGCCTCTTTTTCGCGCCTCAGTTGCGCAGTTGTTTTTGCTAGACAGTTCATGCAGCTTCACGTGGGGAGTCCAGAGACCTCAGAAAGGACTTCAGAGAGGCTTATTTCTTACTCAAATAATCCCTAAGGAAGGTAAAAGCCACAGTAGAGGCTGTTGCATTGTGCTGTAGTGTTTTTAACCGGTTAACTGCTGTTCTTAGCTCCGGTTTGGGCATTCTTTTCAAAGCATTAAGACAATGTGGTGAAAATTTCATTAAAATCAGATGTTTATTTGATGGTTATTTGATGTTTTAGTAATAAAGTGTGCACTTTTATTATTTAAAGACACAGTAACGTTTTTTTCAAAAATTATTTTTTATTGCATTGTAGTACTGTCTAAGTCTGTCAAACATGTCTGACCCTTCAGATAGCCTTTGTTCTGTATGTTTAAAGGCCAAGGCGGTGCCCCCATTACATTTATGTGTGAAGTGTGCTATAGCGTCCAAACAGCTTAAGGACCGTACTATCACGCTTAAAGATGCAGCCCAAGATGATTCTTTAGCTAAAGGTAGTGAGGATAGTCTGCTATCATCTCCTTCTGTGTCAACACCAGCTATGCCTGCACAAGCGATGCCCAGTACATCTAGCGCACCAATTCCTATTACCTTGCAACAGTTAGCAGCAGTAATGGATAATTATCTAGCAGCATTTTTATCCAAACTGCCAGCTTTTCCAAGGAAGCGTGATAGCTCAGTTTTAAATACAGAAAATGAGCAAGCAGACGCAGCGGATAATTTATCTGTAGTACCCTCACATCAATCTGACTTGGCGGTGAGGGAGGGTCTGTCTGAGGGAGAAATTTCTGATACAGGAAAAGTTTCTCAGCAGGCAGAACCAGATACCATAGCGTTTAAATTTAAGTTAGAACACCTCCGCGCCCTGCTTAAGGAGGTCCTAGCTACTCTTGATGATTGTGACCCTTTGGTGGTCCCAGAAAAATTGTGCAAATTCTTAGAGGTCCCAGTACACACTGATGCGTTTCCGATACCTAAGAGGGTGGCGGATATCGTGACTAGGGAGTGGGAGAAACCAGGCGTACCTTTTGTTCCCCCCCCATATTTAAGAAAATGTTCCCCATTGTTGACCCCAGAAGGGACGCGTGGCAGACGGTCCCTAAGGTAGAGGGGGCAGTTTCAACACTAGCTAAGCGCACGACTATACCAATAGAAGACAGTTGCGCTTTCAAAGATCCTATGGATAAAAAATTAGAAGGTTTACTTAAGAAAATTTTTGTTCAACAAGGTTTTCTTCTTCAACCAATTTCTTGCATTATTCCTGTAACCACTGCAGCAGCTTTTTGGTTTGAGGAACTAGAAAACTTGCTCCAGAAGGAGACTTCTTATGATGAAGTCATGGACAGAATTCACGCCCTGAAGTTGGCTAATTCATTCATTCATTACAGATGCCGCTTTTCAGTTAGCTAAATTAGTGGCGAAAAATTCTGGTTTTGCAATCGTGGCGCGCAGAGCGCTTTGGCTAAAATCTTGGTCGGCGGATGTGTCGTCCAAAACAAAATTGCTTAATATTCCTTTCAAGGGTAAGACCCTATTCGGGCCAGAGTTGAAAGAAATTATTTCAGATATCACTGGGGGAAAGGGCCATGCCCTTCCACAAGATAGACCTTTCAAAGCTAAAAATAAGTCTAATTTTCGTTCCTTTCGCAATTTCAGGAACGGACCTGCTTCTACCTCTACAGCCACTAGGCAAGAGGGTAACGCATCCCAGCCCAAACCAGCATGGAAACCATTGCAAGGCTGGAACAAGGGTAAACAGGCCAAGAAGCCTGCTGCTGCTACCAAGACAGCATGAAAGGGTAGCCCCCGATCCGGGACCGGATCTAGTAGGGGGCAGACTTTCTCTCTTTGCTCAGGCTTGGGCAAGAGATGTTCCGGACCCCTGGGCGCTAGAAATTGTATCTCAGGGGTATCTTCTGGATTTCAAGGACCTTCCTCCAAGGGGAAGGTTCCACATGTCTCGCTTATCTTTAGACCAGATAAAGAGACAGGCATTCTTACATTGCGTAGAAGAGATACATTGCGTAGAGTGATACACCCAGTTCCAACAGCGGAACAAGGACTGGGTTTTTACTCAAACCTGTTTGTAGTTCCCAAAAAGGAAGGAAATTTCAGGCCAATCCTGGATTTAAAAATCATAAACAAATTCCTCAGAGTTCCATCATTCAAAATGGAAACCATTCGGACAATTTTACCAATGATCCAGGAGGGTCAATATATGACTACCGTGGACTTAAAGGATGCGTACCTGCATATTCCTATCCACAAAGATCACCATCAGTTCCTGAGGTTCGCCTTTCTGGACAAGCATTACCAATTCGTAGCCCTTCCCTTCGGATTGGCCACTGCTCCCAGAATTTTCACAAAGGTGCTAGGGTCCCTTCTAGCGGTGCTAAGACCAAGGGGCATTGCAGTAGCACCTTACCTAGACGACATCTTAATACAAGCGTCGTCCTTTCACAAAGCAAAGGCTCATACGGATATTGTTCTAGCCTTTCTAAGGTCTCACGGGTGGAAGGTGAACATAGAAAAGAGTTCTCTGTCCCCGTTCACAAGGGTTCCCTTCCTGGGAACAATAATAGACTCGGTAGAAATGAAGATCTTTCTGACGGAGGTCAGGAAGTTAAAACTTTTGAACACTTGTCGAGTTCTTCATGCCATTCCTCAACCCTCCGTAGCTCAGTGCATGGAGGTAATAGGAGTAATGGTTGTGGCAATGGACGTGGTTCCTTTTGCTCGAATTCATTTAAGACCACTGCAACTGTGCATGCTCAAACAGTGGAATGGGGATTATGCAGACTTGTCTCCCCAGATACAAATGGACCAGAAAACCAGAGACTCACTCCTCTGGTGGTTGTCTCAGGATCACCTGTCTCAGGGAATGAGTTTCCGAAGACCGGAGTGGATCATTGTCATGACCGACGCCAGCCTCTTAGGCTGGGGTGCGGTCTGGGAGTCCCTGAAAGCTCAGGGTCTATGGTCTTGGGAAGAATCTCTTCTCCCGATAAACATTTTGGAATTGAGAGCGATATTCAATGCGCTCCAGGCCTGGCCTCAACTAGCGGAGGCCAAATTCATCAGATTTCAGTTGGACAACATGACGACTGTAGCGTACATCAATCATCAGGGAGGAACAAAGAGTTCTCTGGCGATGAGGGAGGTATCCAAGATCATCAAATGGGCAGAGGATCACTCCTGCCATCTATCAGCAATTCACATCCCAGGAGTGGACAACTGGGAAGCGGATTATCTGAGTCGTCAGACTTTCCATCCGTGGGAGTGGGAACTTCACCCGGAGGTTTTTGCCCAGTTAACTCAACTATGGGACCTTCCAGATCTGGATCTGATGGCGTCACGTCAGAACTCCAAAGTTCCACGTTACGGGTCCAGGTCCAGGGATCCCAAGGCGACATTGGTAGATGCCTTAGTGGCGCCTTGGTTGTTCAATCTAGCTTATGTCTTTCCACCGTTTCCTCTTCTCCCCCGGCTAGTAGCCAGGATCAAACAGGAGAAGGCTTCGGTAATTCTGGTAGCTCCTGCGTGGCCACGCAGGACTTGGTATGCAGACCTGGTGAATATGTCATTGGTTCCACCATGGAAGCTACCTTTGAGGCAGGACCTTCTAATCCAAGGTCCATTCAAACATCCAAACCTAGTTTCTCTGCAACTGACTGCTTGGAGATTGAACGCTTGATTCTAGCTAAGCGTGGGTTTTCGGAATCAGTTATAGATACTCTGATCCAGGCTAGAAAGCCTGTCAGCAGGAAAATTTACCATAAGATATGGTGGAAATATCTTTGCTGGTGCGAATCCAAGGGTTACTCATGGAGTAAGATTAGGATTCCAAGGTTACTATCTTTTCTTCAAGAAGGATTGGAGAAAGGTCTGTCAGCTAGTTCCTTAAAAGGACAGATATCTGCTCTGTCTGTTTTGTTACACAAGCGTCTGGCAGCCGTGCCAGATGTTCAGGCGTTTGTACAGGCTTTAGTCAGAATCAAGCCTGTCTACAGACCTGTGGCTCCTCCATGGAGTCTAAATTTAGTTCTTTCAGTTCTTCAAGGGGTTCCGTTTGAACCTCTACATTCCATAGATATTAAGTTACTATCTTGGAAAGTTTTGTTTTTGGTAGCTATTTCTTCTGCTAGAAGAGTTTCTGAATTGTCTGCTTTGCAGTGTAATTCACCATATCTGGTGTTCCATACAGATAAGGTCGTTTTACGTACCAAACCTGGTTTTCTTCCAAAAGTGGTTTCCAATAAGAATATTAACCAGGAAATAGTTGTTCCTTCTCTGTGTCCTAATCCAGTTTCTAACAAGGAACGTCTGTTACACAATCTTGATGTGGTTCGTGCTTTGAAGTTTTATCTAAAAGCAACTAAAGACTTCAGACAAACATCGTCCTTGTTTGTCGTCTATTCTGGCAAGAGGAGAGGTCAAAAAGCGACTGCGACCTCTCTGTCTTTCTGGCTGAAAAGCATCATCCGATTGACTTATGAGACTGCTGGAAGGCAACCTCCTGAACGAATTACAGCTCACTCTACTAGAGCTGTGGCTTCCACATGGGCTTTCAAGAATGAGGCTTCTGTTGAACAGATCTGTAAGGCAGCGACTTGGTCTTCACTGCATACATTTGCCAAATTTTACAAATTCGATACTTTTGCTTCTTCGGAGGCTATTTTTGGGAGAAAGGTTTTGCAAGCAGTGGTGCCTTCCGTTTAGGTTACCTGACTTGTTCCCTCCCTTCATCCGTGTCCTAAAGCTTTGGTATCGGTTCCCACAAGTAAGGATAAAGCCGTGGACCGGATACACCAATGTAGGAGAAAACAGAATTTATGTTTACCTGATAAATTTCTTTCTCCTACGGTGTATCGGGTCCACGGTCCACCCTGGCATTTGGTCAGGTTTAAATTTATTTTTGTAAACTACAGTCACCACTGCACCCTATGGTTCTCCTTTTTCTCCTAACCATCGGTCGAATGACTGGGGGGGCGGAGCCTGAGGGGAGCTACATGGACAGCTCTGCTGTGTGCTCTCTTTGCCACTTCCTGTAGGGATTGAGAATATCCCACAAGTAAGGATGAAGCCGTGGACCGGATACACCGTAGGAGAAAGAAATTTATCAGGTAAACATAAATTCTGTTTTTAGGATTTATATTTATTTTACAGGTAACTTTGTATTTATTTTAGCTAGTTAGAATAGTTATTAAATAGTTATTAACTATTTAATAACTACCTAGCTAAAAGAAATACAAAATTACCTGTAAAATAAATCCTAACCTAAGTTACAATTAAACCTAACACTACACTATCATTAAATTAATTAAATAAATTAGTTACAAATAACTACAATTAAATTAAATAAACTAACTAAAGTACAAAAAATAAAAAAAGCTAAGTTACAAAAAATAAAAAAAAATAAGTTGCAAACATTTAAAAAATATTACAACAATTTTAAGCTACTTACACCTAATCTAAGCCCCCTAATAAAATAGCAAAGCCCCCCAAAATAAAAAAATGCCCTACCCTATTCTAAATTAAAAAGTTACCAGCTCTTTTACCTTAAAAGGGCCTTTTGCGGGGCATGCCCCAAATAATTCTGCTCTTTTGCCTGTAAAATAAAAATGCAACCCCCCTCCAACATTAAAACCCACCACCCACATACCCCTAATCTAACCCAAACCCCCCTTAAATAAACCTAACACTACCCCCTGAAGATCATCCTACCTTGAGTCGTCTTCAGCCAGCCGACCACCGATGGAACCGAAGAGGAGATCCGGAGCAGCAGAAGTCATCATCCAGGCGGCGCTGAAGAAGTCTTCCATCCGATGAAGTCATCATCCAGGCGGTGCTGAAGAAGTCTTCCATCCGATAGAAGTCTTCATCCAGGCGGCGTCTTCAATCTTCATCCATCCGGAGCGAAGCGGAGCCATCTTCAGACGAGCCGACGCGGAGCCATCCTCTTCTTCCCGACGACTAACGACGAATGGATATTCCTTTAAGGGACGTCATCCAAGATGGCGTCCCTTCAATTCCGATTGGCTGATAGGATTCTATCAGCCAATCAGAATTAAGGTAGGAAAAATCTTATTGGCTGATTGAATCAGCCAATCAGATTAAAGTTCAATCCGATTGGCTGATCCAATCAGCCAATCAGATTGAGCTCGCATTCTATTGGCTGATTGGAACAGCCAATAGAATGTGAGCTCAATCTGATTGGCTGATTGGATCAGCCAATCGGATTGAATTTCAATCTGATTGGCTGATTCAATCAGCCAATCAGATTTTTCCTACCTTAATTCCGATTGGCTGATAGAATCCTATCAGCCAATCGGAATTGAAGGGACGCCATCTTGGATGACGTCCCTTAAAGGAATATCCCTTCGTCGTTAGTCGTCGGGAAGAAGAGGATGGCTCCGCGTCGGCTCGTCTGAAGATGGCTCCGCTCCGCTCCGGATGGATGAAGATTGAAGACGCCGCCTGGATGAAGACTTCTATCGGATGGAAGACTTCTTCAGCGCCGCCTGGATGATGACTTCATCGGATGGAAGACTTCTTCAGCGCCGCCTGGATGATGACTTCTGCCGCTCCAGATCTCCTCTTCGGTTCCATCGGTGGTCGGCTGGCTGAAGACGACTCAAGGTAGGTTGATCTTCAGGGGGGTAGTGTTAGGTTTATTTAAGGGGGGTTTGGGTTAGATTAGGGGTATGTGGGTGGTGGGTTTTAATGTTGGGGGAGTTGTATTTTTATTTTACAGGCAAAAGAGCAGAATTCTTTGGGGCATGCCCCGCAAAAGGCATTTTTAAGGGCTGGTAAGGTAAAAGAGCTGGTAACTTTTTAATTTAGAATAGGGTAGGGCATTTTTTTTATTTTGGGGGGCTTTGTTATTTTATTAGGGGGCTTAGATTAGGTGTAAGTAGCTTAAAATTGTTGTAATATTTTTTAAATGTTTGTAACTTATTTTTTTTATTTTTTGTAACTTAGCTTTTTTATTTTTTGTACTTTAGTTAGTTTATTTAATTTAATTTAATTGTAGTTATTTGTAACTAATTTATTAATTTAATGATAGTGTAGTGTTAGGTTTAATTGTAACTTAGGTTAGGATTTATTTTACAGGTAATTTTGTATTTCTTTTAGCTAGGTAGTTATGAAATAGTTAATAACTATTTAATAACTATTCTAACTAGCTAAAATAAATACAAAGTTACCTGTAAAATAAATATAAATCCTAAAATAGCTACAATATAATTATTATTTATATTGTAGCTATCTTAGGGTTTATTTTACAGGTAAGTATTTAGTTTTAAATAGGATTAATGTATTAAAGTATAGTGTAGTGTTAGGTGTAATTGTAACTTAGGTTAGTTTTTATTTTACAGGTAAATTTCTCTTTATTTTAGCTAGGTAGCTATTAAATAGTTAATAACTATTTAATAGCTATTGTACCTAGTTAAAATAAATTGAAAGATGCCTGTAAAATAAAAATAAATCCTTAAATAGCTACAATATAATTATTATTTATATTGTAGCTATCTTAGGGTTTATTTTATGTTTGAATAATTTTTATTAGTTTGATAAAAAGAAAAGGAACATAAACATTTATAGACATACCTTCCTCTGCATTGATCGCTATCTTCGAGATCTACAGGGAATAGGTTTACATCATAACAGTTCCATATAATAAATGATTCAGATAATATATCTTATAATGTTCTAACCAGAGTCCTGTGATCCTTTAATTGTGATGATATTTTGTCCATGTATCTTCTTTAATATCAAACAGTCTCTTTTAACAAATAGTATAGCTTTTTTGTCTAGCTCTAATAAAATATTTTGATACGCTATGTTGAAACTTTCAGTGAAACAAGATTCATTTTCATTGTCTCTATATAACTTAATTTTAAAGTTCACCACACCAATAGAAGGTTAAGTCATGTAGATTAATATAGGGGGGGGAGTAAAGGGGGTGGGGAGTGACGACACATCTTATTTTAATTTTTGTTGTATGTACAGTAATGTAAGAAAAGTTTTATATCTGTATAGACCACCCAAGCCTATTTTTCAAACTAGTCTTGTATCTCTCATTTTTATTTAGTTATCCAGTAATACCATACCGCTTGGACCACCTCTTTGTTATATAGAGTATGTGCTGCCAATTCATACATACTGTATGTATATTGGATTTTATTGTAGATCTCTGTCCAGGTTGGGCTACCTATTTTCCAGTGTCTAGCTATGCAAGTCCTCGTGACTGTACATAGTATCCTGATAAATGTGTTGATATGTTTGTTAAGTCTATTTATATGGACATGTAAGAGAGCTTGCTGGATTGTAAGATCTATATCTTCATTTAGGATTCGGCTAAGGAAAGTAGAAAGTTGCTTCCATATCCCTGTGACTTCCCCACAGTTCCATCACATATGCCTATATGTACCCACTTCTCCACACCCTCTGTAACATAAAGCACTTCCTTGTTTGTTCATGTGAGCCGTTCTCGTGGGTGTTAAGTACCATCTGTATATTGTCTTAATTACATTTTCCTTAAGGTCTACACTTATCAGCCCTTTTTCTGCATTTTGAAAAATTCCTTCCCATTCTTTAATTTCTTTATAGGTAAGTAATTCTCTCTCCCAGGCTAACATAGTGGAAGTTTTCATAGTAATCTGCGAGGCCTGAATGGCCACATATAGGGTAGAGATGGTGTGTTTGTTGCGATCCTCTGATTTACAGAAGTTTTCTATAGGTGTAGTGCCACTCTTTCTTGGCTTTTTCAGGTATGACCGAACAGCCGAGTATATCTGTAAGTATATGTACCAATGTAGTTTCAAGGGGTTCAGTTTTGTCTGAAGTTGATTAAATGAGAGAGTATTTCCGCCTTCCATGAAATCTGCCACTCTGTATAGTCCCTTATTTTCCCATTTCTGAAGTTGAGCCCAGATTTCCCTGGGTAGGATATATATTATCGGGATATATAAGGAATACTGTGGTAGGAGGTCGTATTTGGTTCTTGCTTTTTTCCATATATTTACTGTGAGGTTTGTAGTGTAGGGTCTAAAAGTCATTTGAGTGGGCTGCGTTCTCCCAGGTTCCCAAATAATTGTATCAGTCTCGTCCCATCCGCCTAATGTTGCTTCTAGAGTAGGCCAAATTATGTCTTCTTAGGGTTTATTTTAAAGGTACGTATTTAGTTTTAAATAGGAATAATTTAGTTAATAAGAGAAATATTATTTAGATTTATTTAATTAATATTTAAGTTAGGGGGGTTTTAGGGTTAGTGTTAGACTTAGGTTTAGGGGTTAATAATTTTATTACAGTGGCGGCGGTGTAGGGGGGGCAGGATAGGGGTTAATAAACTTATTATAGGTGGCGACGGTGTAGGGGGGCAGGATAGGGGTTAATAAACTTATTATAGGTGGCGACGGTGTAGGGGGGGCAGATTAGGGGTTAATAAGTTTAATATAGGTTGCGGCGGGGTCCGGGAGCGGCGGTTTAGGGGTTAAACTATTTATTTAGTTGCGGCGAGGTCCAGGATCCGCAGGATAGGGGTTAATAACTTTATTATAGGTGGCGACGGTATAGGGGGGGCAGGATCGGTGTTAATAGGTATAATGTAGATGGCGGCGGGTTCTGCGAGCGGCGGTTTAGGGGTTAATACATATATTATAGTTGCGGCGGGGACCGGGAGCGGCGGTTTAGGGGTTAACATATTTAGTAAAGCTTGTGGTGGGCTCCGGGAGCGGCGGTTTAGGGGGTAATACATTTATTTAGTTGCGGCGGTGTAGGGGGGGCAGATATGGGGTGTTTAGACTCGGGGTACATGTTAGGGTGTTAGGTGTAGACAGCTCCCATAGGAATGAATAGGATATCTGGCAGCAGCGAACATGAACTTTCGCTATGGTCAGACTCCCATTGATTCCTATGGGATCCGCCGCCTCCAGGGCGGCGGTTTGAAAACCAGGTACGCATGGGCCCCTAGTTATCAAGCCGTCAACCTCAAATACGCTGGAATTCCGCAGCGTATTTGTGGCGAGGCTGATTCGTCTTAGTTATCAAGCCCTAGATATCAGCAAAAGTAGAATTTAGTGACGTAAGCTTCACTAATTACATATTATTTACAATTATTTATATTGTAGCTATCTTAGGGTTTATTTTACAGGTAAGTATTTAGTTTTAAATAGGATTAATTTATTTAAGTATAGTGTAGTGTTATGTGTAATTGTAACTTAGGTTAGTTTTTATTTTACAGGTAAATTTCTCTTTATTTTAGCTAGGTAGCTATTAAATAGTTAATAACTATTTAATAGCTATTGTACCTAGTTAAAATAAATTGAAAGATGCCTGTAAAATAAAAATAAATCCTAAAATAGCTACAATATAATTATTATTTATATTGTAGCTATCTTAGGGTTTATTTTAAAGGTAAGTATTTAGTTTTAAATAGGAATAATTTAGTTAATAAGAGAAATATTATTTAAATTTATTTAATTAATATTTAAGTTAAGGGGGTGTTAGGGTTAGTGTTAGACTTAGGTTTAGGGGTTAATAATTTTATTACAGTGGCGGCGGTGTAGGGGGGGGCAGGATAGGGGTTAATAAACTTATAGGTGGCAACGGTGTAGGGGGGGCAGGATAGGGGTTAATAAACTTATTATAGGTGGCGACGGTGTAGGGGGGGCAGATTAGGGGTTAATAAGTTTAATATAGGTTGCAGCGGGGTCCGGGAGCGGCGGTTTAGGGGTTAAACTATTTATTTAGTTGTGGCGAGGTCCGGGATCGGCAGGATAGGGGTTAATAACTTTATTATAGGTGGCGGCGGTATAGGGGGGATAGGGGTTACTAGGTATAATGTAGGTGACGGTGGGCTCCGGGAGCGGCGGTTAAGGGGTTAATACATTTATAAGAGTTGCGGCGGGGTCTAGGAGCGGCGGTTTAAGGGTTAATAACTTTATTTAGTTGCAGGTGGCTCCGGGGGCACTGGTATAGGGGGTAGAACAGTGTAGTTTAGTGTGGGTGCTTAGTGACAGGCTAGCAATAAAGCTGTCAAAAAGCCGAAGAGGAGCGAGATCGGATGCGTGATAACTCTCACAATCCACTGCTCATCGCCCCGTACTTGGTGTGCGGCTTTTTGACAGCTTTTTTGATAACTTAGGGGAAATTTTGAAGGTCTGCGGCAGCGATGGTAGGCGAGCTTAGGCGGGCGTATTAAACCGGCGAAGGCAGGTGAAGTAGACGCGTTGATAACTACCCCCCATGGAACTAAGATCTGCAGGCTTTGTTATTTGGATATTTTGAGCCCCATTTATAAAGCTGCAGATGCAGCTTCGGGTTCCTGAAGGGTAGTGAGTGAAATCATCCTGATCTTATGGGGATAATTGACAGCCCCTGTTCACGTATGAGCGAAACTTTTCCGTCTGGCGATTGATAAATGGAGGCCTTTGTGTTCATCTTAACCCCAGTGAGACAAACTAGGCTATAACTTTAATTGTTATATCACTGTTATTACTATATTATTATAAATCCTACCAAATTCTGTTGCACCAGATACATGGATAGGTATATTTAATTACACTGTTTCATGATAAGAAAGGACATATAGAAAAAGATATATAAAACAGATTACACAAGCCCCAAAGAGATTACAATCTACAAATAGCATTTGTAATTGTTTTGCAAATATACAGTGGGGCAAAAAAGTATTTAGTCAGCCACCAATTGTGCAAGTTCTCCCACTTAAGAAGATGAGAGAGGCCTGTAATTGTCATCATAGGTATACCTCAACTATGAGAGACAAAATGTGGAAACAAATCCAGACAATCACATTGTCTGATTTGGAAAGAATTTATTTGCAAATTATGGTGGAAAATAAGTATTTGGTCAATATCAAAAGTTCATCTCAATACTTTGTTATATATCCTTTGTTGGCAATGACAGAGGTCAAACGTTTTCTGTAAGTCTTCACAAGGTTGACACACACTGTTGCTGGTATGTTGGCCCATTCCTGCATGCAGATCTTCTCTAGAGCAGTGATGTTTTGGAGCTGTCGCTGGGCAACACAGACTTTCAATTCCCTCCAAAGGTTTTCTATGGGGTTGAGATCTGGAGACTGGCTAGGCCACTCCAGGACCTTGAAATGCTTCTTATGAAGCCACTCCTTCGTTGCCCAGGTGGTGTGTTTGGGATCATTGTCATGCTGAAAGACCCAGCCACGTTTCATCTTCAATGCCCTTGCTGATGGAAGAGGTTCGCACTCAAAATCTCACGATACATGGCCCCATTAATTCTTTCATGTACACGGATCAGTCATCCTGTTCCCTTTGCAGAGAAACAGGCCCAAAGCATGATGTTGCCACCCCCATGCTTCACAGTAGGTATGGTGTTCTTTGGTTGCAACTCAGCATTCTCTCTCCTCCAAACATGACGAGTTGTGTTTCTACCAAACAGTACTACTTTGGTTTCATCTGACCATATGACATTCTCCCAATCCGCTTCTGGATCATACAAATGCTCTCTAGCATACTTAAGACAGGCCCGGACATGAACTGGCTTAAGCAGGGGGACACGTCTGGCACTGCAGGATCTGAGTCCCTGGTGGCGTATTGTGTTACTGATGGTAGCCTTTGTTATATTGGTCCCAGCTCTCTGCAAGTCATTCACTAGGTCCCCCTGTGTGGTTCTGGGATGTTTACTCACCGTTCTTGTGATCATTTTGACCCCATGGGGTGAGATCTTGTGTGGAGCCCCAGATCGAGGGAGATTATCAGTGGTCTTGTATGTCTTCCATTTTATAATTATTGCTCCCACAGTTGATTTCTTCACACCAAGCTGCTTGCCTATTGCAGATTCAGTCTTCCCAGCCTGGTGCAGGTCTACGATTTTGTTTCTGGTGTCCTTCGACAGCTCTTTGGTCTTCACCATAGTGGAGTTTGGAGTGTGACTGTTTGAGGTTGTGGACAGGTGTCTTTTATACTGATAACAAGTTCAAACAGGTGCCATTAATACAGGTAATAAGTGGAGAACAGAGGAGCCTCTAAAAGAAGAAGATACAGGTCTGTGAGAGCCAGAAATCTTGCTTGTTTGTAGGTAACCAAATACTTATTTTCCACTATAATATGCAAATAAATTCTTTCCAAATCAGACAATGTGATTGTCTGGATTTGTTTCCACATTTTGTCTCTCATAGTTGAGGTATACCTATGATGAAAATTACAGGCCTCTCTCATCTTCTTAAGTGGGAGAACTTGCACAATTGGTGGATGACTA
The DNA here is from genome assembly GCF_027579735.1 of Bombina bombina. Lineage (NCBI taxonomy): Eukaryota > Metazoa > Chordata > Amphibia > Anura > Bombinatoridae > Bombina > Bombina bombina. The sequence goes on along the minus strand of NC_069502.1, from coordinate 139,629,900 downwards.
AATACTTTTTTGCCCCACTGTATATTGTATATCATTTTATTAACAACTTATTTAGGTGCAGATTACGAGTGGCTTGCTAACAGTTACGCACAAGCGAAACGTTTTTTTGTTCATGGGTGTTTGAGCGTGTCGGGTTTATGTTTATATATATATATATAAAAGTGCATTGATGCCATTTGCAGTTAAGTATATGAAAACTTGAAAAATCATATTTATACAATATTCATATTTAATAAAGTGTTATATTGTGTATTTACTGTAAATATTTCACGTTCCAATGTTCTGCACCTAGAATATGTTCTATGTATTTTTAAATAGATATTCATATATATCTGTTTATATCAATACCTATATAAAATCATCTATATGACTTGCTGGGCCTATGGCTCTTATCCGCCGTCAATATCTATGTTTCTATGTTTCTATATATATACAGTAGGTATAGATATATATTGTACCAAAATATCATCAGAAATTTTTATGTTTTCCCCCCACTTTTTTTGCTCCATTGACTTCTAAGGGGAATACATTAATGTAATTGCGATATTCAAAGTCCGGCTTTTTGCATGCATCGAGCGAAAAATTTTAACTTTTTTTACTTCTAGTGGAGTTAGCACACGAGCAGGAGCGTACATGAAGTGAGCGTTGGATCTCATCTGCTTACACTATATGTATACAGGCAGTCCCCAGGTAAGAACAAGATAGGTTCTGTAGGTTTGTTCTTAAATTGAATTTTCATGTAAGTTGGAACAGGCACTTTTTTTTAGGTGAAACTCTAGCCAAACATTTTTTTAGTTTTGTATAGCATAGGGAAAATTTTGTTTTGCTATCTGTGCCCCTGTTCAGAAAATTTCACATCACTTTCTGTCCTTGTGGCAATTGGATTTTGAATATTTTGGGTTATCCTGGAAAGAATTATTGGTGATAAAGCTCTATTTTCTCCTTTTGTAAGTATGAGTTGGATGTCTGTAACCCGGGGACTGCCTGTGTGTGTATATATATATATATATATATATATATATATATATACGTGTCTAAATATTTACTCTACATGTATGTATAAATGTATATATATATATGTATATATACACGTCTAAATATTTACTGTATATATATATATATATATATATATATATATATAAATATATATATATACTGTATATGTATATATATATATATATATATATATATATACACCTCTAAATATTTACTGTATATGTATGTGTGTGTATATATATACAGGGAGTGCAGAATTATTAGGCAAATGAGTATTTTGATCACATCATCCTCTTTATGCATGTTGTCTTACTCCAAGCTGTATAGGCTCGAAAGCCTACTACCAATTAAGAATATTAGGTGATGTGCATCTCTGTAATGAGAAGGGGTGTGGTCTAATGACATCAACACCCTATATCAGGTGTGCATAATTATTAGGCAACTTCCTTTCCTTTGGCAAAATGGGTCAAAAGAAGGACTTGACAGGCTCAGAAAAGTCAAAAATAGTGAGATATCTTGCAGAGGGATGCAGCACTCTTAAAATTGCAAAGCTTCTGAAGCGTGATCATCGAAAAATCAAGCGTTTCATTCAAAATAGTCAACAGGGTCGCAAGAAGCGTGTGGAAAAACCAAGGCGCAAAATAACTGCCCATGAACTGAGAAAAGTCAAGCGTGCAGCTGCCAAGATGCCACTTGCCACCAGTTTGGCCATATTTCAGAGCTGCAACATCACTGGAGTGCCCAAAAGCACAAGGTGTGCAATACTCAGAGACATGGCCAAGGTAAGAAAGGCTGAAAGACGACAACCACTGAACAAGACACACAAGCTGAAACGTCAAGACTAGGCCAAGAAATATCTCAAGACTGATTTTTCTAAGGTTTTATGGACTGATGAAATGAGAGTGAGTCTTGATGGGCCAGATGGATGGGCCCGTGGCTGGATTGGTAAAGGGCAGAGAGCTCCAGTCCGACTCAGACGCCAGCAAGGTGGAGGTGGAGTACTGGTTTGGGCTGGTATCATCAAAGATGAGCTTGTGGGCCTTTTCGGGTTGAGGAGGGAGTCAAGCTCAACTCCCAGTCCTACTGCCAGTTTCTGGAAGACACCTTCTTCAAGCAGTGGTACAGGAAGAAGTCTGCATCCTTCAAGAAAAACATGATTTTCATGCAGGACAATGCTCCATCACAAGCGTCCAAGTACTCCACAGCGTGGCTGGCAAGAAAGGGTATAAAAGAAGAAAATCTAATGACATGGCCTCCTTGTTCACCTGATCTGAACCCCATTGAGAACCTGTGGTCCATCATCAAATGTGAGATTTAGAAGGAGGGAAAACAGTACACCTCTCTGAACAGTGTCTGGGAGGCTGTGGTTGCTGCTGCACGCAATGTTGATGGTGAACAGATCAAAACACTGACAGAATCCATGGATGGCAGGCTTTTGAGTGTCCTTGCAAAGAAAGGTGGCTATATTGGTCACTGATTTGTTTTTGTTTTGTTTTTGAATGTCAGAAATGTATATTTGTGAATGTTGAGATGTTATATTGGTTTCACTGGTAAAAATAAATAATTGAAATGGGTATATATTTGTTTTTTGTTAAGTTGCCTAATAATTATGCACAGTAATAGTCACCTGCACACACAGATATCCCCCTAAAATAGCTATAACTAAAAACAAACTAAAAACTACTTTCAAAACTATTCAGCTTTGATATTAATGAGTTTTTTGGGTTCATTGAGAACATGGTTGTTGTTCAATAATAAAATTAATCCTCAAAAATACAACTTGCCTAATAATTCTGCACTCCCTGTATATACATATATATATATATATATATATATATATATACGTCTAAATATTTACTGTATATGTATATATATATATGTCTAAATATTTACTGTATATATATATATATATATATATATATATATACTATATATGTGTATATATATATATATATATATATATATATATATATATATATATACGTCTAAATGTATATATACATAAATGTATATCTATAATATATATATGTGAATTGGAGCCCTTTGCAGTCAAGTAGATAAAAACATGTAAAATCATATTTTTGCAATATTGATATTTAATAGTGTTTGTGTATTTACTATAAATATTTCACTATTTCACATCCCTATGTTCTTCACATAGGGAAATATGTTCATGTATTTTTAAATAGTAATTTATATATATATATATATATAGACCTATATATAATCATATATATATTTATTTATTTAGGTATAGATATATATTTTACCCAAAAATTATATATATATATATATATATATATATATATATATATATATATACAGTATGTGTATTTATATGTTTATATGTGTATATATGTCTGTAAATACATATATGCACATATAAATACATAAATACACATATATAAACACCTTAGACCTTATAACTTTTATAATGTTTGAGGCCTTCTAACTTTTTTTATGCAATTTTTTAATAATAATTTTTATTAGATACTTGTTCTGAGTGTAACTATACTATACGGTAGTATAGTATACAATTTTTTATGTGTTTTGTGCTACTTTTTTGTCTTGTATAACAGTTAACCAAAGCTCTGATGTTGCGCTATTCTGACGTGTGTTAAATTCAGTTGTGCTCAAGCGTTTACTTTCAACTTGTGATATGTGCGCTAATTCCGGTGCACGCTGTCAGGATAGGTTAAGTTCAGAGTTAGACCCAAATGCTAGAATGAAGTTTGAAAACACCCTAGCACTGTGAGTATATTCCAGGACCTGACCCTGCGACAGCTGCAGTAATATACTCACTGAAATAAACTGGAAGTTGGTACAGCAGGGTCAGGAGAAGAAACTTCGAGTAGATAGGGTTAACCAAAAGAGTAATCCAACAAGCAATATCCAGCAACGTGAAATCAGGCAGGTAGGGGTTAACCAGTAGAATAGTCAAGCAAGCAAAGTTCCAGCAACGTGAAATCAGGCAGTTTGGGGTTAACCAGTAGAATAGTCAAGCAAGCAAAGTTCCAGCAACGTGTAATCAGGCAATTTGGGGTTAACCAGTAGAATAGTCAAGCAAGCAAAGTTCCAGCAACATGTAATCAGGCAGTTTGGGGTTAAACAGTAGAATTTGTCAAACAAGCAAAGTCCAGCAACGTGTTATCAAGCAGTTTAGGTTAAACAGAGGAATATTCAAACAAGCAGTGTCCAGTTATCAGGAATCAGGCAGGTAGGGTAAAGCAGGGTAGGAGTTAAACAAGCCAGCAATTCTAACCAAACAAGAGATTCAGAAAGTACTCACAAGCCAGGAATTAGAACAAACAGGCATCGAGGAGAGGAGACGCCGGAATAAGAAGACCTTCTGACGTCAGCAGAAGGGGCCAGAGGGAAACAGGGTTGCTAAGCAACCAAGGAAGCGCTACCGCGCTGACACAGGAAAGAAGAAAGCGATCAGCAGCTGAGCGATCGCGACAGTGCCCCCTCCTCAAGGACCCCTCCGGGGAACACGAACAGGCTTTGAAGGATTCTGGGGGCGTGGAACTGTTTGATCAAAGCAGAGGCACGGACATGAGAAGCTGGTTCCCAGGAACGTTCAGTGATGGGATATCCCTTCCAATGGACCAAATAATATAAATGGTTACCCCGTAATCTGGAATCAAGAATTTGACTGATCTCAAATTCTGAAGTCCCATCCACAAGAAATGGAGAGGGAACTTTACATTTGGTGGAAAACCGGTTAGAGACTGCTGGTTTAAGTAGAGATAAGTGAAAGACAGTATGAATCTTCAAGTTGTCTGGTAAAGCCACCCTGTAGGCAGTAGAACATACCTTGGAAACAATCCTAAATGGTCCAATGTATTTAGGACCCAATTTAGCACAAGGTTGTTTGAGTCGAATGAATCTGGTGGAAATCCAAACCTTGTCTCCAGTCCGAAATGAGGGTGCCTTACGGCGTTTGCGATCAGCAAATCGTTTATACTTTTGAGAATAGAGGAGAAGAATTTCCTGAATCTTCTTCCAGTGTTTACAGAGATTCTTCACAGTACGATCTGCTCCAGGAACTTCAGAACCCCCCGAGGACATAGGAAAAGTTCTAGGTACAAATCCATAGGCTGCCTTGAAAGGAGAAGTCTGTAAAGAAGAATTGAAACGGGAATTGTAAGCAAGTTCTGCTAAGGGAAGAAGTTGAGACCAATTGGAGTGCTGATGATTAACATAGTGCCTGAGATAGGATTCAAGAGATTGATTTACCCGCTCAGTTTGACCGTTGGATTGAGGATGATGGGCAATAGAAAGAGATATGGTAACTCCAAACTGTTTGCACAGAGATTTCCAAAATCTTGAGACAAATTGAACTCCTCGATCAGAAACAATGTCCAAAGGAAAACCATGTAATCTGGTGATATGGAGTATAAACAATTCAGCGAGTTTCTGGGCAGATGGTAATCCAGGTAATGGAACAAAATGAGCTGCTTTGGAAAATCAGTCTACCACAACCCATATGGTCTTGTTTCCGGCAGAATTAGGAAGATCTGTAATAAAGTCCATGGAAACATGAGACTAGGGATAATACGGAACAGGCAGAGGTTGTAAGAGTCCAAGAGGTAAAGATGAAGACTGTTTATTAGAGGTACAGGAATGACAAGCTGCAACATAATCCTTGACATCTTTGACCATGGAAGGCCACCAGACATGTTGTTTGAGTCTCCACAAAGTATTATGCACTCCTGGATGTCCAGACAGAACATTATCATGAGCCCAACAAAGAAGTTTGAGGCGGAATTCTGTAGGTACAAACAAGACCCCAGGAGGTATGTTATAGGATGAAGGAACAGAGGCTTGAGCAGACTGTAATGCTTGAAAAAGGAAAAGTAGATAACTGAGCTAGAACTTTAGCAGGGTGGAGAATGGGTTCAGAATCCAAAAATGTAGAATCAGAGGCCAGAAATTGTCTAGATAAAGCGTCTGCTTTTGTGTTCTTAGAACCAGGAATATAAGAGAGGACAAAATTAAATCTGGAAAAGAACAGAGCCCATCGGGCTTGACGTGAGTTGAGGCGTTTGGCAGTATGAAGATATAGAAGATTTTTATGATCCGTGAGAATAAGAAATGGTTGAACCGTGCCTTCAAGCAGATGTCTCCATTCTTCCAAAGCCATCTTAATAGCTAACAGTTCCTTGTTACCGACATCATAATTCAATTCTGAAGAATTAAACTTCTTGGAGAAAAATCCCACAGGAAGGATCTTGCTAGTAACAGGATTTCGCTGAGATAGTACAGCCCCAGCAGCGATCAGAGAAGCATCCACTTCAAGGATAAATTGGAGACTCGGAACTGGATGGCAAAGAATGGGAGCCAAGGTAAATGCAGACTTCAAAGATTCAAATGCCTGTAAGGCTTTATCAGACCAATGCTTGCAATCTTGACCCTTCTTAGTAAGAGATGTAAGGGGTGCCGAGATGTTAGCAAAGTCTTTTATGAATTTACGGTAGTAATTGGCAAACCCCAGGAATCTCTGAAGAGACTTTAAGGAAGTTGGTCTAGGCCAATCTATAATAGCCGACAGTTTGTCAGAATCCATCTTGAATCCAGACTGTGAAATAATGTAACCCAGGAAATGAATAGATTCTTGATGAAAAGAGCATTTTTCAAGCTTGGCAAAGAGAGAATTTTCACGTAATCTCTGGAGTACTAGTGTAACATGATGAACGTGATCCTGTAAAGTCCAAGAATAAATCAAAATATCATCTAGATAGATAATAACGAATTGATTAAGATAGTCTCTGAATATTTCATTAACAAAATGTTGAAAAACTGCAGGGGCATTGCATAACCCAAAAGGCATAACTAAATATTCATAGTGCCTGAACCTAGTGTTGAAGGCTGTTTTCCACTCGTCCCCTTTACGAATCCTGACCAAATTATATGCCCCACGTAGATCCAATTTGGTAAAGATGGAAGCACCCTGGAGACGATCAAATAATTCGTGAATGAGAGGAAGAGGATAACAATTCTTGATTGTAATCTGATTAAGAGCACGATAGTCAATGCAAGGACGAAAACCTCCATCTTTTTTTTCCACAAAGAAAAAACCTGCTCCTACCGGAGAGGAAGAAGGGCGAATAAAACCTCGGGCTAAATTATCCTTGATGTATTCTTCAAGCGAAACATTTTCTTGGCGAGAAAGTGGGTATGTTTTACCCTTAGGAAGAGGTGCTCCTGGAAGTAGGTCAATAGGACAATCAAAGGTCCGGTGTGGAGGTAATATTTCAGCATCCTTCTTAGAAAAGACATCACAAAAAGAATGATAATGTTCAGACAAGGAATCAGGAATGATTAGACCAGGAAAAAACTGGATCATGTAGTTGAAGCCAAGGGAGTCCCAAAATTAGAGGAAACTGAAGGGAAGAGATGATGTCAAAACAAATGGTTTCGGAATGAAGTACTCCTACAGACATGAGAAGTGGTATCGTAGAATATTGAATGAATCCAGAACCTAAGGGTTGACCACTGACAGTAGTGACCTTAATTACTTGGCTCTTGGAAAGCAAAGGAATCCGAAAGGCATTGACAAAATCCGAATCCATAAACATTCCTGCAGCTCCAGAATCGATGAGTGCTTGAGTCTGGAATTTGGTGTTGCCAAAGCGGAAGGTGACTGGAACAAACAGCTTGGGGTTGAGGGTAGAAAAAGATCTTTGGCTTAACTCAGTCCCTCTTTCTGGAGTTAAGCCCTGGCTTTTACTGGACGAGTTGGACAATCTTTTAACATATGCCCCTTAATACCACAGTAAAGACATAGTTCAGCTTTAGATAACTTGATTGCACCAACCTCCATGGGTTCACTTGACTCAGAGATAGAAGTATTTGGAGTAGGAAGGTTTGGTGAGCGAGGCATAGGACGGAAAGAAGATTTGATAAAGGATCTTCTGTTATGGTCACGTTCATGGAGACGCTCAGAGTAACGAGCATCTAACTTGATACATAAGTTGATGAGTTCTTCTAGAGAATCAGGAAGATCCCTATAAATCAATTCGTCTTTTAAACGATCACAAAGACCTTTACGAAACGCTGCACGCAGGGCCCAATGATTCCACATAGTTTCAGCAGCTAAAGTCCGGAATTCTATAGCGTATTGTGCTACAGAAAGAGATCCCTGCCTTAAATCTAAAAGTCCTGCTTCGGCAGCCGCTGACCTTCCAGGTTTATCAAACACCAAAGAAAATATGGATACAAAAGTGTCAATATCGTGGAGCAAAGGATCATCCTTTTCCAACAGTGGAGAAACCCAAGCCAAGGCTTTACCCTTCATAAGAGAAATTAGAAAGGTGATCTTGGAGGAAGAGGAAACAAACATCTGAGGATTATTTCTGAAGTGAAGGCGGCACTGATTAAGAAATCCTCGACAGTCTTCAGGATTGCCGTCATATTTATCCGGTAGCGGAATTCTGGGAATGAACTGTTCTGTAGATTGTGGCGGATTAAATGCAGGATTAGAACTGGCCGCAGGAACAACAGGTGCTGCAGAGACTTGTGAAGGTGGAGAGAGATTGTGCAACAGTGCAGTAATTTGATCCAACTTAGAATCCAGGGATTGCAGGTGTGCAGAGTGGGTTCCAAGAAGCTGTCCCTGTAGAGCCACAGCTCTGGATAACTCACCAGGGTCCATTATATGGCCTGTTTGTAATGTCAGGATAGGTTAAGTCCAGAGTTAGACCCAAATGCTAGAATGAAGTTTGAAAACACCCTAGCACTGTGAGTATATTCCAGGACCTGACCCTGCGACAGCTGCAGTAATATACTCACTGAAATAAACTGGAAGTTGGTACAGCAGGGTCAGGAGAAGAAACTTCGATTAGATAGGGTTAATCAAAAGAGTAATCCAACAAGCAATATTCAGCAACGTGAAATCAGGCAGGTAGGGGTTAACCAGTAGAATAGTCAAGCAAGCAAAGTTCCAGCAACGTGAAATCAGGCAGTTTGGGGTTAACCAGTAGAATAGTCAAGCAAGCAAAGTTCCAGCAACGTGTAATCAGGCAATTTGGGGTTAACCAGTAGAATAGTGAAGCAAGCAAAGTTCCAGCAACGTGTAATCAGGCAGTTTGGGGTTAAACAGTAGAATTTGTCAAACAAGCAAAGTCCAGCAACGTGTTATCAAGCAGTTTAGGTTAAACAGAGGAATATTCAAACAAGCAGTGTCCAGTTATCAGGAATCAGGCAGGTAGGGTAAAGCAGGGTAGGAGTTAAACAAGCCAGAAATTCTAACCAAGCAAGAGATTCAGAAAGTACTCACAAGCCAGGAATTAGAACAAACAGGCATCGAGGAGAGGAGACGCCGGAATAAGAAGATCTTCTGACGTCAGCAGAAGGGGCCGGAGGGAAACAGGGTTGCTAAGCAACCAAGGAAGCGCTACCGCGCTGACACAGGAAAGAAGAAAGCGATCAGCAGCTGAGCGATCGCGACACACGCAAAGAGATACAATATATATGACCCCATATAGCTTACGCGCAACAGTTAGCGCGCTACTCGTAATCCAGCCAATAGTGGGTTAATAGGGTTGAGTACATTTGTGTGTGTTTTGTGAATGGATAGTGGTGTTTACTTTTTGTTAAAAATATGTTTATAATGTAATTTACTGCTAGGTATACATTGGTATTGATATCTGTATCGCTTTTGCAACTGTCAGTATCTTTGTGTCCAGTATTGTTTTTTATTTGGTAAGATTCAATTGTCATCAAAATGGCTGTTGACATGGGCAGTTCCATCTTGTTTTTTGGGTCCGAGAATACATAGATTGGTGGCTGATATCATTATCTTTTATTGGATGTGTGTTATCGTTTGATCTGTGGGTTTAATCAAGTGTTTTTGGCTGTTGAAGTCCATGTAACTTTTTTGTTGTTGATATTTAATAGATAACTTGCAGTCAGATAGATTATTATTGCAGAAGTCAATGCTATCTTTGCAGGGTATGAGTGAATTTTCCAAAATCTGCTCAGATCTGATACAGTCTTTGTAAAATACATAAATGGTGTTATTATTTGGATTGTAATCTCTCAAATGACAAAACAAAGTCATATCAGTGGCTATAAAACATCTGATAAACATGAATGAAAAAATTGGAATCAACCTCATTCATATCCACTCCTCACTCATATCTTTCAAATACGGAAATTGTGTTATTGTTTGCTTTGTAGTTGCTCTGATGTTGGAAAAGATGTATTGGGTGCCATAAGACTGCCAATAAATACAATCAACAAGATTGGAATTGACTCCTATGCGTTTAAACACTACAAAATGAGTTAGGTCACCTACTGTGAAATCATAATTTTGTGTAGTTTTTAAATTCATCTCCAAAGTGAGAAAAAATCGTCTAGATTTAGAGTTTTTTCGGTAAAGACCCGCATAGCTAACGCAGCTTTTTTTCCCAATGCACCCTTAAGACAACGCTGGTATTTAGAGTTGTCTGCCAGGCTGCGTTAGGCTCCAAAAAGGGAGCATTGAGCCGAATTTACCGCCACTTCAACCCTCAATACCAGCATTGCTTACGGTAGCGGTAAGATGGCAAAACGTGCTCGTGCACGATATAGGAAACAATGTGGCAGTTTGGGCTGAAAGAAAACCTAACACCTGCAAAAAAGCAGCGTTCAGCTCCTAACGCAGCCCCATTGTTTCCTATGGGGAAACACTCTCTAAGTCTGCACCTAACACCCAACATGAACCCCTGAGTATAAACACCCCTAACCTTACACTTATTAACCCCTAATCTGCCGCCCCCGCTATCGCTGACACCTGCATTATATTATTAACCCCTAATCTGCCGCTCCGGACACCGTCGCCACCTACATTATCCCTATGTACCCCTAATCTGCTGCCCCTAACATCGCCGACACCTATATTATATTTATTACCCCCTAATCTGCCCCCCCCAACGTCGCCGCTACCTTACCTACACTTATTAACCCCTAATCTGCCGACCGGACCTCGCCGCCACTATAATAAATGTATTAACCCCTAAACCGCCGCACTCCCACCTCGCAAACACTATAATAAATAGTATTAACCCCTAATCTGCCGCTCCGTACACCGCCGCCACCTACATTATCCCTATGAACCCCTAATCTGCTGCCCCTAACATCGCCGACACCTATATTATATTTATTAACCCCTAATCTGCCCCCCCAATGTCGCTGCTACCTTACCTACACTTATTAACCCCTAATCTGCCATCCGGACCTCGCCGCCGCTATAATAAATGTATTAACCCCTAAACCGTCGCACTCCCGCCTCGCAAACCCTATAATAAATAGTATTAACCCCTAATCTGCCCTCACTAACATCGCCGCCACCTAACTTCAAGTATTAACCCCTAATCTGCTGACCTCGCCACTACTATAATAAATGTATTAACCCCTAAAGCTAAGTCTAACCCTAACCCTAACACCCCCCTAAATTAAATATAATTTTAATCTAACGAAATAAATTGAGCTTGCATTCTATTGGCTGATCGGAACGCTCAATAGAATGCAAGCTCAATTTGATTGGCTGATTGGATCAGCCAATCGGATTGAACTTGAATCTGATTGGCTGATTCAATCAGCCAATCAGATTTTTCCTACCTTAATTCCGATTGGCTGATAGAATCCTATCAGCCAATCGGAATTCGAGGGACACCATCTTGGATGACGTCACTTAAAGGAACCTTCATTTGTCGGGTAGTCGTCGGGGAAGAAGGATGCTCCGCGCCGGAGGTCTTGAAGATGGAGCCGCTCCTCGTCGGATGGATGAAGATAGAAGATACCGCTTGGATGAAGATGTCTGCAGGTCCGGATGTCCTCTTCTGCCCGGATAGGATGAAGACTTCTGCCAGTCTGGATGTCCTCTTCTGCCCCATCGGATGAAGATTTCGGCCTGGTTGGGTGAAGACGACTCAAGGTAGGGAGATCTCCAGGGGGGTAGTGTTAGGTTTATTTAAGGGGGGTTTGGGTTAGAGTAGGGGTATGTGGGTGGTGGGTTTTAATATTTGGGGGGGTTGTATTTTGTTTTACAGGCAAAAGAGCTGATTACTTTGGGGCATGCCCCGCAAAAAGCCCTTTTAAGGGCTGGCAAAAGAGCTGATTACTTTTTAATTTAGAATAGGGTAGGGACCTTTATTATTTTGGGGGCTTTTTTATTTTATTAGGAGGCTTAGAGTAGGTGTAATTAGCCTAATATTCTTGTAATCTTTTTTTATTTTTTGTAATTTAGTGGGGGTTTTTTTGTAATTTAGTTTAGTTTATTTAATTGTATGTAATTGTAGTTAATTTATTTAATTAATTTATTGATAGTGTAGTGTTAGGTTTAATTGTAACTTAGGTTAGGATATATTTTACAGGTAACGTTGTAATTATTTTAACTAGGTAGCTAGTTAAAATAAATACAAAGTTGCCTGTAAAATACATATAAATCCTAAAATAGCTACAATATAATTATTTGTTATATTGTAGCTATATTAGGGTTTATTTTACAGGTAAGTATTTAGTTTTAAATAGGAATACTTTAGTTAATAAGATTTAATTTATTTTGTTAGATTAAAATTATATTTAATTTAGGGGGGTGTTAGGGTTAGGGTTAGACTTAGCTTTAGGGGTTAATACATTTATTATAGTAGTGGCGAGGTCAGCAGATTAGGGGTTAATACTTGAAGTTAGGTGGCGGCGATGTTAGTGAGGGCAGATTAGGGGTTAATACTATTTATTATAGGGTTTGCGAGGCGGGAGTGCGACAGTTTAGGGGTTAATACATTTATTATAGCGGCGGCGAGGTCCGGATGGCAGATTAGGGGTTAATAAGTGTAGGTAAGGTAGCAGCGACGTTGTAGCTATATTAGGGTTTATTTTACAGGTAAGTATTTAGTTTTAAATAGGAATACTTTAGTTAATAAGATTTAATTTATTTCGGTAGATTAAAATTATAATTAATTTAGGGTGTGTGTTAGGGTCAGGGTTAGACTTAGCTTTAGGGGTTAATACATTTATTAGAGTAGCGGCGAGGTCCGGTCGGCAGATTAGGGGTTAATACTTGAAGTTAGGTGGCGGCGACGTGGGGGGCAGATTAGGGGTTAATACTATTTATTATAGGGTTTGCGAGGCAGGAGTGCGGCGGTTTAGGGGTTAATACTTGTAGTTAGGTGGTGGCGACGTTGGGGGTGGCAGATTAGGGGTTAATAAATATTATGTAGGTGTCGGCGACGTTAGGGGCAGCAGATTAGGGGTTCATAGGGATAATGTAGGTGGCGGCAATGTGCGGTCGGCAGATTAGGGGTTAAAAATATTTATTATAGTGGCGGCGATGTGGGGGGACCTCGGTTTAGGGGTACATAGGTAGTTTATGGGTGTTAGTGTACTTTAGAGCACTGTAGTTAAGAGCTTTATAAACCGACGTTAGCCCAGAAAGCTCTTAACTACAGCCTTTCCATGGGCGGTAGGAGTCTTGTCGGTTTAGGTGTAACGCTCACTTCAGCCAAGACTCTAAATACCAGCGTTAGGAAGATCCCATTGAAAAGATAGGATACGCAATTGGCGTAAGGGGATCTGCGGTATGGAAACGTCGCGGCTTGAAAGTGAGCAGTACACCTTTACCTACCTGACTCTAAATACCTGCGGGCAGCCAAAACCAGCGTTAGGACCCCTTAACGCTGCTTTAGACGGCTAACGCAGAACTCTAAATCTAGGCGAATATATATTTTCCTATTTTCAATTACTATTTTTATTGTTAAAAGTAGTTATGGAATCTTAAATGTTGGTGTTTTGACAAATTGATGATAATTGGCAAACAATAAGATCAAGTAGACAAAAACATGTAAAATCATATTATTTATTTAGGTATAGATATATATTTTACCCAAAAATGATATATATATATATATATATATATATATATACATATATATATATATATATATATATATATATATATATATATATGTATTTATGTTTATATGTGTATATATGTCTGTAAATACATAAATACACACATATAAACACCTTAGACCTTATAACTTTTATAATATTTGAGGCCTTCTAACTTTTTTTATGCAATTTGTTAATAATAATTTTTATTAGACACCGTTATTATGAGTGTAACTATACTATACTGTAGTATAGTATACCATTTCTTATGTGTTTTGTGCTACTTTTTTGTCTCGTATAACAGTTAACCAGAGCTCTGATGCTGCGCTATTCTGACGTGTGTTAAATTCAATTGTGCTCAAGTGTTTACTTTCAACTTGTGATATGTGCGCTATTTCTGGTGCACGCAAAGATATAGGACCCCCATATAGCTTACGCGCAACAGTTAGCTCGCTACTCGTAATCTATCCAATAGTGGGTTAATAGGGTTCAGTATATTTGTGTGTGTTTTGTGAATGGCTAGTGGTGTTTCCTTTTTGTGAAAAATATGTTTATAATGTAATTTACTGCTAGGTATACGTTGGTATTGATATCTGTATCGCTTTTGAAACTGTCAGTATCTTTGTGTCCAGTATTGTTTTTTATTTGGTAAGATTCAATTGTCATCAAAATGGCTGTTGACATGGGCAGTTTCATCTTGTTTTTTGGGTCAAAGCATACATACGGCTAGTTTACGAGTTTTTGTCGGTAAGGCTTGCGGTGCTAACGCTCAGTTTCAGCTCACCGCTCACCTACAAACAGCGCTGGTATTACAGGTTTTTCCAACCCCGGCATTAGCCTCTAAAAGGTGAGCGGAGAGCAAAATTTAGCTCCACATCTCACCTCAATACCAGCGCTGCTTACTGTAGCGGTGAGCTGGCTAAGCGTGCTTGTGCTCGATTTCCCCATAGGAATCAATGGGGCAGAATCGGCTGAAAAAAAACCAAACACCTGCAAAAAAGCAGCATTCAGCTCCTAAAGCAGCCCCATTGATTCCTATGAGGAATGAACATTTACGTCTACACCTAATACCCTAACATGAACCCCGAGTCTAAACACCCCTAATCTTACACTTATTAACCCCTGCCGCCCCCGACATCGTCGCCACCTGCATTATATTATTAACCCCTAATCTGCCGCTCTGGACACCGCCAACACCTACATTATACTTATGAACCCCTAATCTGCTGCCCCTAACATCGCCGACACCTACATTATAGTTATTAACCCCTAATCTAACCCCCAACGTCGCTGTAACTATATTAAATTTATTAAACCCTAATCTGCCGCCGCCAATGTCACCGCCCCTAAACCTAACACCCCCTAACTTAAATATAATTGAAATAAATCTAAATAAAATAACTACAATTAAATAAAGTATTCCTATTTAAAACTAAATACTTACCTATAAAATAAACCTTAAGATAGCTACAATATAACTTTTAGTTACATTGTAGCTATCTCAGGGTTTATTTTTATTTTACAGGCAACTTTGTATTTATTTTAACTAGGTACAATAGTTATTAAATAGTTATTAACTATTTAATAACTACCTAGTTAAAATAAAGACAAATTTACCTGTAAAATATAACCTAACCTAAATTACAATTACACCTAACACTACACTATAATTTAAAAAAAAATCCTAAATTAACTACAATTAACTACAATTAAATTAAATAAACTAAAGTACGAAAAAAAACACTTAATTACAGAAAAAAATAAACACTACATTAATGAAAAAATAAAATAATTACAAGAATTTTAAACTAATTACACCTAATCTAATCCCCCTAATAAAATAAAAAGCCCCCCAAAATAATAAAAATACCTACCCTATACTAAATTACAAATAGCCCTTAAAAGGTCTTTTTGCGGGGCATTGCCCCAAAGTAATCAGCTCTTTCACCTGTAAAAAAAAAAATACAACACTAACCCCCTGAAGATCACCCTACCTTGAGACGTCTTCACCCAGCCAGGCACAAGTGGTCCTCCAGAGGGGCAGAAGTCTTCATCCGATCCGGGCAGAAGAGGACCTCCAGATGGGCATAAGTCTTCATCCAGGCGGCATCTTCTATCTTCATCCATCCGGAGCGGAGCGGGTCCATCTTCAAACCAGCCGACTTGGAGCATCCTCTTCTTCCGACAACTCCTGACGAATGAAGGTTCCTTTAAATGACGTCATCCAAGATGGCGTCCCTTGAATTCCGATTAGCTGATAGGATTCTATCAGCCAATCGGATTTAAGGTAGGACAAATCCTATTGGCTGATGCAATCAGCCAATAGAATTGAGCTTGCATTGGCTGATTGGAACAGCCAATAGCATGCAAGCTCAATCATCAGCCAATAGGATTGAACTTCAATTCTATTGGCTGATTGGATCAGCCAATAGGATTTTTCCTACCTTAATTCCGATTGGCTGATAGAATCCTATCAGCCAATCGGAATTCAAGGGACGCCATCTTGGATGACGTCATTTAAAGGAACCTTCATTCATCGGGAGTCGTCAGAAGAAGAGGATGCTCCTCGTCGGCTGGCTTGAAGATGGACCCGCTCCGGATGGATGAAGATAGAAGATGCCGCCTGGATGAAGACTTCTGCTTGTCTGGAGGTCCTCTTCTGCCCGGATCGGATGATGACTTCTGCCCCTCTGGAGAACCACTTGTGCCTGGCTGGTTGAAGACATCTCAAGGTAGGGTGATTTTCAGGGGGTTAGTGTTAGGTTTTATTAAGGGGGGATTGGGTGGGTTTTAGAGTAGGGTTGGGTGTGTGGGTGGTGGGTTTTAATGTTGGGGGGGTATTGTATTTTTTTTTTACAGGTGAAAGAGCTGATTTCTTTGGGGCAATGCCCCGCAAAAAGACCTTTTAAGGGCTATTTGTAATTTAGTATAGGGTAGGTATTTTTATTATTTTGGGGGGCTTTTTATTTTATTAGGGGGATTAGATTAGGTGTAATTAGTTTAAAATTCTTGTAATTATTTTATTTTTTTCTGTAATTTAGTGTTTATTTGTTTATGTAATTTAGTGGCGGGGGTTCCGTACTTTAGTTTATTTAATTTAATTGTAGTTAATTGTAGTTAATTTAGGAAATTATTTTAATTATAGTGTAGTGTTAGGTGTAATTGTAATTTAGGTTAGGTTTTATTTTACAGGTAAATTTGTATTTATTTTAGCTAGGTAGTTATTAAATAGTTAATAACTATTTAATAACTATTGTACCTAGTTTAAATAAATACAAACTTGCCTGTAAAATAAAAATAAACTCTAAGCTAAGCTATAGTTATATTGTAGCTAGCTTAGGGTTTATTTTATAGGTAAGTATTTAATTTTAAATAGGAATAATTTATTTAATTGTATTAATTTAATTTTGTTTTATTTAAATTATATTTAAGTTAGGGGGGTGTTAGGGTTAGGGTTAGACTTAGGTTTAGGGGTTAATACATTTAATATAGTGGCAGCAATGTTGGGGGCGGCAGATTAGGGGTTAATAAATGTAGGTAGGTGTCGGCGATGTTAGAGACAGCAGATTAGCGGTTAATAAAATTTAACTAGTGTTTGCGAGGCGGAAGTGCGGCGGATTAGGGGTTAATATATTTATTTAAGTGGCGGCGATGTCCGGTCGGCAGATTAGGGGTTAAAAATTTTAGTTAAGTGTTTGCGATGTGAAGGGGGGCTCGGTTTAGGGGTTAAGTTTATGGGTGTTAGTGTACTTTTTAGCACTTTAGTTAAGAGTTTTATGTTACGGCGTTAGTCCATAAAACTCTTAAATACTGACTTTTAAATGCGGTAGGAGTCTTGACAGGAGAGGCTGTACCGCTCACTTTCTCCAAGACTCGTAATACCGGCGTTAGGAAAATCCCATTAAAAAGATAGGATACGCAATTGACATAAGGGGATTTGCGGTATGCTCGAGTCGCGGAAAAAAAGTGAGCGGTACACCTGTACCTGCCAGACTCGTAATACCAGCGGGCGTTAAAAAGCAGCGTTGGGACGCCTCAACGCTGTTTTTTAAGGCTAACGCAAGACTCGTAATCTAGGTGAGTGATTGGTGGCTGATATCATTATCTTTTATTGGATGTGTGTTATCGTTTGATCTGTGGGTTTAATCAAGTGTTTGTGGCTGTTGAAGTCCATGTGACTTTTTTGTTGTTGATATTTAATAGATAATTTGCAGTCAGATAGATTGTTATTGCAGAAGTCAATGCTATCTTTGCAGTGGATGAGTGAATTTTCCAAAATCTGCTAAGATCTGATACAGTCTTTGTAAAATACATAAATGGTGTTATTATTTGGATTGTAATCTCTCAAATGACAAAACAAAGTCATATCAGTGGCTATAAAACATTTGATAAACATGAATGGAAAAATTGGAATCAACCTCATTCATGTCCATTCCTCACTCATATCTTTCAAATACGGAAATTGTGTTATTGTTTGCTTTGTAGTTGCTCTGATGTTGGAAAAGATGTATTGGGTGCCATAAGACAGCCAATAAATACAATCAGCATGATTGGAATTGACTCCTATACGTTTAAACACTACAAAATGAGTTAGGTCACCTACTTTGAAATCATAATTTTGTGTAGTTTTTAAATGCATCTCCAAAGTGAGAAATATATATTTTCCTATTTTCAACTACTATTTTTATTGTTAAAAGTAGTTATGGAATCTTAAATGTTGGTGTTATGACAAATTGATGATAATTGGCAAACAATAAGGGCCAGATTATGTGTGGAGCGCTAACAGTTACACGCAAGCAAAAAGGGGTTTATCGCAGGTGTATTTTGGTCATCAGTTTTTTTTTTGTAGTATTACAAGTTGAAAGTAAATTCGATCACTTGAGCGCAACTTAAGTTAATGCGCTTCCTCAGAGCACTGGTTAACTGTTTCGCGAAACAAAAAAAGTGTCACAAAATACATAAAAAATACATTACAAAGTAAACACACTCATAATAACACCATCTAATAAAAACAGTCGGCTAGATTTAGAGTTTTGTCGGTAACGACCCGCGTAGCTAACGCTGGCTTTTTTCTCCCGCACCTTTTAAATACAGCTGGTATTTAGAGTTCACAGAAGGGCTGCGTTAGGCTCCAAAAAGGGAGCGTAGAGCATATTTACCGCCACTGCAACTCTAAATACCAGCGGTGCTTACGGACGCGGCCAGCTTCAAAAACGTGCTCGTGCACGATTCCCCCATAGAAAACAATGGGGCACTTTGAGCTGAAAAAAAACCTAACACCTGCAAAAAAAAGCAGCGTTCAGCTCCTAACGCAGCCCCATTGCAAGTCTGCACCTAACACCCTAACATGTACCCCGAGTCTAAACACCCCTAACCTTACACTTATTAACCCCTAATCTGCCGACCCCGCTATGGCTGACCCCTGAATATTTTTTTTAACCCCTAATCTGCCGCTCCGTACACCGCCGCAACCTACATTATACCTATGTACCCCTAATCTGCTGCCCCTAACACTGCCGACCCCTATATTATATTTATTAACCCCTAATCTGCCCCCCACAACGTCACTGCCAGCTACCTACAATAATTAACCCCTAATCTGCCGACCGGACCTCACCGCTACTATAATAAATGTATTAACCCCTAATCCGCCTCACTAACCCTATAATAAATAGTATTAACCCCTAATCTGCCCTCCCTAACATCGCTGACACCTAACTTCAAGTATTAACCCCTAATCTGCTGACCGGACCTCACCGCTACTCTAATAAATGTATTAACCCCTAAAGCTAAGTCTAACACTAACACCCCCCTAAGTTAAATATAATTTAAATCTAACGAAATAAATTAACTCTTATTAAATAAATTATTCCTATTTAAAGCTAAATACTTACCTGTAAAATAAACCCTAATATAGCTACAATATAAATTATAATTACATTGTAGCTATTTTAGGATTCATATTTATTTTACAGGCAACTTTGTAATTATTTTAACCAGGTACCATAGCTATTAAATAGTTAATAACTATTTAATAGCTACCTAGATAAAATAATTACAAAATTACCTGTAAAATAAATCCTAACCTAAGTTACAATTAAACCTAACACTACACTATCAATAAATTAATTAAATAAAATACCTACAATTAAATCTAACACTACACTATCAATAAATTAATTACATCAAATACCTACAAATAAATACAATTAAATAAACTAACTAAAGTACAAAAAATAAAAAAAGCTAAGTTACAAAAAATAAAAAAATTAATTACAAACATAATAAAAATATTACAACAATTTTAAGCTAATTACACCTACTCTAAGCCCCCTAATAAAATAACAAAGCCCCCCAAAATAAAAAAAATGCCCTAACCTATACTAAAATTAAAATAGAAAAGCTCTTTTACCTTACCAGCCCTTAAAAGGGCCTTTTGCGAGGCATGCCTCAAAGAATTCAGCTCTTTTGCCTTTAAAAAAAAACACAATACCACCCCCCAACATTACAACCCACCACCCACATACCCCTAATCTAACCCAAACCCCCCTTAAATAAACCTAACACTAAGCCCCTGAAGATCTTCCTACCTTATCTTCACCACACCGGGTATCACCGATCCGTCCAGGCTCCGAAATCTTCATCCAAGCCCAAGCAGGGGCTGGAGATCCATCATCCGGCTGAAGTCTTCTATCAAGCGGCAAGAAGAAGTCCAGAAGAGGCTCCAAAGTCTTCATCCTATCCTGGCAGAAGAGGAGATCCAGACCGGCAACCATCTTCATCCAAGCGGCATCTTCTATCTTCATCCGATGATGAGCGGCTCCATCTTCAAGACCTCCGGCGCGGATCCATCCTCTTCTTCCGACGTCCTAAGTCCGAATGAAGGTTCCTTTAAATTACATCATCCAAGATGGCGTCCCTCGAATTCCGATTGGCTGATAGGATTCTATCAGCCAATCAGAATTAAGGTAGGAAAAATCTGATTGGCTGATGGAATCAGCCAATCAGATTCAAGTTCAATCCAATTGGCTGATCCAATCAGCCAATCAGATTGAGCTTGCATTCTATTGGCTGATCGGAACAGCCAATAGAATGCAAGCTCAATCTGATTGGCTTATTCAATCAGCCAATCAGATTTTCCCTACCTTAATTCCGTTTGGCTGATAGAATCCTATCAGCCAATCGGAATTCGAGGGACGCCATCTTGGATGACGTCATTTAAAGGAACCTTCATTCGGACTTAGGACGTCGGAAGAGGAGGATGGATCCGCGCCGGAGGTCTTGAAGATGGAGCCGCTCGTCATTGGATGAAGATAGAAGATGCCGCTTGGATGAAGATGGTTGCCGGTCCGGATCTCCTCTTCTGCCCGGATAGGATGAAGACTTTGGAGCCTCTTCTGGACTTCTTCTTGCCGCTTGATAGAAAGCTTCAGCCGGATGATGGATCTCCAGCCCCCGCTTGGGCTTGGATGAAGATTCCGGAGCCTGGACGGATCGGTGATACCCGGTGTGGTGAAGATAAGGTAGGAAGATCTTCAGGGGCTTAGTGTTAGGTTTATTTAAGGGGGGTTTGGGTTAGATTAGGGGTATGTGGGTGGTGGGTTGTAATGTTGGGGGGGTATTGTATGTTTATTTTTACAGGCAAAAGAGCTGAATTCTTTGGGGTATGCCCCGCAAAAGGCCCTTTTAAGGGCTGGTAAGGTAAAAGAGCTTTTCTATTTTAATTTTAGAATAGGGTAGGGCATTTTTTTATTTTGGGGGGCTTTGTTATTTTATTAGGGGGCTTAGAGTAGGTGTAATTAGCTTAAAATTGTTGTAATATTTTTATTATGTTTGTAATTAATTTTTTTATTTTTTGTAACTTAGCTTTTTTATTTTTTGTACTTTAGTTAATTTATTTAATTGTATTTATTTGTAGGTATTTGATGTAATTAATTTATTGATAGTGTAGTGTTAGATTTAATTGTAGGTATTTTATTTAATTAATTTATTGATAGTGTAGTGTTAGGTTTAATTGTAACTTAGGTTAGGATTTATTTTACAGGTCATTTTGTAATTATTTTAACTAGGTAGCTATTAAATAGTTATTAACTATTTAATAGCTATTGTACCTGGTTAAAATAATTACAAAGTTGCCTGTAAAATCAATATTAGTCCTAAAATAGCTACAATATAATTATAATTTATATTGTAGCTATATTAGGGTTTATTTTACAGGTAAGTATTTAGCTTTAAATAGGAATAATTTATTTAATAAGAGTTAATTTATTTCGTTAGATTTAAATTATATTTAAGTTAGGGGGGTGTTAGGGTTAGAGTTAGACTTAGCTTTAGGGGTTAATACATTTATTATAGTAGCGGTGAGGTCCGGTCAGCAGATTAGGGGTTAATACTTGAAGTTAGGTGTTGGCGATGTTAGGGAGGGCAGATTAGGGGTTAATACTATTTATTTTAGGGTTATTGAGGCGGGAGTGAGGCGGATTAGGGGTTAATAACTTTATTATAGTAGCGGTGAGGTCCGGTCGGCAGATTAAGGGTTAATAATTGTAGGTAAGGTAGTAGCGACGTTCGGGGCGTCAGATTAGGGGTTAATAAATATAATATAGGGGTCGGCGGTGTTAGGGGCAGCAGATTAGGGGTACATAGGGATAACGTAGGTGGCGGCGGTGTGCGGTCGGCAGATTAGGGGTTAAAAATTTTTATTAGAGTGGCGGCGATGTGGGGGGGCCTCGGTTTAGGGGTGGATAGGTAGTTTATGGGTGTTAGTGTACTTTAGAGCACAGTAGTTAAGAGCTTTATGAACCGGCGTTAGCCCAGAATGCTCTTAACTCCTGGCTTTTTTCTGCGGCTGGAGTTTTGTCATTAGATTTCTAACGCTCACTTCAGCCAAGACTCTAAATACCGGCGTTAGAAAGATCCCATTGAAAAGATAGGATACGCAAATAGCGTAGGGGGATCTGCGGTATGGAAAAGTCGCGCGTTAGGCCCTTACCTACAAGACTCTAAATACCAGCGGTAGCCCAAAACCAGCGTTAGGAGCCTCTAACGCTGGTTTTGACGGCTAACGCCAAACTCTAAATCTAGCCAATTATATATAAAAAATTGCAGAAAATAGTTATAAAGGCTTAAATATATGAGGTCTCAAGGGGTTAGAAAAATAAAATAAGGGGCTTTAACATAGAGATACATACATTATTATTATTATTATTATACTTCATTTATTAAGCACCAACATATTCCGCAGCGCTGTCCATGGATACAATTCATTTAAATAAAACAATACAAGACTTGTAAGATACAGGACAAAATTTACAAACACATACAGGAGGGATTGAGGGCCCTATTCCCGTGGGAACTTACAATCTAGAAGGGTAGGAGGTTGAGAAACAGGAGGTGAGACATACACATGTTAATATATATATATATATATATATATATATATATATATATATATATATATATATATATATATATTTATATATACAGTACTCTGCAAAAGTCTTAGGCCACCATTAGATTTGTTGTTTTAGCAATGGTATAATGACCATATATAATTATTTTTCAGTCTCTTTATTAGAATACAACCAGCAAATAAAGGATATTTATAAGCAGTATTAAAAAACGGAAAAAAAATCTGAAAAAACAGCTTCTATAGGCTAAAGTGGCAAGTATTTAGTGTGACCTCCCCTGACACTTGAGCAATAGCTGGAACCTGGCTCTCGTGAACCTAAATGGAATGGAACAACCTAAATGGAATGGAACCCTGATTAATGTAGTTGCTAACACATGTATTTCTCTTACTATTTGATGTCAAAATGACTGCTGTGAAAAAGGTCTATTACACCAGGTTTGTGCAAGACATGCTTGAGTATTACATACACATGTGGTCTGAGTTTAATTCATTGGAAGCTTGCTAATAAGACCAACTTTTAATCACATCATTCTTTTCAAAATGCCAAACATCACAGAATCTGACAGACATAAAATCATACTTTTGCATCGGCAAGACCACTCTCAAACAGAAATCAGCAAACAAACTGGATATTCAAGATGTGGTATTCAAGCTGTTATAAAGAAATTTGAAGAATCAGGAGAGGTTAAGGACAAAAAAGAACTGGAAGACCAAGAAAACTTTCAAAATCTGATGAGAAGTTTCTCAGAGTTTCTTCTTTGAGAGACCGGAAGAAGTCCAGAAAGGACCTGGCTCAGGATCTGGCAGCTTCATCAGGATAGCAAGTTGACCTTTCTACAGTCCGAAGAAGCTTGATCAGGAATGGTCTTTGTGGAAGGGTAGCAGCCAAGAAGCCACTTTTTCGGAAGGGTAACATGGTGGAAAGGCTAAGATATGCTAAAGCTCACAAAAACTAGAATGAAGATCAGTGGAAAAGAGTTTTATGGAATGATGAACCTAAGTTTGAAATTTTTGGGTCCAATGATCGACAATATGTGAGAAGAAGAGTTGGAGAGAGATGGAAGAATAAAAATGACTATGAAAGACCTCTGCAGGTACAGGAGGATAAACAAAAGCATGGTGGTTAATAATCCTACTGTTGTTGTACTCAGCAGTTTAATATCACTTTAACTTTGAAATTATCAGCGTCCTTGCTGGACCGAATAGAAGTCTATTATGTGAGTTATTTAGTGCAAAGCACTATCAGACATGCAAATAGGAGCATCAACAGGCTTAAGTATGATATCAGGTGGTGTACAAATAATTTAAAAAAAATATTAAAACCGGCAAATATACAAACAGCAAATATAAAATGCAAAAATGAAGTACATTTATTAATTAAACAATAAAAACATAGAGCACATCCCACTGGGGATAAAAATGATAACAGTGGTGGATGATACCAAACCCGATCCAGAGAGAGTCAAATTAAAATCAATCAGTGAAGAAGTTTTTAGAAGAGGTGGTCCTCAAATGGATAAGTGGAGGAATAGTGTCCCAAAGGGAATAAAGAGTTCCAGTGGAAAAGGGAAAAAATAAAAAAAAACGTCTACACGTGAAAAAAGGGATAAACAATGTATCCTAAATTATATATATAAAAAGTGAAGTATCCGCATAAGGTTGCCTAAAATAAAACACAAAAATACAAATGTGCAAAATCTTCTAGATATTTAAATCCAAATGAAGATATGCTCACCGAAATAGTGAATGAAAACTATTTGTCTTCTTCACTGACTGATTTTAATTTGACTCTCTCCGGATCGGTTTTAGTATCATCTACCTCTGTTATAATTTTTTATTTTTCATTTTTTTTCTCCTCTAGTTATCCCCAGTGGGATGTGCTTTTTAAGGCCTAGTTTTGGAGTTTGGTGTTAGCCATGAAAACCAGCGTTAGAGGCCCCTAACGCTGGTTTCTTACGGACTCTGGTATTTAGAGTTCAGTTACCGACACTCAAAAATCACTCAACGCTCAAATTTCTACCGACACCTCAGACCCAGTAGTAAACATATACCGACAAAATAAACATTCACGAATCACAAAACAAATATTACACAAAGTACACTTACACTCATACAAACACTACACTATATTTATTTTTAAGATTTATTAATTTTTCATCAAAATACAAAGGATCAAAGTTGCGAGATCTCGGGTGTTAGAAAAAAAACTACCCAAATCCATTTTCCCATTGACTTACATTGACACACGGGAAAAGACCCTCATATACCTACATCTAACTAATAACATTATCACAAATATACACTCATCGATGCATACAAACAATATACACCACATGACATACAAAAAATATTTATTTATTACAAAAAGAACACGATTTAGTTACTTTTTCACACAAGCTCATGACGTCACTCACTTTACGAGGAAAACCAGTCTTAGAAAAAAAAAAAACCAAATTTTAGAGCCTCCATTGACTTCTATTGGGAAGACGTGCTCGTGCACGCGAAACCCACATTTCCCTAACGCACGCAAATAGCGTAGACCGAAAAACTCCAAATACCAGCGCTAGAAAATACATGATTTTATGCGTTAGACCCAGCTATGATAAATAGATCAAGAAATGACTATTTCCCTATGGTGGATTTATGGATTTTAATTATTGAATATTCACAACACCATTAAATTGTTTCAGACTTTTATATTACATCAACTACAAATCAACATCACTAGTAACAAACTTTTTGTTATCAAAATATTACATTTAAACGAACACAAAAATAATGTAAACTTTTCAGGATTCACAAACACTACACAATGGGAAACAATTCTCATTTACCTTTATTATTGCATTTCAGTTATTCAACTCAGATGCTTGCAGCAACAGCATATCTACATAGGCTTAACACATGATCAGTCATGGATGCACATACATTACTTTTAACATTCACTCATACATGTGCATTCAAATGATGGGGGAAAAACACATTACATTCTCTATAGGAATCACAAAACAGAACATATGGATTTTACTGTACTTTTAACATCATGATTCCATCACCAGAAACCATTAGGAATTACGTACAACAAGAACATCATTACACAAGATTACAGATGTCACTTTATGGGAAGGAACAACAATGCCAGACCGCTATATAGAAGTCAGCATATGTGGGACACAATCACAATATATACGTACATGTACATAACACGCATCACGCAACCACAAAGCACACATTTATATTTTATTCAGCACACAATAACAATGTAGTCAAATACAGCAACACAATGAGGATTTCTGAACTCCTGTCTACAGGGTGAGACCCACTTTGGAAAACATGAGCGACTTTGAGGTTTATGATAAGTATCGGCTCAATCGCGAACAGCTCATTGGCCTTTACGATCTTCTTAAACCTCATTTGGAGCCATGTATAAGAATAAGGACTGCTGTTCCCGCCATGAGTAAGATGCTAAGCTGTCTATACGTCCTGGCCTCCGGGAGTTTTCAATCTGGAGAACTGTACATGCATGGCCTGGCTCAAGGTACATTCTCTGTGGTGTTTGATAACTTTCTGGACGCCATGGTACGTATCAGTAAGCAATACATAGGATTCCCACAGAATGATGGTGATTGGAGGCGCCTGAAGCGGGAATTCTTTGATATTGCTCAATTGCCCAATGTCTTGGGAGCCATTGATTGTACCCACATTGCGCTGCGTGCTCCAATTGATGACTTGCCCTTCAGAAATCGCAAACATTTTCATAGCCTCAACGTGCAGTATGTTTGTGACGCACAGATGAGGATTATGCATGTGTGTGCGAATTTTGCAGGAGCTTGTCATGATGCCCGCATCCTCGCTCAGTCGTCCCTGTGGAGACCGTTTGAGGAAAGACAAATGCCCCCTGGTTATCTCGTTGGTGAGTATTTGTGCACAACATGGTTAATTAGTTTGACAATTGCCACTGTAGTTTTAAAATGTTAGCGTAATGTTCAGCTATAGGATGCAATTTAACCATTTATTTTTTTCCCCCGCTAATGTCTACTTTTAGTTCAATGCAGATATGTAGCATGTCTTACCTTAAATGCTCAGATAGAGAATGCAATGTAACCATGTAGTTTGCATTTTACACAAGGTTTGGTTTAGGAGAAATACGCATATGTAGCATGTCTTAGTTGAAATGGCAAGATATTAGCTAATGAAATTTAACCATGTCATTGTCTCTTTCCGCTAATGTCTACTTTTAGTTCAATGCAGATATGTAGCATGTCTTACCTTAAATGCTCAGATAGAGAATGCAATGTAACCATGTAGTTTGCATTTTACACAAGGTTTGGTTTAGGAGAAATATGCATATGTAGCATGTCTTAGCTGAAATGGGAAGATATTACCTAATGCAATTTAACCATGTCATTGTCTCTTTCCGCTAATGTCTTTTAGTTCAATGCAGATATGTAGCATGTCTTACCTTAAATGCTCAGATAGAGAATGCAATGTAACCATGTAGTTTGCATTTTACACAAGGTTTGGTTTAGGAGAAATATGCATATGTAGCATGTCTTAGCTGAAATGGGAAGGTATTAGCTAATGCAATTTAACCATGTCATTGTCTCTTTCCGCTAATGTCTTTTAGTTCAATGCAGATATGTAGCATGTCTTACCTTAAATGCTCAGATAGAGAATGCAATGTAACCATGTAGTTTACATTTTACACAAGGTTTGGTTTAGGAGAAATATGCATATGTAGCATGTCTTAGCTGAAATGGGAAGATATTACCTAATGCAATTTAACCATGTCATTGTCTCTTTCCGCTAATGTCTTTTAGTTCAATGCAGATATGTAGCATGTCTTACCTTAAATGCTCAGATAGAGAATGCAATGTAACCATGTAGTTTGCATTTTACACAAGGTTTGATTTAGGAGAAATACGCATATGTAGCATGTCTTAGATGAAATGGGAAGATAGAGAATAATATTGAACTAGATTATTTTTTTTAAAAATAAACATTTGTTAGTGGATTGTCGTGTACAAAACTTTTTATTGGACTCCAAATACTATTTTGAGGATTCTGTTACAATTATGTTCTGTTCATAATTTATAGGTGATTCCAGGTACATGAGCCGGCCTTGGCTCATTACCCCCTTGCGTAGCCCGACTGATGTGTCTGAGGAGCGCTACAATAGGGCTCATAAGAGAACCAGGGCGGTGGTTGAACAGATGTTCGGGCTCCTGAAGATGAGGTTCAGGTGCCTGGACAGGTCGGGAGGAGCCCTCCAGTACAACCCAAAGAAGGTGGCTAAGATCGTTGTAGCCTGTAGCGTCCTGCATAATATTGCACAGCGGACTGGGATGCTGCAGGGCGTCCCGGCGGACCGAAACCTCCTCAGAGATGATCCTGTTCTAGAGGGGCCATTCCGGGATGAGGGGCTCGATGTCAGAGCAGACATCATCAACCGCCACTTTAGACGGTAAATAATAGAAGTTAGACTGGAGTATTGTCAATAGATGTGAACTCTAGGGAAATGACAAGTAGAGAATTGTGCAAACATGTTAGGATTGTTCATCAAATGCTAAAAATGTGTTTCATTTATTAATATAGGTGATGCTCTGGGCATTGGGTCCTGTAGCGAGTCTTTGCCACCTGGTTTTTAAAGAGGACATCAGATGGTAAGTATAAATGTATGGACTGTTGCTGGCATGAATTGTACACAAATACATCATATGGCATACATTTTCTAAACTAGTATTTAGTTTACACATTACTTAAAATGTAAATACTCAGAAAGGGATCCACTAGCATAACTATCCTTTAGCATGACTATGGTTCAATGTCACACATTAGAGGTTCATCCTGCTCAATATGACTCATCTTCACACTTGATAGAACATAACACAAGATGCTACATACGCTTAGTAAGCTAGTGACAGAAATTTATTCTGAAATGGGGGGTGGGAGAGGGGTACAGAACTGATTCACACACTTGTAGTAATTTTTATTAAACTTTTTCGGCCATTAGGGAGCTGACTTAATCTAAAGACTGAAAGGGAAGAATTAGAAGCCTGACAGTGAAGATTGCCCAGACTGACAGTGGAAAAAGCCAAGATTGAAATTGAAGTATACCAATGGGATCATGTCTGGCATTATCTTTCCAATCTGCTGACCTTGAAAACCATACAAAGACATGTTCACATGGTAAGTGCCAACTATTTGATAGAATAAGGCTGTGGAGGCATCCTATTGGAGACACTTAGATTATTTTCTAATTTTTAGATCGTATTTCACAGTCCTCTATTTTGGAAATGATGAATAACACACCTATTGAAGATCAACTGTTTACCCCTGAATTGACTTTCAAAGACCATGCATTATCCAGATTGGTGTACCAATGCATGCTAGTTAAGAATCACAGGAAGAATGTTGAATATTAGTAGCTTACATACATTAGTCATATTTAGTTCATAATTAGATATTTAGGGATCACAATCAGACACTTAGATGATTTTACTTTTTTAGATGGTATTTCACAGTCCTCTGTTTTATGAACTGATGAATAAGACACCTATTGAAGATCAACTGTTTACCCCTGAATTGACTTTCAAAGACCATGGGGGGTAGTTATCAAGCCGTCTACTTTTCTGACTTCGCCGGCCCAATACGCCCGCCTAAGCTCGCCTACCTTCGCCGCCGCGGACCTGAAAAAATACGCCTAAGTTATCAAATAAAGCTGTCAAAAAGCCGTGGGGCGATGAGCAGCGGACTGTGACAGTTATCACTCATCCGATCTCGCTGCCCTTCTGCTTTTTCCCAGCTTTATTGCTAGCCTGTCACTAAGCACTCACACTAAACTGCACTGTTCTACCCCCTATACCAGCGCCCCCGGAGCCCCCCGCAACTAAATAAAGTTACTAACCCCTAAACCGCCGCTCCTAGACCCCGCCGCAACTCTTATAAATGTATTAACCCCTAAACCGCCGCTCCTAGACCCTGCCGCAACTCTTATAAATGTATTAACCCCTAAACCGCCGCTCCCGGACACCGCTGCCACCTACAGTATACCTAGTAACCCCTATCCTGCCCCCCCTACACCGTCGCCCTCTATTATAAAATTATTAACCCCTATCCTGCTGATCCCGCACCTCTCTGCAACTAAATAAATAGTTTAACCCCTAAACCGCCGCTCCATGAACCCGCCGCAACCTATATTAAACCTATTAACCCCTATCCTGCCCCCCCTACACCGTTGCCACCTATAATAAATTTATTAACCCCTAATCTGCCCCCCCTACACCGTCGCCACCTATAATAAATTTATTAACCCCTATCCTGCCCCCCACTACGCCGCCGCCACTGTAATAAAATTATTAACCCCTAAACCTAAGTCTAACCCTAACCCTAACGCCCCCCTAACTTAAATATTAATTAAATAAATCTAAATAAATTAACTCTTATTAACTAAATGAATCCTATTTAAAACTAAATACTTACCTTTAAAATAAACCCTAATATAGCTACAATATAAATAATAATTATATTCTAGCTATCTTAGGATTTATATTTATTTTACAGGTAACTTTCAATTTATTTTAACCATGTACAATAACTATTAAATAGTTATTAACTATTTAATAGCTTACCTAGCTAAAATAAAGAGAAATGTACCTGTGAAATAAATCCTAACCTAAGTTACAATTACACCTAACACTACACTATACTTTAATAAATTATTCCTATTTAAAACTAAATACTTACCTGTAAAATAAACCCTAAGATAGCTACAATATAATTAATAATTATATTATAGCTATCTTAGGATTTATATTTATTTTACAGGTAACTTTGTATTTATTTTAGCTAGTTAGAATAGTTATTAAATAGTTATTAACTATTTAATAACTACCTAGCTAAAATAAATACAAAATTACCTGTAAAATAAATCCTAACCTAAGTTACAATTAAACCTAATACTACACTATCATTAAATTAACTAAATAAACTACCTACAAATAACTACAATTAAATACAATTACATAAACTAACTAAAGTACAAAAAATAAAAAAAGCTAAGTTACAAAAAATAAAAAAATAAGTTACAAACATGTTAAAAATATTACAACAATTTTAAGATACTTACACCTAATCTAAGCCCCCTAATAAAATAACAAACCCCCCCAAAATAAAAAAATGCCCTACCCTATTCTAAATTAAATACATTTCAAAGCTCTTTTACCTTACCAGCCCTTAAAAGGGCCATTTGTGGGGGCATGCCCCAAAGAAAACAGCTCTTTTGCCTGTAAAAGAAAAATACAACCCCCCCAACATTAAAACCCACCACCCACATACCCATAATCTAACCCAAACCCCCCTTACAAAAACCTAACACTAATCCCCTGAAGATCATCCTACCTTGAGTCGTCTTCACTCAGCCGAGCCACCGATGGAACTGAAGAGGACATCCGGAGCGGAAGAAGTTAATCCTCCAAGCGGCGCTGAAGAAATCTTCCATCCGATGAAGTCATCATCCAGGCGGCGCTGAAGAAAAGTCTTCGATCCGGCCGATGTCATCTTCAAAGAGGCGCTGAAGAGGTCTTCTATCCGGGCGAAGTCATCTTTCAAGCCGGGTCTTGAATCTTCCTTCCGCCGACGCGGAACCACCTTCTTCACCGACGGACTACGACGAATGCCGGCTCCTTTAAGGGACGTCATCCAAGATGGCGTCCCCTCAATTCCGATTGGCTGATAGGATTCTATCAGCCAATCGGAATTAAGGTAGGAAAATCTGATTGGCTGATGGAATCAGCCAATCAGATTCAAGTTCAATCCGATTGGCTGATCCAATCAGCCAATCAGATTGAGCTCGCATTCTATTGGCTGATCGGAACAGCCAATAGAATGCGAGCTCAATCTGATTGGCTGATTCCATCAGCCAATCAGATTTTTCCTACCTTAATTCCGATTGTCTGATAGAATCCTATCAGCCAATCGGAATTGAGGGGACGCCATCTTGGATGACGTCCCTTAAAGGAGCCGTCATTCGTCGTAGTCCGTCGGTGAAGAAGGTGGTTCCGCGTCGGCGGAAGGAAGATTCAAGACCCTGCTTGGAAGATGACTTCGCCCGGATAGAAGACCTCTTCAGCGCCTCTTTGAAGATGACATCGGCCGGATCGAAGACTTCTTCAGCGCCGCCTGGATGATGACTTCATCGGATGGAAGATTTCTTCAGCGCCGCTTGGAGGATTAACTTCTTCCGCTCCGGATGCCCTCTTCAGTTCCATCGGTGGCTCGGCTGAGTGAAGACGACTCAAGGTAGGATGATCTTCAGGGGATTAGTGTTAGGTTTTTGTAAGGGGGGTTTGGGTTAGATTAGGGGTATGTGGGTGGTGGGTTTTAATGTTGGGGGGGTTGTATTTTTCTTTTACGGGCAAAAGAGCTGTTTTCTTTGGGGCATGCCCCCACAAATGGCCCTTTTAAGGGCTGGTAAGGTAAAAGAGCTTTGAAATTTATTTAATTTAGAATAGGGTAGGGCATTTTTTTATTTGGAGGGGGGTTGTTATTTTATTAGGGGGCTTAGATTAGGTGTAAGTAGCTTAAAATTGTTGTAATATTTTTAACATGTTTGTAACTTATTTTTTTATTTTTTGTAACTTAGCTTTTTTTATTTTTAGTACTTTAGTTAGTTTATGTAATTGTATTTAATTGTAGTTATTTGTAGGTAGTTTATTTAGTTAATTTAATGATAGTGTAGTATTAGGTTTAATTGTAACTTAGGTTAGGATTTAATTCACAGGTACATTTCTCTTTATTTTAGCTAGGTAAGCTATTAAATAGTTAATAACTATTTAATAGTTATTGTACATGGTTAAAATAAATTGAAAGTTACCTGTAAAATAAATATAAATCCTAAGATAGCTAGAATATAATTATTATTTATATTGTAGCTATATTAGGGTTTATTTTAAAGGTAAGTATTTAGTTTTAAATAGGATTCATTTAGTTAATAAGAGTTAATTTATTTTGATTTATTTAATTAATATTTAAGTTAGGGGGGCGTTAGGGTTAGGGTTAGACTTAGGTTTAGGGGTTAATAATTTTATTACAGTGGCGGCGGCGTAGTGGGGGGCAGGATAGGGGTTAATAAATTTATTATAGGTGGCGACGGTGTAGGGGGGGCAGATTAGGGGTTAATAAATTTATTATAGGTGGCGACGGTGTAGGGGGGGCAGGATAGGGGTTAATACATTTAATATAGGTTGCGGCGGGTTCAGGGAGCAGCGGTTTAGGGGTTAATACATTTATTATAGTTGCGGTGGGCTCCGGGAGCGGCGGTTTAGGGGTTAATATGTATAGAGTAGCTTGCGGTGGGCTCCGGGAGCGGCGGTTTAGGGGGTAATAACTTTATTTAGTTGCGGCGGTGTAGGGGGGGTCAGATTAACGGTGTTTAGACTCGGGGTACATGTTAGGGTGTTAGGTGTAGACAGCTCCCATAGGAATCAATGGGATGTCTGTCAGCAGCGAACTTGTACTTTCGCTATGGTCAGACTCCCATTGATTCCTATGGGATCCGCCGCCTCCAGGGGTGGCGGATTGAAAACCAGGTACGCTGGGCCGTAAAAGTGCCGAGCGTACCTGCTAGTTTTTTGATAACTAGCAAAAGTAGTGAGAATGTGCCGCATCTGGAGTGACGTAAGAATCGATCTGTGTCGGACGGAGTCCGGCGGATCGATGCTTACGTCACAAAATTCTACTTTTGCCGGTCTCGAGCCTTTGATAACTAAGGCGTATCAGCCTCGCCACAAATACGCTGCGGAATTCCAGCGTATTTGAGGTTGACGGCTTGATAACTACCCCCCCATGCATTATCCAGGTTGGTGTACCAATGCATGCTAGTTAAGAATCACAGGAAGAATGTTGAATATTGGTAGCTTACATACATTAGTCATACTTATTTCATAATTAGATATTTAGGGATCACAATCAGAAAAAGGAATACATATTATAGTTGATATAGAGGTATTTGAATGGACATGAAATATTACATTTATGTTCAGCATACATATATATTATTGAAATGTGATATACATTATTATGTAGAATTAGAAATTCAGATATTTAAATTTATTTTTTATTACACAATAGAATGGTGTATGTTTTTTTTGTTTTTTTTTTAAATTTAATTAATAAATATCTTGATAAAATGTTGAACAAAGTTAGAGCATAGACACAAGATGATTGTAAATGTATTTTATGAATATTTGACAACGTGTGTATTAACTTTGTTAAATTTTTTTTTTTTTATTTCAGATTGTCATCTGATGAATTCCAGGAATATATATTTTTTTGGTTTCAGAAACTTAATTTTTTAAATGGTAATAATAAACATTTTAGTATTAAATACACTCTTTTGAACAGATTATAATAAATATCCAGATAATCTGTCAATAAAAAACAATTTGACTCCCATGACTGGTAGTTGGCTATTTGACAAGCACATGCATAAGATCAAATAATGCATTAATTTTAGAAAATCCACTGATTCAGAGAATATTACATTAAACTATCTTTTTTTAAAATTAATTGTGGAGTGAGATCCATCAATGCTTTTCTTTTGAAATTCTTAGATGTTAAAATAATTTTGGATATGTAGTCAAAATTTAACATAAATTATTTGTTTTCACTTTTAAGAAGGGGAAGTGGTTCAATTACATTAAAGTGACAGTGTTGTTGAATGTAAAATTAATTTTATAAGATCTTGTATCTTCCTTAGGTATCTCAAAACATTATTTTCTAAATTCTTTTAATTTTTACATTTATAAATGTTAGGTCATTTAACTTGATATTTTTCACAAGCTAGTTATCGGATGCCAGGTTAATCGATTTAATTTTCTAGTGGAGTCATTTAACTATAGTTATTAATATTATGTAGTTTTTAAAATCTTACCTCTTGGGTTAGACATCACATATCTATATATAATTGTCATTCCCCTTTAGTTTATTTTGACAATGTTAAATCAACATTCCAAATGTTTTGGTCCTTAAAGGGGCATTCACAAAGTATATTCAATAATTCATAAAAGAATTTAAACATATTTAGAAAGTACTATAGAATTACATTCAGTCTTTAAATATACTTTGAAAAAGATACATCAATGCACATATCTTAGTCAATTACATAAGGCATCTATGTGCAACCAACAATCAGCATCAAAATAGCCTATGTAGATATGTATTTAATCCAAGAATATATATAATTACAATCTAATGATTGAATACCAAAACATATTAAGTTGTTCAAATATTATAATCTTATCCAAAATGCATACATAACATATAGCTTAATGTCCCTCTAAGCTGAAGACTCCGAAATACCTCCTTTACAATATATATTTCAGTCAGTGTGTAAAACAATCCAGAAGTTAATCTAAATTTGCTTTACTCATATGTTATACTAATTTAGCAAAAGGAAGGTGCCTAGGTTTCTGATATTTCAAGCATTATTGTGAAATGTTTATTTAAAGGGACATGAACTCAAAATATACTTAAAGGGAGACAGTTAAAAAATTAATGATTTATACATTCTGAATGAGTATTCTATTTTAAGCAACTTTAAAAAAAATCTCATATTATGAATGCTCCTTGTGATGTTGCTATCATTACTTTAAAAATAAGGCATTAAATAGATAATTTATTTGCTTCAGTACTCTGGACAGAACTTGGTTTTTTTGGTTGGATTAATTTATCGAACAATGATCAAGGACAACCCAGGTTTTTGGAAACAATTGTCCGTAATCTAAAATATCATTATTGATTTGCAAAGAAAGATAACAAGATAATTCTTAACATTTGAGAATTGGATTAAATTATAAAGTTGTTTAACATTTCATGCTCAATCTGAATCACGAACGCTAAATTTGTTTGGACAGTGTCCCTTTAAGAGATTTAAAGAGTGTATTTACTTCTCTTCTTATCTTGACATACTTTGCTTCAAAAGCATATCGAGATAGGCTCAGTAGATGAAGATTGGTGGATGCACAGAGATGCCTTATGTGATTGGCTCAACCATGTGCATTTAAATTTCTTCTGTTGAGGATATCTAAATACTAAGATAAATTGAGTTACATTTTAAAGTCTAAACAATTTTCTATCTCTACAGATCATTTGATACAATTGTTTGGTTGTAATGTCTATTTAAAAATAAAGACGCCATTGCACAATAACATATATGAGCACTTCAGACAAATACAAGCTCGAGGTTTATTTACTAATAACAAACAAACCTGTAGTTTAACATTTATAAACAGATTATCCAAGTTACTGACATTATAACCTGAATTTGAACATTCAGAAATATTGCGTGGGAAACGCATCTTGAAACACCAGATTAGCATCTTTAAACATTAGAGTCTAATGTCACGCAATAGCACACAATCAATGTGCATTATGAAATACATTTAATAGAGCAATATCAATACTTCACAATAAGTCAAGAAATGGATTTTATGAACAATAAAGACATACAATATTAAATGTGTATTTGTATTAAAGAAACAGACCGTTATTAAACCGAGAAATGTCTACAACATTTAATAATGTGACAGTATTATATTTTAAAGAGAATTTAATCATTAATATTTAACGGATCACGGATATTAAATCTGCGTCACACATATCCGCATGACAGGCCCATGAGTTACAAATAAGTCTACATGAAAAATGAAGTTACAGCACCAACAGGAGGTATGTGTAAGGAAGTTACTAAGATATGAAGCATTAAGGAACGGCCAATCAGAGCTCATCACACAAACACAACTTGAGTCAGGATGGTCACACAGACATTCTAACAATATTTCAAACTTTTATCCAATCAGATGTACAGATAACTTGTCCCATGGTGCATCTCATGTTTACTTCACCATATAAAAGTCCATTACACGTTGCCATCTTTGTCAGTTCTCTAATGCCTGCAGGCAGTATATAATATTTATAAATAATTATATTCTACAACCCAGCAGGCATGTCAGCTCCCAGGTTCACCAAGGAGGAGAGCGCTGCACTGGTCCACGCTGTCAAGGACTTTTATCCCCAGCTGTTTGGGAACAAGAGGAGGTTGACAGATGCGCATGTTAAGAAGGCCCTCTGGGAGTCTATCACCAATGCGGTTAGATTGGTGTGTGACGTCCAGAGGAGCCAGGATTAAATCATGAGGAGATTCGGAGATATGAGGTTGCGCTTAACAAAAAAAGTCAACCTCATAAGGGACTGGGTACAAGCCCGTAAAAGAGGGGGCAAAAGAGAGGCCCCGCGGAAACTCTACCTACTCCCTTATGAGGTGACTTTATGCGAGCTCCTCAATCTCCGGGTCCCCAAAAGATTTAGATCCTCGCCATCCTCGGCCTCCTCTTCTTCCCTCCCAGCTGTGGGATCTGAAAGTCCTGACGCGGGGGCCAGGGCAGCTGCTTCTCCGTCCGGTGGCCTGGGAGGAGATGATGGAGAATCTGAACCAGGTAACTATCCAACTTCATATAATATCTTAATATTTGATTTTATTTTTAAAAAATGTGTATATAGTCAGATACTAAACCTATACAGATCTCACAACATACACTACATATGATGTTTAGATATATGATTTTATATTAGTGACACATGAAATAGGAATGATGTTTCTTGCGCTCTACAGAATATGCGTCACAGAGCGAAAATGGAATAGCGCATACACGTTAACATGGGTTTGCTGTAAGTGGCATTGCTTTATACATGTTGGTCAAATGACGGATGCGTAATTCCGCTTGGAATCATTGCGCAATGATTGCGAAAATGGAATTGCGCATACACGTTAACATGGGTTTGCTGTAAGTGGCATTGCTTTATACATGTTGGTCAAATGACGGATGCATAATTCCGCTTGGAATCATTGCGCAATGATCGCGAAAATGGAATTGCGCATACACGTTAACATGGGTTTGCTGTAAGTGGCATTGCTTTATACATGTTGGTCAAATGACGGATGCGTAATTCCGCTTGGAATCATTGCGCAATGATCGCGAAAATGGAATTGCGCATACACGTTAACATGGGTTTGCTGTAAGTGGCATTGCTTTATACATGTTGGTCAAATGACGGATGCGTAATTCTGCTTGGAATCATTGCGCAATGATCCCGAAAATGGAATTGCGCATACACGTTAACATGGGTTTGCTGTAAGTGGCATTGCTTTATACATGTTGGTCAAATGACGGATGCGTAATTCCGCTTGGAATCATTGCGCAATGATCGCGAAAATGGAATTGCGCATACACGTTAACATGGGTTTGCTGTAAGTGGCATTGCTTTACACATGTTGGTCAAAATGAAATGTGAATTATTATATATGTGAAGAATACAGTATTCTTATTTTCAATATTATACATAATAAAAAAAGAAGAATCCAAATAAATTATAACATATGCCCATCAATTGATGAGAATGAAATAACCCCAAAAAATAATTTAAGCTACAGTAAACAACACAACTGATTGAAAATAAGAGTACAGGATATATTTATCATGAATTGTATTGAGGAAACAATTAACTCATGGGACTACCAAAGGATTAATATTTTTTAATTGATTTGCTAATAATGTAAAGATTTTAAACATGGCATGATTTGTATTAATGATATCCAATCCTCATTTAATATATTACAGATCTGGATGTTGGTGCTGGATCCTCAAGGCAGGGCTTGTCACAGTATGGTATGTCTCATTTTAATTGACATTTGTCTTAGAAACATGGACAGAACATTACATACTAAATCCACATTGTTCAATATTTATATGTATCTTCAAAATGGATTTTAAAACTTTTTGCAAATAAGAATAAATAAAACAAAAAAATAGGATTACATTGTAAGACTACTCTGATTTTGTTTTGAATTTAAGATATCCCATCTATTCTGGATGTCTTAATTTTAAAGTAAGATTCTTTGAATGTCCAATTTATATTCTTCCCTTGTGTATTGCTTAATCTTATTTGTATACATTTTTAAATAATACACACAATTTTGCATATGTTTAGATTTTAAAAATATAGATTCAATTTTTGAAATTGATCACGTCATTTAAGGGACATGCCAACTAAATTTTACATAGAATTATTTTTAAACGTGATTTTATTGTTTTGTTTAAACATTTTATGAGCTACATTGGTTCAGTCTATTGTTTTAGTTCATAAAAAAATTAATGGATTTTGGTTTAGGTTAAACAATGCATTACTGGTATTATCTGACTGTTTTTCTATGCATAAATTGGCATATTTCCAAAAGTTAAAATCATGTGTTCAGATAACAGTAGTACATAGTTTAAAAAAGTATACAATTACACATTTAGAGCTTCATGTCCCTTTAATAGATGAAAATTAAATAATTCTTAGGATATCCTTAAATAACATATTAGATTGGAATTGCATGCTAATCCCATTCATTACATCAACATATGGAGTAGAGAATTCATTAACACCAACATTGTCAAATCAATATAATTTTATATTAAAGGGATACTGAGCTAAAATTATTAATGTTGTCATTCAGATAGAGCATGCAATATTAATCAACATTTAAATATAATACTATAATCATATATGAAATATTCTATTGCTAAATGTA
This sequence comes from Bombina bombina, assembly GCF_027579735.1. NCBI lineage: Eukaryota > Metazoa > Chordata > Amphibia > Anura > Bombinatoridae > Bombina > Bombina bombina. Next base: position 139,589,983 of record NC_069502.1, on the reverse strand, counting down.
TTTTAAAATCAAGAATGTACGTTTATCTGCAGCTCAATTTTGGTTGACCAACCTGGGTTTTGATTGATGATTGGTGGATACCTTCAACAAACAATATTTATTGAATCCAATATTGCTTATCTGCCTTTAAGATTAAAATGTAGCAACATTCAAATTATAATAGGAGTCAATGTTAAATCATTTGGAACAGTTTGAACAGTGAAATCAATGATTTAAATAAATCATGTCAGTGTCCCTTTAATAAACAATAGATTCATTCATCTTTACATTCTTTGGATTAGACAATATTGATATATAATTCACATATTCACTGTTGGAGTTACTTTATATATCAGCATACTCTAACAGCACCATGATTACATATTTGTACTAATCAATTTGGTTTTGTATTGTGATAAATATGTGTTGTGTCCTAAACAAGATTACTGTACATTGCACAAATGGCTCGATGTGCCACATGTTTTTGTTTATATTTGTCAACAGCTGTTATTCAAAATGTGGTTTGTGTGTATTCTTTTAAGAACATTGATCAATGGGTATATTTAGATATGCAATAGCATCGTATGAGATGAGTTTGTCTAATATAGTCAGAAATTAAACATATGTTCAATACATCATTTTTAACAGAATCCCCTTGATTCAATCAAGCATTTTTTTGTTTACTGACTGCTCTATTCTTCACATTTTCAAGTTGATTATTCTTAAAATTCGCTACAGATGTGATTTAGTGCTATCCCAAATGTGTTCACTAATATATATCTATATCATTCATAGAGAGAGTTGGTGTGGGGAGCCCAGAGGAATCCAGCACTGACACAGAGCCACCTTTGCGGTCTCCTGGTAAGTCCATTGACTCATTTATATGTCATTGAAGGTGTATTGGTAATCAATATTATGAGCATGATTCTGATGAATCATAACATTTGAAACAAACATATAATTTACTCCTCTGATTATATATTAATTTTCTTTGAATATTGAAAGATTAATAATTAAAACTTTCTTAGTCTACACCTTTGTTATTCAGAAGATGTATAGCATATGTTTGTTTCCATGTTCATTTTTGACAACAGTCATCAAGTGATACACACATGAGAAATCTTAAATGTTCTATGTACTATGCTTTTATGATTTTAAAATTAATACAAACAATACATCGAAAATTTGAATCATTGAGAATAACAAATCTAATGTCATTTGTATGCTCCATCAAAATGATGTAAATCATAACTTTGGGTGTGTATATCTTTAATGCAACATTGATGTGTGTCTTTGATCAACAGTAACATATGTTATAATATCTGATCTTAACGTGTACACAACATGTTATGTTTTACAGAGATTGATTTAACATGTGTGACGGAGGAGGAAGAGGCTGCCTTGAAGTCTGATGGTATGTGAAATATATCTATTATGTTTCCAACATGTTGCTTTATTGGAAATAATTTTATTGAAGACATTCAAAGTCTACAGCTTTTGCACTTTAAAAAGGAATATTATTTGTCTGTTCAAATACACTACTGCCCCCTTTCTATATCAGGCAGCATGAAAATATATATATATATATATTTTTTGTTTAAAATTTATAATTCATGCCATCATTATGTCACATGTATATTCCAGGCCAAAACACAATAATAATGTTATAATTGTACAGACAGTCATTGATATTCATCTGAGTGCCTATATGCATACCATATCCTCATTTCATAATTGTTTAGAAATTCAAACACACTTCGAAGTATATTGAAAACATAATCAATTTGAAATGCGTTGATTTGATTTCATGATGTATGAGATGTTAATATATTTGGATTATTTTTTTCAGATGGATCCTCCACCTCTGGTCATCTGGTTTCCTCCCCTGCCCAGTCACAGACCCCTGCCCAGGCCCAGACCACTGCCCAGGCCCAGACCCCTGCCCAGGCCCAGACCCCTGCCCAGGCCCAGACCACTGCCCAGGCCCAGACCCCTGCCCAGGCCCAGACTCCTGCCCAGGCCCAGACCCCTGCCCAGGCCCAGACCCCTGCCGGCCCTTCCCATTTGTCATTTCCTGTCCCTCCCAAAAAACGCCCCTTCCCTGTCCCTCCCAAAACACGCCCCTTCACCCCCCTTCGCCACTCTCCCCGTATTATGGCCCGTACAGCTGCCCAGACCCCAACTCACCACTCCCCAGCTGTACGGCCTACCCCGGAGCAGCAGCTCATCCCTCCCCAACCCAATCCCATCCCTCCCCAACACAATCCCATCCCTCCCCCCTGTCTCAACCTTCATTGTCCTGGGTGTCGGATTGTCCTTCCCAGGCACAGCTGTAAGTATCATTCAAAATCCACATTATAAGATACTTAAAGGTACACTGAAGGAAAATTGTTTCTATTGTGATTCAAATAGAGCATGCAATGTTAATCAAATTTATAATTTACTACTCTTATGAATTATTCTTCATTCTCTTGCTATCTTTATTGAAACAAAGAAATGCCTATAATTAATTTTAAATAGAAAATAATTGTGGACATCATTTCTTTATTGTTGGATGAATGTATCCATCAACCAGCAGGGACAACCAAAGTTGATAAACAAATATGGCCTGCCCTATAAACCTACATTCTTGCATTCAAAATCTAGCTAGAGAATTCTAACATTTAAAGAATATGTGTAATTTTTTCATATTTGTAATGTCATGCTCTATCTGAATCAGTCAATTAAATATTTAGGTTCAGTGTCCCTTTAATTTGATATCACTACATATACCAATCACCACTACTTGGATCCAACAATTTATGTACAAATGTTGATACATTATCTCTTGTCTAACCCAGTGGGAATGTAATTTCTTCAGGTTGCTATGTTTACACAGCTTGTCCTCAACACCAAAATGTTTAAGGATAGGTGTGCCTACCACAGTATAATTAAAATATTTAAATTGCTAATGTAAGTACAATGTAAATCCTTTAACAAGATTTGATACACTCAAGCTGTATAAGTGGATCATCGAAAACCAATTAAAGGGGACAACATGTTTGAGTAAACTGTCCCTTTAATGATTTCGGTCTGTCTGAATAACATATTTAATGTGTAAAGAATCAATTTAAACAAATTGATGTAAAGAATGATTTGTCTTTATGATGACAATGTATCTTTGCTTATTTTTTCGTCTATTGTGTAATTATCCTTAATATTTTCTTTATTCTTTATTTTAGGCTGTGACTCAGCATGGCTCATGCTAGAAGGTATAGCACGAGTAGAGCAGGCCGTGTTGAGGAACGCAGCTGTCCTGAGAGGGATGAACGACACCATGCAGGCCCAGCTCCGGGTTCAGGATTTGACTCTGCGGCAGATCATGCTATTAAATTCAAGGCCTGAATCCGGAGCTGGACATGCACAGGACGATGAAGAGGATGACCAGTAAGTGGAGGATCTGGAGATGCTCCAAGGGTGCAGATAAGAATCCTCTGTCCACATGTTGATGTTTTTGTTATTGTTGCCATTTGGCCTTTTTCTAAGTTTATTGTTGTGCCTGTTGCACTCTTTTACCTTGTCATATGTCTCCAATGGGGCTCTGCTGGCCCTTGGCAACTCTCTTCATGGACTTCATGCACTGTGTTACCTTGTCATATGTCTCCAATGGGGCTATGCTGGCCCTTGGCAACTCTCTTCATGGACTGTGATGCACTGTGTTACCTTGTCATATGTCTCCAATGGGGCTATGCTGGCCCTTGGCAACTGTCTTCATGGACTGTGATGCACTCTGCTACCTTGTCATATGTCTCCAATGGGGCTATGCTGGCCCTTGGCAACTCTCTTCATGGACTGTGATGCACTGTGTTACCTTGTCATATGTCTCCAATGGGGCTATGCTGGCCCTTGGCAACTCTCTTCATGGACTTCATGCACTGTGTTACCTTGTCATATGTCTCCAATGGGGCTATGCTGGCCCTTGGCAACTCTCTTCATGGACTGTGATGCACTGTGTTACCTTGTCATATGTCTCCAATGGGGCTATGCTGGCCCTTGGCAACTCTCTTCATGGACTGTGATGCACTCTGTTACCTTGTCATATGTCTCCAATGGGGCTATGCTGGCCCTTGGCAACTCTCTTCATGGACTTCATGCACTGTGCTACCTTGTCATATGTCTCCAATGGGGCTATGCTGGCCCTTGGCAACTCTCTTCATGGACTGTGATGCACTGTGTTACCTTGTCATATGTCTCCAATGGGGCTATGCTGGCCCTTGGCAACTCTCTTCATGGACTGTGATGCACTCTGTTACCTTGTCATATGTCTCCAATGGGGCTATGCTGGCCCTTGGCAACTCTCTTCATGGACTGTGATGCACTGTGTTATCTTGTCATATGTCTCCAATGGGGCTATGCTGGCCCTTGGCAACTCTCTTCATGGACTGTGATGCACTGTGTTACCTTGTCATATGTCTCCAATGGGGCTATGCTGGCCCTTGGCAACTCTCTTCATGGACTGTGATGCACTGTGTTACCTTGTCATATGTCTCCAATGGGGCTATGCTGGCCCTTGGCAACTCTCTTCATGGACTGTGATGCACTCTGTTACCTTGTCATATGTCTCCAATGGGGCTATGCTGTCCCTTGGCAACTCTCTTCATGGACTGTGATGCACTGTGTTACCTTGTCATATGTCTCCAATGGGGCTATGCTGGCCCTTGGCAACTCTCTTCATGGACTGTGATGCACTGTGTTACCTTGTCATATGTCTCCAATGGGGCTATGCTGGCCCTTGGCAACTCTCTTCATGGACTGTGATGCACTGTGTTACCTTGTCATATGTCTCCAATGGGGCTATGCTGGCCCTTGGCAACTCTCTTCATGGACTGTGATGCACTGTGTTACCTTGTCATATGTCTCCAATGGGGCTATGCTGGCCCTTGGCAACTCTCTTCATGGACTGTGATGCACTCTGTTACCTTGTCATATGGCTCAAATGGGGCTATGCTGACCCTTGGCAACTCTCTTCATGGACTGTGATGCACTCTGTTACCTTGTCATATGTCTCCAATGGGGCTATGCTGTCCCTTGGCAACTCTCTTCATGGACTGTGATGCACTGTGTTACCTTGTCATATGTCTCCAATGGGGCTATGCTGGCCCTTGGCAACTCTCTTCATGGACTGTGATGCACTGTGTTACCTTGTCATATGTCTCCAATGGGGCTATGCTGGCCCTTGGCAACTCTCTTCATGGACTGTGATGCACTCTGTTACCTTGTCATATGTCTCCAATGGGGCTATGCTGGCCCTTGGCAACTCTCTTCATGGACTGTGATGCACTCTGTTACCTTGTCATATGGCTCAAATATTCCTTATTTTTACAAGATTATTTAGAAACGTTGTTGATGTTTTCTTACATACTAATAAAAGACATGTCATTGCACGATTCTTTGTCCTCATTCTTCATTTTATTGATTGAAAGCTCTAGTTTATCTGGTTGATCCTTAAAGGGACCTACCAAAAATAATGGATTTTCAAGAATCATATATGTAATACAATTGTAAATGACTTTAAGATTAACATCTCCAATGTAATTTTATTATTTGTCTTTATATATTTTTCTCAAAGCCTTATCATTGCATGATTATGATTAGCATAGTAATTATTTTATATATGTATATATAGATTGTTATTTGTGTATATATGTATATTTCAATTTTCACATCCATGTGTGTATTTAGAAACTCTGCATGAATTGATGCACCTTTAACAAATGATCTGAGGATTGATACAATGATATAATCCCTGTAAAGTGTTCATTTTATTGAAATAGTATTGTCTATGTGTATCCTCTTTTTAAAAACAAAATAATGTCCCTTTAAGTGATGGTGAGCACAATTGTTAATGAATGTATTTCCATTTCTAAAGCGTTTTTGTCCTTTTTACATGAACAAGGACATATAATCTTATTAATAAACAATCTTATTGTAATGTTGACAGCACATGTATTTCATTTTCAATTCTATCTTATTGTAAAAGTGTAACCAAATAAATCTCTGTGTGTAATGCGCATATTTTAGATGATGAATATTTTTTAACAAATATGTTAACAAAATACTTCTCCCATATATGGCTATAGGTAGGCTGACCATATTTCAACTTGAATAAATGACACGTTTAATCAATACATGTGTCATTATTGTTATTCCAAAACAATCTAAACATATCTTAAAACATCAATGGCATATGTATTTCTCATGTGTATCTTTTAAATGTTAAAGCTATACACCATAGCTATAGTTCAAGGGACAGTCAAGTCCGAAAAGATGATTCATGATTTCGTGACATTCCTAGATAGCAATCTAGACACATACTAGTTCCTAAAATATAAATACGTTTCTTAGTGATATGCCAAGCTGTCAACTGAGTCCTTGTATTGGCTGCGGTTTTTCAGCGATCTCGGATGCGCCATGTTGCTTAAGACGTAACCTGCCAGGCTGTCCAATGATTCCTTGTAATGACTGACGTTCTTACGTGATCAAGAATGTGCCTTTTATTGGATGGCATTTTGACGCGATCAAGGATGCGCCTTTTTTTGGTTTGCGTTCTTACGTGATCAAGAATGTGCCTTTTATTGGATGGCGTTCTTACGTGATCAAGGAAGCACCATGTTAATTAAGACGTCACATGCAAAGGTAAAAAAACGTCTGATTGTATTACGTAGTCCCGCAATATTTGTTTGTGCACGTTAAACACGTTTGTGAATGAAGCCAATTTTAAAAACCTTGCGAATATGGATTTTTTGCATCATGTTACATTGTTGACCCGTAGCTGATAAAGACCACCACATTCTCTTTTGCTGGATGTCTGGTTGAATAAACAAACGAAAGCAAAATGTTTTCATGCATATGATATTTCGAGGCAAGTGCAAATCTCTATAGTCCATGTTGTTTAATATGTTTGTCAACAATATGTTCCTTTTTCTGAAAAATGACTGTTGTGTTTAATGTTAAAGATATCTAATTCATAAATATGCACTATTGTGTTAGAATAAAGTAATCAATATGCATTTATCTTTATCATATGCTAAATATATGATGCCGACTTCTTCTAAATGTAATTTCGTTGTATATTTTATTAAAGCTTCATTAGACACTCACATTATAAATCAAATCTTTTAATTTGTTCTCTAGTTAGATAGTCCATTGTTTAACAAATACACGTTTCATTTTGCTTCTGTTCCAATAAAATGTAAGTAATTTTCAGACTCCTCGCCAAGCCTCTAAGTTTCATGTGAGTACCATCTCCATCTTTCTCCTGTTTTGTGTATGATGGGGTATTGTCTTGTTTTACGGTTGTAATGGGGGTTCATCTATATTTTCAATAGAGCTAACCCAATTTTCTTTGAAAGTGTTTAAAGCTTTGTAATATTGATATCAGTATATGTTAATCTTGTTGTTTCTAGTAGTGTCTATTACATACAGTTCTGTTAAAAATATAGTATACTGTCCCTTTAATGCAAATGTTGATTTTTGTATCATGTATGAGTTCCACATTGGTTAATCTCCAAATATATTATTGTTAGCATATTTTCACCCCCCCACTCCTAAAAGGACTTTAAACCATATTCATTGTTAAAACAAATGTCTTTATAAAAATAAATTAACACAATAATGTCTCTTTAAGAAAATAGACTTTATTTAACATGTCAATATAAATCTGATTTCAATATTTATTGTTTGAGCAAGTACATGTAGATATACCAACAATCTTCAAATATATGTTAGCATATGTAATTTTGTTAAAGGGACAGTTGTAATATCAATGATATCAAATGTTTCTTACCAATTAATCATTTGTCTGTGTTTATTTTAATTTGCTAGCTAAACCTATGAGGTTCGTGTGCTCATTTCTTCGAGCTTGAAGAGTGCATGTAATCATTATACAATTTGACCACTAGAGGGCATTTGGATAGCATTTGTATATGTAAAACCTTGTGCTCATACAGCATATTATTTACCATGTATTGATCATTGATATCTAAAATGTTGTTATGTCAGAACAACAAATAAGTGGTCATTTTTCATAGTCATAGATACAAGGGTAAGCACATAAGTCACACGTATTTCTCCATGTTTTGTTGTTTCCAACTTGATAATGCGTAATACAGTGTTTTCTTTGTAATCAATAATTTTCTGACTGTCCCTTTAAGCTGTGTTATTGGCATTCAAACAGTAATATGCCATCATGGATAATTGTAATGGTAATTTTGTTTGCGATTCGGGAAACAGTTTGGACATCACATCACAGAAACCAATCAATATCATGAACAAGGATAGGTATGTGATGATGTGGTTTTCACACACTTATAACCCACACTCTGCAAACAATCTGCCTCCATGGACCCGGTCCCATAGAAGTAGATTATATACAGAGTGTGGTCCACAAGTGTATGAAAACAACATCATCACATACCTATCCATTACACCTTAAATAAAAAAAAACATTAAACATGAAAACAAATACTTACTTCCTCTTCCTTCCCCTCTTCCCACGGGGCTGAGTCTCTGGGAGGGGCAACTGCCGACTCTGACGAGTTCTCCTTGGAGATGTTGTGGGAAGAGTGGAAGGAAGAGTACTGGGACGACCAAGGTGAGGAGGAGAAGATGGCTGAGGAGGAGAAGATGGCTGAGGAGGAGGAGATGGCTCGGCAGGAGGAGATGTCCCGGCAGGAGAAGATGGCCCGGCAGGAGAAGATGGCCCGGCAGGAGAAGATGGGCCGGCAGGAGAAGATGGGCCAGCAGCAGGAGGCCCAGCAGCAGGAGGCAGACCAGGAGGCAGACCAGCATGCGCCTCCCGGAAAAAATTAAACATCTCTTGGTGTAGATTAATGATTCTGTTTTGCCCTTGTTCTATTCTATTAAGTATGTTTATTATTTTGTTTTGGCCTTCAATTATTTGGTTTTGTCCATCAAGAATTTGAGTTCGGCCTTCTATATTTTGTATCCGGGAGTTACGCATCTGGTCTATGTAGTCCAGTAGAACCCGCACCTCCGCTATTTCCTCTTGTTGTGCTTGGCGGGGTACCCGTGCACGGCGGGGTGCCCGTGCACGGCGGTGTGCGGGTCCTTGAGGGGCCTCTGGTTCCGCGGCCTCCTCCTCTGCTTCCGGGGCCTCTTCATCTGCTTCCGTGCCCTCTTCGTCACGGGGGGCCTCTTCCCTCCGAAGTGGAAAATCCTCCCCACCACTCTCATCCCGGGGAGATGGAGGAGGCTGTATTTGTTGTGCTGCCTCCTCCCCAGACTCTGTATATTTAAAAAAAAAAAAAAGTATCTATTAGCATATTTCCAAATGAAGCTTTAAATGACTTAGCTTACGATACAATTACAAATGCAGAATCATTAATCCACTTTGAAATCTAACAATCAATACGATTTCCGCATTTTCTAAACCGTGTTTGTGATATCTCTGGTCAATCTGAATGTTTTAGCGTTTGTTTTCAGTCTGTTTAAATGCACACCTAACCTATAGCCTAGATACTGATGTAACCGCAAAGTAATTGTGAATGCGTGTAAACAACGTTATAGCATTAATCTGATCCTTAAAGGGACATGAAACCCAATGTTTTATCTTTCATGATTTATAATCAACTTTCTAATGTACTTTTCTTATCTAATTAACTTCATTCTCTGGATATTTTTTGCTGAAAAGCATATCTAAATATGCTTAGATGCTGATTGTTAGCTGAATATAGCTGCCTCCTGTGATTGGTTCACCGTGTGCATGGCTATTTCTTCATTAAAATATATCTCAAGAATGATTCAAATTAGGTAATATAAGTACATTTGAATGTTTTGTCAAATTGTATTCTCTACCTCAATCATGAAAGTAAAGGTTTGCGTATAGTGTCCCTTGAAATACATTCGTATGTGAATTTATTCTTCAATGAGCTTACCGTCAGATGAGAATGGCAGGTTCCCGGTATCAATTCCTCCACCTCGGAGATGCTGGGCCGCAACATTTCCTCCCATCAGCAGTACTCGATTTCCAGGGCAGGGCCGCCACCGGTTCCTGCGGAATGTCGGGCCTCCAGGCTTAACTTTTTCTTGAGATCCATCTTACAGTCCCGGTAGCGATGTTTTATAGAGTCCATATCTCTGTTCCGGCCACCCACTGTATTGACTGCATTCCTTATCTCATTCCAGAGCCTCCTCTTCTCAGTCGGGGTAGTCTTCTGGTGCTGCAGCCTCCTATACCTGGCCATATAGGCCTCTACGAGGGCCTCCTTCTCCTCCATTGAAAACCTCGCCTCCCTAGTCGCCTTGGCCTTCCCCTGTGACGATGCCCTCTGTTTCCCGGACTGTGAAGCCCTACTCTGTCCGCCACTGGGCCCAGCCACTTGTTCATCTTGAACCAAGTGGCTGGGTCCACCCACCGCTTCCACCCCCGCTTCCTGCCCCCCTTCCTGCCCTGTTCCTCTCCCCCTCCCTCTCCTCCCCCCTCTACCTCTCCCCTGCCTGCCCTCCATCTGTTCCCTAAACTAAACCCCTAATAATCAAACAAAAAGTGAGTGTGATGAAATGAAAGGGGGTCAAAATAAAGAATTAAAAGACAAAAAAAGTGCTGAAAGTGTGAGAGGGATCTAAAAAAACAAAGAGGGTAAGGAGTATTTAAATAAACCAAAAGAAGAAGAAGACTAAAAGGAGGATATGTAAACTAAATGTAACTAGGGGATGGGGATGGGATGGGTATGGGGTATGGGATAAGAGTAAATGGGATGAAAGGGAATGGGACTACAGGGAATGGGGTATGGAGTGTAGTATGAGGGGGTATGGGGTATGGAGTGTATGTAGTGTTATTGATAAGTGTATGTATGTATTGAATGTGTTTGCGTGTAAATGTGTTAAGTGTACAGAAAAATCACTCGCTCGCTAACTCACACTACTACTAATTCTCACTAACTCCCACTCCCACTAACTCTCAATAACTCACACTAACACTAACTCACGCTCCCACTAACTGACTCACACTACCACTAACTCTCACTAACAACTCCCACTACCACTAACTCACTCACGCTCCCACTAACTGACTCTCTCCCACTCCCACTAACTCCCACTCCCACTAACTCACTCACGATAACACTAACAACTGACTCTCTCACGCTAACACTAACTCACTCACAATAATGCACAAACTCTCTAATCTTAAACCTCCAATCTCCAAAGACCCACCAGCAACACAGTCAAAGAAGCCATGCTTGTGTGGTGCTTATATACCCTGTGTAAATGTTTAATGATGTACCGATTTCCGTTGTAAATTGTGTTCAGGTGTGCTTTTTTAGCAATTAATATTAGTGCAACGTGTATTAGTTGTGTGAATTTGTGCATGCTCATTTGGAGTTAGTATTTGTGGAATGTGTAGAATGCGATGATGTCATAGTGGTCGTTTTCTCTAACATTGTCCAATAGTATTCTGTTTAAATGTGAATTTGTGATGGTGTGGTATTAGTGAAGTGTTGTATATGTATGTTTGTCCTAATATATAGTGATATTGAATGCGATTATTTTTCTAGTGTATGTATATATTTTTTATTCCTTGTTGTTATTTTGCGAATTTCCGCATCTTAAAGTATATGCGTATTCCCCGTATTACATTTTATTAAAAATCCCCCCGCTTGTGAATGTGTAATGCTTGTGTGCTTTGTTGAGTGATTGTTGTTGTGACATTTGCGGCGTGTTATTGTTGTGCATGATGTGGTATGCGTCATATGACCGAGCTGTGCGTATTTCTCGCGAGATCGAGTATTAGGTGAAAAAAGCAATCTTTTTGCTTTTCCATTGATCTCTATGGGAGACTGTCTAACGCGGGCAGGATTCCGCTTGTGACATACACGCGTTAGGAGCATCATTAGATGGTCTTTTTTGTACTCTAAATACCGGAGTCAAACAATGCCGTGCGTTAGACATAAAACACGCGTAGCGTTAGCAACCCATCTACCGCCAAACTCCAAATCTAGCCATTATTGTTTAATTAATAAATGTACTTTATTTTTCATTTTTATATTTGATGTTTGTATATTTGCCGGTTTTAATACCTTTAATACCTTTTTAGCATATTTGTACACCACCTGATATCATACTTAAACCAGTTGGCGCTCCTATTCCCTACATTTTTGTACTCCCTTCCCACTGATCCTGTTAGGTGATCAAGAATAGTGAGCTTGTATGCTGCATTGGCGCTGTTAACTATATCCTGTGTTCAATTGCATGTCTGATAGTGCTTTGCACTAAATAACTCATGGCTAGATTATGAGTTTTGCGTTATGAGTGAAAAAGCCTCATAACGCTGCTGTTTCACTACCGCTGCTATTACGAGTCTTGTAGGTACAGCTGTACCACACACTTTTTTGGCAGTCACGCAACGTAACTACCGCACTTTTTAAAAAGTCCTTTCTCAATGGGACTTCCACAGTGCCGGTATTTGCCTGGGAGGCCAAAAAGTGAGCGGTAGAGCCCATAACTACAAGATCCGTACCGTAAACTGAAAGTCAGTAGCTATGGGTTTTATGCTACAAAGCTGTATCATAAAACTCATAACTAAAGTGCTACAAAGTACACTAACACCCATAAACTACCTATTAACCCCTAAACTGAGGCCCTCCCGCATCGCAAACACTAAAATAAAATTATTAACCCCTAATCTGCCGCTCTGGACATCGCTGCCACTATAATAAACATATTAACCCCTAAACCGCTGCACTCCCGCATCGTAAACACTAGTTAAATATTATTAACCCCAAATCTGCTGTCCCTAACATCGCAGCAACCTACATACACTTATTAACCCCTAATCTGCTGTCTCTAACATCGCCGCAACCAAAATTACTGTTATTAACCCCTAATCTGATGTCCCCAAAATCATCACCACCTAACTACACTTATTAACCCCTAATCTGGTGCCCCCAATGTCGCCACCACTATACTAAAGTTATTAATCCCTAAACCTCTGGCCTCCCACATCACTAACACTAAATAAATATATTAACCCCTAAACCTAAATCTAACCCTAACCCTAACACCCCTAACTTTAATATAATTAAAATAAATCTAAATAAAACCTACTATTAATAACTAAATAATTCCTATTTAAGATTAAATACTTACCTGTAAAATAAACCCTAAGCTAGATACAATATAACTAATAGTTACATTGTAGCTATCTTAGGTTTTATTTTTATTTCACAGGCAAGTTTGTATTTATTTTAACTAGGTAGACTAGTAAGTAAATAGTTATTAACTATTTACTAACTACCTAGTTAAAATAAATTCAAATTTACCTGTAAAATAAAACCTAACCTGAGTTACACTAACACCTAACATTACACTAAAATTAAATAAATTAAATTAACCAAATACATTTATCTAAATTACAAAAAATAATAAACACTAAATTACACAAAATAAAAAAGAAATGATCAAATATTAAAACTAATTACACTTAATCTAATAGCCCTATCAAAATAAAAAGGCCCCCCCCCCAAAATAAAAAAACCCTAGCCTACACTAAACTGCCAATAGCCCTTAAAAGGGCCTTTTGCTGGGCATTGCCCCAAAGATATCAGCACTTTTACCTGTAATAAAAAATACAAACAACCCCCCAACAATAAAACCCACCACCCACACAACCAACCCCCCCCCCCAAAAAAAACTACCTAAAAAACCTAAGCTCCCCATTGCCCTGAAAAGGGCATTTGGATCGGCATTGCCCTTAAAAGGGCATTTAGCTCTTTTACATTGCCAAAACTCCCTAATCTAAAAATAAAACCCACCCAATAAATCATTAAAAAAACCTAACAATAACCCTCGAAGATCCCCTTACAGTTTTTGAAGACCGGACATCCATCCTCAACAAAGCTGGGAGAAGTCTTCATCCAAGCGACAAGAAGTCCTCATCGAAGCCGGGAGAAGTCTTCATCCAAGTGGTAAGAAGCCCTCAACGAAGCCGGGAGAAGTCTTCATCCAGACGGCATCTTCTATCTTCATACTTCCGATGCGGAGCGGATCCATCTTCAAGACATCCGGCGTGGGGCATCCTCTTCTTTCAATTCCTCTTGAAGAATGAAGGTTCCTTTAAATGATGTCATCCAAGATGGCATCCCTTGAATTCCGATTGGCTGATAGAATTCTATCAGCCAATCGGAAGTAAAGGGTAAAAAATCCTATTGGCTGATGCAATCAGCCAATAGGATTGAATTCGCATTCTATTGACTGTTCCAATCAGCCAATAGAATGCGAGCTCAATCCTATTGGCTGATTGGATCAGCCAATAGGATTGAAGCTCAATCCTATTGGCTGATTGCATCAGCAAATAGGATTTTTTTACCCTTTAATTCCGATTGGCTGATAAAATACTATCAGCCAATCGGAATTCAAGGGACGCCATTTTGGATGACGTCATTTAAAGGATTAAGGGTTTATTGAGTGAGTTTTATCTTAAGATTATGTTTTGGGCACAGAAAAATAGCTAAATGCCCTTTTAAGGGCAATGCCCATCCAAATTCCCTTTTCAGGGCAATAGGGAGCTTAGTTTTTTTTAGATAGGATTTTATTTGGTGGGTTTGGCTGTTTGGGTGATGGGTTTTACTGTTGGGGGGTTGTTTGTATTTTTTTATTACAGGTAAAAGAGCTGATTTCTTTGGGGCAATGCCCTGCAAAAGGCCCTTTTAAGGGCCATTGGCAGTTTAGTGTAGGCTAGGTTTTTTTTATTTTGGGGGGCTTTTTTATTTTGATAGGGCTATTAGATTAGGTGTAATTAGTTTAAATATTTGATAATTGTGTAATTTAGTGTTACATTTTTTTGTAATTAAGTTAATTGTATTAAATTAATGTAATTTATTTAATTTTAGTGTAATGTTAGGTGTTAGTGTGAGGCAGGTTAGGTTTTATTTTACAGGTAAATTTGTATTTATTTTAACTAGATAGTTAATGACTATTTACTAACTAGTCTACCTAGTTAAAATAAATACAAACTTAGCTGTGAAATAAAAATAAAACCTAAGCTAGATACAATTTAACTATTAGTTATATTGTAGCCAGCTTAGGGTTTATTTTATAGGTAAGTATTTAGTTTTAAATAGGAATTATTTAGTTAATGATAGTAATTTTTATTTAGATTTATTTTAATTATATTAAAATTAGGGGTGTTAGGCTTAGGGTTAGACTTTAGGGGTTAATATATTTATTTAGTGTTAGTGATGTGGGAGGCCAAAGGTTTAGGGGTTAATAACTTTAGTATAGTGGCGGCTGCGACATTGGGGGCGGCAGATTAGGGGTTAATAAGTGTAGGTAGGTGGCGGCAATGTCGGGGACGGCAGATTATGGGTTAATAAGTGTAATGTAGGTGTCGGCGATGTTGGGGGCGGCAGATTAGGGGTGTTTAGACTCAGGGTTTATGTTAGGGTGTTAGATGTAAACATAAATTTTGTTTCCCCATAGGAATCGATGGGGCTGCGTTACGGAGCTTTACGCTCCTTTATTGCAGGTGTTAGGCTTTTTTTTAGCCTGCTATCCCCATTGATGTCTATGGGGAAATCGTGCGCGAGCGATAAGAGGTTTTTTTCGGGTGTGTTTGTGCGCATTGAATTTTCCACTCGTCTTACAAGTTAAAAGTAAACACCATCACTTGAGCGCAAATTAAGTTAACGCTTATCGGGTTAACGTGACCTCAGAGCTCTGGTTAACTGTTTTGCGAAACAAGTGTCACAAAACACATCAAAAATACATACAAAGTTTTAATAAAATTATCTAATAAAAATTATTTTATTTTTTTATGAAAAAGGGCTCAAAGAATTGAGGTCATGTCTAAAGATATATGTATACATATATATATCTGTGTGTTTATATGTGTGTGCATATTAATTTATGTATTTATATGTGTATATACCGTATGTGTTTACAGACATATATAAACACATAAATACATATGTACATGTATATAGACATATATAAGTGCTTTGCAGTTAAAGGGATACTAAACCCAAAAAAATTCTTTCATGATTCAAGTAGAGACGACAATTTTAAACAACTATCCAATTTACTTCTATTATCTAATTTGCTTCATTCTTTAGATATCCATTGTTGAAGAAATAGCAATGCACATGGGTGAGCCAATCACATGAGGCATCTATGTGCAGCAACCAATCAACAGCTACGAAGCTTATCTAGATATGCTTTTCAGCAAAGTATATTAAGAGAATGAAGCAAATTAGATAATAGAAGTAAATTAGAAAGTTGTTTAAAATGGCATGCTCTTTCTAAATCATGAAAGAAAAAATGTGGGTTTCATGTCCCTTTAAGTAGATGAAAACAAATAAAATCATATTTATGCAATATTTATATTTAATAAAGTGTTATACTGTGTATTTACTCTAAATATTTCACATTTGAGTGTTCTGCACATAGCAGAATATGTTCTATGTATTTATAAATATAGATTCCTATATATATCTGTATATATCTAAACCTATATATAATCATGTCTGTGCGGTGTGTATATATATATATACCTGTACATACAGTATATAGTTGTATAGGTATGTATAAATATATATTTGTGCAAAAAACATCATATATATGTAGAAATTTGTATTATGAATAAATATAACATATTCTGCTATGTGAAGAACATTGGAATGGGAAATATTCATATTTTCATTTTGGTTTAGTGCACTTGAGAATATGCAATTGCTTTTGCTCGCGAGTATGGTGTTTTTTTCCACTTTTTTTGCTCCATTGACTTCTATAGGGGAATATGTTATCGTGCTCGCAATATTCGAAGTTAGGCATTTTGCACTTGTCGGTTAGCGTGCAAACGAAAACAGTTTACTTTCAGCTCATAATTCTAGTGCAGTTAAAGGGCCATTAACCCCCAAATTTTTCTTTCATGATTCAGATAGAGAATACAATTTTAAACAACATTCCAATTTACTTCTATTATCTAATTTGCTGCAATCTTTAGATATCCTTTGTTAAAGAAATAGCAATGCACATTGGTGAGCCAATCACATGAGGCATCTATGTGCAGCCACCAATCAGAAGCTACTGAGCCTATCTAGATATGCTTTTCGGGAAAGAATATTAAGAGAATGAAGCAAATTAGATAATAGAAGTAAATTAGAAAGTTGTTTAAAATTGTATTCTCTATCTGAATTATGAAAGAAAAAAAATGGGTTTAATGTCCCTTTAACGTTAGAGCGGGAACTTTTAATAGCACTCCACTTGTAATCTGGCCCTAAATCCTTTTATTATTTCTCTTTTAAATGACCTTTTTTGTGGAGCTGATTTTCTCTGAAAACGTTTTCTATTTTGTCTTACTGCTTATTAAAACCCGCGCAATCATATCCCTGGCAATAATAACTGCACAACATGTCATACAGTATTCCAACAGCAGGTGGCACATTCTGCTTGAAAATCAAAAAATGTGGACAAAGAAAAGAAAGTGAATAACCACGTGCTGCAAATATGATACTAGAAGTCATTACATGCAGAACATTTCCTGCCACTTGGCCTTACCATAGAAGATATTGTTGTTTACACTTGGTCCAATCCCATCTCCAAGTTGTCTCATTTTACACACGTAAACTAATCCGGAATCCAAAATTGGATAGGGTTTTTAACCTATATCGAAATATATTTTTTTGTTGTCAGATTTTTATTTATCAATGTATTTGTAAAGTGATCTGATAATCATTTTAAAAACGGAGTATTTACTGCTTTATAATTATAATTAAAGGACCAGTCAACACAGTAGATTTGCATAATCAACAAATGCAAGATAACAAGACAATGCAATAGCACTTAGGGCTAGATTTATCAAAGCTGAGGCGTACAGGGGCACGTATATGCGCCCCTGTACGCCTCAGATCGCCTGTGGCGGGGCGAAATTACCCGCAGGTAATCAACATTGCACACGAGCGCAATTTTGCGCTCATGTGCAATCCCGCCCCCCTGCCCGCGCACAGCCAATCACGCGCGGGCAGGAGCTGTCAATCTCCTCGGTCGGACTCGACCGAGGAGATTGAATTTCGCCACCTTAGAGGTGGCGAAGAGCTTAGGGAAGCAGCGGTCTAGTGACCGCTGCTTGATAAATCACGGCGAGCAAGTTCTTGTGAGAACTTGCAGCTGTAGGGGCTTGATAAATCGAGCCCTTAGTCTGAACTTCACATGAATAGTAGATTTTTTTTCTGACAATTTTAAAAGTTGTGTCTATTTCATTTCCACTCCCCCTGTACCATGTGTTAGAGATCTAAGTGAGTTGACCGTGTAACATACCAGCCTCCAAAGCCAAGTTATTCCGTTTTATTCTTTGTTCCTTTTTAAAGAGGATATTTTAAACTATTTTATAGTTTTAGTACTTAAAAAAACAACAAAAAAACTGATGTTCCAATGACAAAAAAAATAAATGCTTGTGGTCTGTCATTGTCTACCAATAGAGGCCCTTCTTAGATTCTTGCACCTGGGCCCTGTGGTTTCTAGTTACGCCTCAGGTGATGTGTATATATATAGGTGTGTACATATGTATATTCATGTATATATATATAGGTGTGTACATATGTATATTCATGTATATATATATAGGTGTGTACATATGTATATTCATGTATATATATATAGGTGTGTACATATGTATATTCATGTATATATATATATAGGTGTGTACATATGTATATTCATGTATATATATATATAGGTGTGTACATATGTATATTCATGTGTATATATGTGTTTATATGTTGAAAAAATGCAGTTGATAGACTTGCTTGACATAAGGTTGCCACAAACCTTCAATTTGTAAAAAAGAGCAATAGCTGCGAAGTGCAATAAAGCAAAGCGCATGTATAATTTAGACTTTTTTACAGTATGTATAATCATTTTAAATAAAAAATTATTAATATTTTTGAATATCTTATATTTCAAGAACACGCTTTAAGATTTTGTAATTCTTCATGTGTGGTAACCTGACATTGTGTTAGACCTAGAGCACAAAACACAAATCACATGCATATTTTACATTCCTATGTACTTCACATAGAATTCGGCTAAATTACGAGTCTTACGTTATGACTAAAAAAGCAGCGTTAAGCTTCATAACGCTGCTTTTTTTACTACCGCTGCTATTACGAGTCTTGTAGGTACAGCTGTCCCGCACACTTTTTTTGCTGTACCGCAAATCAAGTTACGCAATTTGTGTATAGTCTTTTTTCAATGGGACTTCCATTGCGTCGCTATTACAAGCTTTTTTTTTAGGCCAAAAAGTGAGCGGTACAGCCTATCCCGCAAGATTCGTAACGCATTCTAAAGTAAGTAGTTATGAGTTTTACACTATAAAGCTGTAGCATAAAACTCATAACTAAAGTGTTAAAAAGTACACTAACACCCATAAACTACCTATTAACCCCTAAACCGAAGCCCTCCCGCGTTGCAAACACTGAAATAAAAATATTAACCCCTAATCTGCTGCTCCGGACATCGCCGCCACTAGAATAAACATATTAACCCCTAAACCGCCGCACTCCCGCCTCGCAAACATTAGTTAAATATTATTAACCCCTAATCTGCTGTCCCTAACATCGCTGCCACCTACCTACATTTATTAACCCCTAATCTGCCGCCCCCAAGGTCGCCGCCACTATACTATATTTATTAACCCCCTAAACCTAAGTCTAACCCTAACTTAAATATAATTAAAATAAATCTAAATAAAACCTACTATCATTACCTAAATAATTCCTATTTAAAAGAAAATACTTACCTGTAAAATAAAACCTAAGCTAGCTACAATATAACTAATAGTTATATTGTATCTATCTGAAGTTTTATTTTTATTTCACAGGCAAGTTTGTATTTATTTTAACTAGGTATAATAGTTTCTAAATAGTTATTAACTATTTACTAACTACCTAGCTAAAATAAATACAAATTTACCTGTAAAATAAAACCTAACCTAAGTTACACTAACACCTAACACCACACTACAATTAAATAAATTATCTAAATTAAATACAATTAAATAAATTAAATACAATTACCTAAATTACAAAAAAAATTAACACTAAATTACACAAAATAAAAAACAAATTACAAGATATTTAAACTAATTACACCTAATCTAATAGCCCTATAAAAATAAAAAAAGCCCCCCCTAAATAAAAAAAAAAAACCCTAGCCTAAACTAAACTACCAATAAAAAAAAGGGCCTTTTGTGGGGCATTGCCCCAAATAAATCAGCTTTTTAACCTGTTAAAAAAATACAAACAACCCCCCCCCCAACAGTAAAACCCACCACCCACACAATCAAACCCCCCAAATAAAACCCTAACTTAAAAAAACCTAAGCTCCCCATTGCCCTGAAAAGGGCATTTGGATGGGTATTGCCCTTAAAAGGGCATTTAGCTCTATTAGCCCTAACCTAAAAATAAAACCTACCCAATAACCCTTAAAAACTGAACACTAACCCCTGAAGATCCACTTACAGTTTTGAAGACCCGACATCCATCCTATGGTGTGGGCAGTAGCAAGGAGTGTCTGTTCTCCTGTAAACAGCCCAGGTACTTAGTGTAGCAAATCGTTCTTCGAATGATCAATTGATCAAAAATCCCTACTATACTACATATAATCAGCCCCAGGTGGATAACAGGTTTGCATTTTCAGGAATTTTACAATCCTCTCAGTGTCTCCTCTGTCTGTATTACCACACCACAGTGCGACCATTACACTTTCCAAAGCATTTACGACACTGGGGTAAGTCTCCAATATCCATTTTTTCCTCCTATCTGTACCTCTACCTCAAAGCTGATAATATGGTACTGTCCAAACGATAGAGAATCCATCACATGATCACTTCACATGAACAATATCACATGCTTTGCCCCTCCACTTTGTGGGCTGGTCCCCTGTGTCATCGGTGCCATGGAAAGTGTGACAGTCTCACTGTGGTGTGGTAATACAGAATTCAATTATTGTATTGATCTATTTTATATTTCTTTCTAATGGTAGTGAGAGTCCACAGATCCTAATTCTTACATATGGGAATACATTAACTGGCCACCAGGAGGAGGCAAAGACACCCCAAACAGAGCATTCAACTATCCCTCCCACTTCCTCCACACTCCCAGTAGTTCTTTGCTTCATCAAGGAGACAAGCAGAGAAGCTCTGCATGAATTTACTTACAATACCTTCAATGGATTGTGTCCTTCAAGAGAGTGTCAGGGGTGTACTATTCTTATCCATGTAAAGCTCTTATTAGAGTTTTGGTTTCCCCTGGTCAGGGGTATCACTAGGAAGTTCCCGTGCCTCACACTGTACCTAATATTGTGCCCACTTGCAGTCTTATAGTGTTAGTTACACTGTTTTATCATCTATTCACAGGACTGTAGAGGTCTCTGACCATGGAGATGGGTATGTCTCTATTTTTATTATCTTGTCTCCCTCATCAGGCTTGTTATTGGGGGATGGATTCCAGTGCCATGCCACTGTTTATAATACACAGACTTCTCAATGTAGTTTAGCCAGTGCCTTATCTAGGAGAGGGAGTGTGCATACAGGGGCCTAGTGGAGATCTTGAGGTCTCATAGGGGCCCAATGTCCTGTATACATTTGTGGTTTATGCACAGAGGAGTTAATGCCTCAGAAGGTATGAGGCTTCACAGATAGACAGAGTGCAATAAATATTGTTGCTCGTTTTAATAGCTCGCCGCACCGTTTGTTTAGTTAATGTCTTATTAGACTCTAGGACCACATGGTCACTACAGACGATCCTGCAGTGGCTCTAGTGTTAAAGAGTTTCCCCTCCACAGTACTGCACCGATGCATACTCTGCCCACCAGATTTGGGCTTTGGTGCACTTTGTTGGTAAGAGACCGCAATCACAGTGTTTTTCTTATATATCAGCACAGAGAAATACACTTAGGTCACTACCTAAAAGTCAATTACTCAGGGTCAAACGGATTGTCACTGAAGAATCCAAGGTCCCAATGAGATTGGTTGAGATGGGTGATAAATTTCTGGAACGTGGCTATCCACATGATCTAATTATGAACACCATTGATATGGTGTCCAAGTTGGACTGTGATGCCCTTCTAAAATCTAAAAAACCATCAGATAAAAATAAAAAAAGGATGGTATTTGTATCTGAGTTTTCTATACAGAGTGATCAGGTGTTGAAAATAATACAGAGACATTGGGGAATCTTGAAAAGATGCAATGCGGATGTTGAGGAGTTTGACAAGTTTCCTATGCCAGCCTATAAGCGCAGTAAAAGCCTCAGGGATTCACTAATACGGGCTGACATTGGTTCTGCCAAATCTGTATCTCAACAGTTCATCACCAAAAAGAATATTGCTTGTTTCCCTTGTCTCAGGTGTAGTAACTGCAGTTGCATTGTGAAAAGTCCCTATTTTGCACATGCACATAGTGGGCACAAATTCTATTATAGGGATTTTTACACTTGCAACAGTAGTTACGTTATATATATGATCAAGTGTCCATGTGGGAAGGCCTATATTGGCGAATCCACTAGGAGGGTACGTGATAGAATAACTGAGCACAAGAGCAACATCAGGTGTGGTAAAGTGTCAGCCCCTGTGGCCTATCATTTTTTGGCAGCAGGCCACCAAATAAGCCAACTTCGGTTCCAGGTGATCGAACAGGTGAAAGTCCCTAGAAGGGGTGGCAATAGGGAAGGTTTACTCAAGCAACAAGAGTCCTTCTGGATTTTTCACCTTGACACCTTGGAACCGAAGGGGCTTAATAGAGAAATAGATTGGTCAGTTTTCTACTAATCTTATTCTATCATGTCTATTTATAAAGAAAATCTGCTTAGTCATTTTTTACAGTTATAGACAATTACATTGTGGATTATATTTTGGTAGGCTTAACATTTGACATTACTTGAATCTGTAATTAGGGCTTCATAGCTGTTTGTTTTTAGCTATTATTTTTTAGGAGACTATACACCTAGGGGGCCGCTAGATGGCGCTGTCCCTTTACTGTTGCATTGTTAGAAAGATTGTAAGGGTTAATCCCAGGTAAGCTATTTAAACAGGTGTATCTGTATAGGTTGTTATCACATGATTAAGGGGCATACTGCCCCGAAACGTCGTGGTTACTGGACCCTGCTGTCACTACAATAAAGTAAATCACTTTTTTGGCATACTGGTGAGCTTCCATTCTTTATTTTCTTCACTAATATTTGGGAGTTTGATAGTTACTCCTTGGAGCTCAGACCATTAGCGTTAGTGCTGGATAATACTGACTTTCAAAGAGTTTCCCCTCCACAGTACTGCATCGATGCATACTCTGCCCACCAGATTTGGGCTTTGGTGCACTTTGTTGGTAAGAGACCGCAATCACAGTGTTTTTCTTATATATCAGCACAGAGAAATACACTTGGATCAGAGTGCTCCATCTTTATTTGTTTGCATAAGTATATTATGGAGGGATCTTATGTGGAACAGAGTAGTTTTTTCACTGAAGAAAATCCCCCTAAGTTACTGATTGAATCTAACAAATGCATGCTTTGCAAATTACCCATAGTTTGTCCTCAAGCACAATTATGCAGTTCTTGTCTGTCATCTGTTCTTCAGTCGGATTCTGGGGGCTCAAGTACACAGAGTTCCATAGTATGCCCCCCTGTTCATACTCCCCTGTCACAGTCAGCGGGTCCTAATCACCTAAATACCCCAGTTTGCTCCAGTACTTTAATTCAACAGGTGACTCCCAATCTACTGTACCAGGACCGCTTGCTCTCATACCTTGGCCTGGGTTAAGTCCTTTTCCCCCTGATTTTCCCATTCAGTTACAGTCTGCAGTATCTGCGGCTTTAAGCACTATGCCACCCTCAGTTAAACACAATAGAAATATTAAACACTGTTCTTATGAATCTAGGAAACACAGCTCAGAAGAAGTCTCTGCGAACAGAATGTTGAAGGCCTCAGATGAGGAGGATTCCTTATCTAGCACAGAAGGTGAACTTTCATTCTCGGATTCTTCCAGGAAATCTGAGAAAGATTCTGAAAATATAACCTTTCTTAGGTACTTATTGAGGAAGGTATTTAGGACCCTAGGAGTGTCTGGCTCTAAAACGGCTGAGGAACCATTGGATCAAAAGTTAGACATTCTTTTCAAACCTAAGGTTAAAACTCCAGAGGTTTTTCATGTTCCTTCCTTAGTTGCTGATATTATAGCCAAGTAATGGGAGAAACCTGGGGTTCCTTTTTCTCCTTCTCCTTACTTTAAAAGACTGTTTCCTGTCTCGGGCAATCATTTAGAATTCTTGATCACTGTTCCTAAAGTGGATGGAGCTATTTTTACCCTAGCTAAACGTACAACCATAAGGATTCTATGGACAGGAAACTGGAAGGATGTCTTAGGAAGATTTTCCATCAGGGATGTCTTCTTTTTCAGCCCGCAGTGAGTATTTTTTGAGTGAGTGATTTTTTTTTATCTGAATTGATTTTGGTGGAATCTTCTCTAGAGGAGATACAGGACTGATACAGACACTTAAGACACCAAATTTATTTATTTGCAATGCAATTATACAAATTGTCTGCATCAATGCGAAATATACCAGTTTTCCTGTGTTAGCCAGAAAGGCTCTGTGACTAAAGTCATCGTCAGCAGATATAGTTTCCAAAACTAGATTACTATCTTTGGCCTTTAAAGGCAATTCTCTGTTGGGCCCTGGTTTGGATTACAATTATTTCTACGGTCACTGGCAGGAAAGATGTCTTCCTTCCTCAGGATAAGAAGTCTAGACCTAAGAGAAGTTTTCGCTCCTTTCATCAGAACAAATCGAAAAGGTCTTCTCCATCAAATAAAACGGATACTACCAGAAGTTATTGGAAACCAAAACCATCTGGAACAAGAACAAACACCTCAAGAAGTTTGTCTCTGATGCCAAGATAGCATTAAGGAGCGTCCCCCTGCAAGGGGGCATCTCCGGTAGGGGCAGATTATGCCTATTTCAGGAGGTTTGGGCTCAGTCTGTTCAAGATCCTTGGGTTCAAGCCATTGTATCACAGAGTTACAGAATAGGCTTCCGCTATCGTCCTCCAAAGGGAAGGTTCTTTTTGTCTTGTATATCAAAAAGGCCAGAAAGGAAGCTTGCTTTCCTGCATTGTGTTCAGGATCTGGAATTCATGTGAATTATTGCTCCTGTTCCCCAGGGGGAGAGGGTAAAGGGGTTTTTACTCCAATCTGTTTCCGGCGATTCTGCTAGCTCCTGCGTTGCCAAGAAGTACCTGGTACGCAGATCTCATGTCATCTGCTCCTCTGTGGCATCTACTTCTGAGACTAGATCTCCTGAATCAGGGCCCATTCTTTTTATCAAGATCTAGATTCTCTGAAGCTGACTGTATGGAGATTGAACGGATAATATTAGCTCAGAGAGGATTTTCTGATTCTGTGATTAATACTTTAATTCAGGTGTGTAAGCCTGTGACTAGACGCATATACCACAAGGTATGGAAAGTGTACTTGTCCTGGTGCTCTAAATGTGGTTTTCCCTGGAACAAGGGGAGAGTCCCACGTATTCTTCAGTTTCTACAGGAAGGGTTCGAAAAGGGGCTTTTGACTAGTTCTCTTAAAGGTCAGATTTCTGCTCTTTCGATTTTATTTCATTGAAAGTCGGCGTGTTTGCCTGATATTCAATCCTTTGTTCAAGCTTTGGCTCAAATTAGACCTGTCTTCAAACCTGTTGCTCCTCCTTGGAGTCTAAATTTTTTTCTCAAAGTTTTACAACACACTCCTTGAGCCTATGAATTCTCTTGATATCAAGTTGCTATCTTGGAAAGTTTTATTTTTGTTCTCAATTTCTTCTGCACGCAGAGTTTCTGAATTATCTGCTCTTTACTGTGATCCTCCTTATCTGGTCTTCCACCAAGCTAAGGCTGTACTTATTACGAGAATGGGTATTCTTCCTAAGGTAGTCTCTACCTCTAATATTAATCAGGAAATTGTGGTTCTGTGTCTTTGTCCTAATCCAGTGTCCTCTAAGTAGAGGTTATTGCACAATCTGGATGAAGTTCAAGCATTAAAGTCCTACCTTCATACTACTAAGGATTTTCATCTCTCATCATACCTGTTTGTGCTTTACTCTGGCAAGCACAAAGATCGAAAGGTTACTGCTGTGTCTTTATTCCTTTGGCTGAGAAGTATAATTCGGATGGCCTTTGTAGCGGCAGGACAGCAACCTCCAGTTCGTAGTACTGCACATTCCACCCGTTCGGTGTCCTCGTCTTGGGCCTTCAAGAATAAGACAGTGAAAGTGGTGAGTACAGCGCCAGAAGGCTAAGGGATAAAATGAAAGCCCTAAAGGTACTCAGAGGTGTAGAGTACAACTGCTATATTATAAGCAGTGGATGATAGTGCTGACCAAGTGAGTGATAAAAACAGTATATTTAATACAGGGGTTTAAAAATACAATAGAAATACAAATAAAAATGATTACAAAATTGCTACATTAAAATCTTAACTAAACAGAAGTCACCGTGATAAGAGTATCACTAGGCTTCTATAGGAGGCGCTTAATTAATACAAGGATTATATGTATAAAAAATGCCAACATGAAAGTATGAATATAATATGTAAAAGGTGTTAACTAGCAGTGGAGCAAATGGCAATATTACACACCAAAATATACACAAACAGTATATAAGATTTGAGGTAAGTAATGCTATGATAGAGTGTCAAAAAATTGTACAGATCAATAGTATAGGCAACCAGATCTGAAAAGTCCAGCAAGATTCTTCAAATGTCCATCAATACTTGAAAAGGCTGCTCTCTGTCTTCACCCAACTGGATGATGGAATTCTATGATGTGAAACAAAAACAGAAACAGAGGCGCCACATGTGTAGATCAATATAACCCAAAAAATCCAAAAAAGGAGCAGAAAAAGGGTACTCACAAACAGGGCGGCACTCTCTCGTGCCAGTAGGGGCAGGCTGGTTTTCAACAGCAAACCAGCTGGCTGTGTGTTGGTCTCGCCCAGATGTACTGGAACTCTTTGTCTCCTGGATGACAAACTTCGGCCGAAAACTGCAGTGGAAGGAGGAGGAAGAGCTGGAGTGCTCTTAGGTTACTGCTATACTGCTTATGTAAAAGTATAAAATCAGTATTTTATCATACAAAATAAAAATACCAAACGGTATAGCAAATTACAGCTGGGTGATGACAACCTATCTCACCATAGACCATACAATATAGCGACGCGTTTCTCGGGGAACACCCCGTTTCCTCAGGCTTGTATATTGATTGTGTATATGGGTGCCCTTTATATAGGGCTCAGTAACCTAATATTCCAAATAAACCCTCCCCTTCCTTTGCACAGATTGACCTATCATGTCCTTCCTTTCCCACCACTCCCCATTGTTGTGATGGTATAATGTTCAATTAGTTGGAATTGTATATTGTATCTATATTGTCAGGTATATAACCTTGTTTGTCCATGTCTCTATAAAAATAATATGGTAGTAAGCGGGTGGATCGACAATAAACAGTTTCGATCATTCCCTGTAAGTGTTGTTAGCGGAGTAAACAAGCTTAACATATGTTATGTGCCTAGCCAATAGATTGCCACTATGTTGGGGGCCTGTCCTTATATGGCATTCTCATTGGTTGCACTATATGTTGCATGTTGCATATAATATTATCGTGACATAATGTCATGTGATCGGGAGTTTAGCAAATGGCTGATGCCGTGATTAAGGCTTCAATAGAGACTACGCATGGTCACATGATCACTACGGCCCGAACGTGTACATTTCTCTATCTGTTGTGGTTACTAAGGGCGAAATGACTACGCCCATGTCTATTTCTTGTACCAATGGAATGACATAAATTGTAATTAGTGTCGTGCCATTGGTTATTTATACATTTGTGATATTATGATCTATTTAATAAAACATCAAATAAGTAAATAGATATCACTAATAATGAAATTACAAATCCTGGACTCGTGGCTATTTAGCATAAAGTCAAAATAAATAATAAAGTGATTAAACTTGTGGTTTCGACGATCAGGAAGATCTCTGAATTTCCCAATGAATAGGTCAGAGCATATAAAAAGACTGGGGGTAAAGCCTTTTGTACTTCAAGATAGACCAAAAATATCCGCTTTTACGTTCTGCGGTCTGTGTGTTACCATATAATAGAATATGAGTAAAAATAAATAAAGTGTCATGGTGTATGTGAAGTTACTAATTTGATATATAAATGTGGTGTCAAAGTGATGTGAGGTTACTAGCTGGGACTTAAATCCAAATATATATATAGAGGAACAATAAGGTATAGTGTATTACATTTTAAATAAAAACCCTAATGCAGTAACATTACTGCCTGATAAACTGAGTGTATAGGGGTATGTGAATGGGCTAACAAAAATCATACATGAGTGGAGGGGAAATGTGATGAAACCTAATGTGATGAGTTAAAGTTAGGTACTAACAATGTGAATTACAAGAAATCATGAAATACAATGTATAAAGTAGTCTAAATTACTAAATATATTATAATGTGTTTGGCCATAACTAAAGACAAAATGACTGTAGTCTAAAATTATATAGTACTTGTGAATGCAAAACCACCAACAATGGGGTGTGGAAAAGTCCAGCGAACAAATTTACACATATAACCAAACATATATTGAAAGTAGCAGTATCTCATGTGTATATATGAACATAAATATTTACACAAATGCTGCAGAGTCTATAACCTCATTAAGGCCAGTGGGAAATAAACTATTGAATTTATAAATCCAATAGGTTTCCCTTTGTCTCAATTTGGAAAACCTATTGTACATATTACTTGGAGGGATTCTTTCCAATGGGGTTATTTTGAATGAACATTTACCAGGAATATAGCTGTTGCACCTATGTCTAGAGACACTATGTTTTAGCGATTTGGATTCAATATTCCTCAAATGCTCACTCCATCTGGTCCTTACCTTCCTACAGGTCCTGCCTATGTACTGAATCCCACATTGGCAGGACAGTGCATATATTATATAATTAGAGTCACAGGACAGACGGTTTTTTTATAGGTACTAGCTCCCTTGTATTGTTAGCTAATATGTTACTGTGACCGTGTGTGATATATTTGCACATATGACATTGTTTCTTTCCACATCTAAAGGCCCCTGTTTTGTTGAAGGTATGGTTATTATGAGTCTGATCTCTCAGTCTGGTAATATTAGCAGATTTCCTTTTTGACATAACTACCTTACTTGGGGCTAGTTTTTGTTTATAGGTAGGGGCTCTTTTGAACACTAATTTAGGTTGTGGTGGAAGTGTTTTCTTCAAGACAGGGTCTTTTAGAAGTATCGGCCAATGTTTCTTAAGAACTTTATTAATAATTTTGTGGTTTGAGTTATATTGTGTAACAAACAAAGGTTGTTTGTTAACGAAAGTTTCCTTTTCTCTGTCTTTTGATGAGACAGAGGATAATAGTTGTTCCCTCTTTAGATTTTTGGCTCTTTCATAGCCCTTTGTCACTAGTTCAGCCGGGTATCCCTTTTCAATAAATCTACCTTTAAGGATCTGTGATTGTTGATTGTATTGGTCAATAGTACTGCAGTTCCTTCGTAGTCTGTAAAACTGACTGAAAGGGATATTAGTTTTCCATTTTGTTAGATGGTTGCTTGAAAAATGTAAAAAATTATTGCAGTCCACTTTTTTGAAAAATCCTGATCCCAAGAAAGAATCACATCCAAAAATTCTATATTTTCCTTTTGTAAGTTGTGGGTAAAACTAATGCCCATATTATTATCGTTTAAGTGTGATACAAACTCTAGAGCTTCTGATTCTAGGCCATCAAAAATAAAAATAAGATCATCTATATAACGGCCATAGAACACCAGATTGCCCCTCCATTCTGAATTGTATATATAATGATCTTCATAACAACCCATAAACAGGTTGGCAAAACTCGGGGCAAATCTGGTGCCCATGGCCGTTCCCCTAATCTGTAGAAAAAAGGTATCAAGAAACTGAAAATAATTATGTTGTAAAATAAAATTAATGAGTGAGATTAAATATTCCTTTTGGGTTAAAGGCATATATAGATCTCTATTCAAATATATCAGAGTGGTGTTGATCCCCAAATCATGAGATATGTTCGAATAAAGTGATCCGACATCACATGTGAGCCAAAGATAGTTCTTGCTTTTATCCAGTTGCACAAGGGAAAGTTTGTTGAGCAAATATTTAGTATCCTTAATATAAGATGGTAAATTGATGACATACCTCTGTAGGTAGATGTCAATATATTCTGATAATCTGTCGGTAATACTATTCATGCCAGCTATGATGGGCCTGCCGGGAGGTTCTTTTTCATTCTTGTGCAATTTGGGGAGATGGTAGTAATACGGTATGCTCGGATGATCCGGAGTTAAGTATCTTTTCTCTTTTTTAGTAAGGATCTTTAAATTTAGGCCTTTTTCCAATAGGGTAGTAATAATTTTCATATACTCTGTAGTGGGATCATACTTAAGTTTAGTGTAATAGTTAATATCTTCTAGAATCCGACAAGCTTCCTTTACATAGTCTGAATAATTCTGCAATACTATGCCACCGCCCTTATCAGCCTGACGGATGACCAAATTGTGGTCATCCATCAAACTTTTAAGGGCTCTAGCTTCATTGGGCCAAGTTTTCTTTTTGCCCATGATCCTTTTTGGCATAGATTCAAGATCTTCTAAATCCAATTGCTGGTATAAATCAATATAAGACACTTCCTCCTTAGGCGGATAAAAGGATGAGGGAGGAGCCAATGAGGTATGTATTACCCCTTCAAATAGTTCCTCCATTAGTGAGTTTGGATCATACGAGATAACCGTAGAAGGGTTTCTCGCCTGACCCGAACTCAATAAGACGGGTAAACCCTCTATGTTTTGTTTCCTCAAAGCCTTCATAGCAAAATATCTCTGAATAGACAGTTTGCGGGTATATTTATTGAGATCCACAAATAACTCAAAAATATTGTGAGGGTTAGGAGGGCAATAAGAAAGACCTCTTCCCAAAACTCTCACCTCATCATCAGAGAGTATATGAGAAGAGAGATTAAATATACCCTTTCTTAGTTTTGAGAGTTTTTCTTTTTTGTTGGTTTTCCCTCTCCCTCTCCTTCCCCGTTTGGGTAGGGTCTTTTCTTTTGGTTTGTGGTGGAGTTTGGTCGCCTCCATAAAGGTGCGAGATTCGAATTCTCTAAAAAAGGCCCAGATGGAGTGGGGGGGATAGCGGTGGCTCTAGATGTAGAGGGTCTTTCTTCTCTCGGATGGTCAAAGACCTCATCTTGCCCAGAACTAAGGGCTTGGAATCTATTGTTAATGGGAATGTAGTTAGGGTTGTGGTATTCCTGATTTTGTGGTATTCCTCTGTAGTCCCTATCTGTATAAATTGGTCTATTGTGATGAGGTTCTGTATTGCGGTTACCACCAGGGCCCCCATTGTATTGCTGAAAATCGGTACTGCGGCTACCATTATAATACTCATGATAGTTATCACGTGGAAGCTGTGTATTGTGATTGAATGGGTTCTTATGATTATGTTTATTATTCCGATTGGAATTAGAATTGGACTGATGATTATAATTGTTTTTATTTTTATGATGTTGAACCACAGTCCAATCATTGGCTTTATTGGGTTTAGTTCTATTGTAAGTATAAACTTCACCTTTACTGTAGTCTTCCTCATCTCTTTTGATTTTACTATTTTTGTTGGTTATAATTTCTGTCTGATATTCATCTACCGATTTGATTGTTTGAGTATTAAGTTTATGATATTCAGGATGTTCTTTGAACCCTTCTAATTCTTTCTGAATGTTATCTATTTCTATCCCTACCTCATCTACCAATAGCTGTCTATGGGAGATGAGTAGGTCAATTAATTTGAAAGAACAATCATCTAGGATACTGTACCACTTGGTAAGCAAATCTGGGTTGTTTTTAAAAGAACAATTCTTAAAAACACGCAAGCCCCTGGGGATCTGTTTCTTTTCATTATATTTCTTTAAACAGTCTAAATCCCACCAATGCCTGTTCTCATTTTTGAGTAAGTCTTCCAACTTGGTAAAAAGACTCTCTATACTAGCATTGGTGGCAGGGTCAACAATAATTCCTATATTGCTATCATTGTGTGTAGTACTTTGTCTCCTTAAAGCTCTTTCAGAGGAGGACAACATATTGATACAAAATGATAACAATGATAAGATAGGAACTATGATAATATAATCGATAGATGAAAAATGGTACAATATATATATATATATATATATATATATATATATATATATATATATATAAAATAATAAAATATTAAATAATTAAAAAAATAAAAAATTAGCAGCTCTCCTATCAAACCAAAAAACCAGGTAAAAAACCAAACTAAACAGAAGTCACCGTGATAAGAGTATCACTAGGCTTCTATAGGAGGCGCTTAATTAATACAAGGATTATATGTATAAAAAATGCCAACATGAAAGTATGAATATAATATGTAAAAGGTGTTAACTAGCAGTGGAGCAAATGGCAATATTACACACCAAAATATACACAAACAGTATATAAGATTTGAGGTAAGTAATGCTATGATAGAGTGTCAAAAAATTGTACAGATCAATAGTATAGGCAACCAGATCTGAAAAGTCCAGCAAGATTCTTCAAATGTCCATCAATACTTGAAAAGGCTGCTCTCTGTCTTCACCCAACTGGATGATGGAATTCTATGATGTGAAACAAAAACAGAAACAGAGGCGCCACATGTGTAGATCAATATAACCCCAAAAAATCCAAAAAAGGAGCAGAAAAAGGGTACTCACAAACAGGGCAGCACTCTCTCGTGCCAGTAGGGGCAGGCTGGTTTTCAACAGCAAACCAGCTGGCTGTGTGTTGGTCTCGCCCAGATGTACTGGAACTCTTTGTCTCCTGGATGACAAACTTCAGCCGAAAACTGCAGTGGAAGGAGGAGGAAGAGCTGGAGTGCTCTTAGGTTACTGCTATGAGGGTAGTTACACCAACACCAGACTTATGTAAAAGTATAAAATCAGTATTTTATTATACAAAATAAAAATACCAAACGGTATAGCAAATTACAGCTGGGTGATGACAACCTATCTCCCCATAGACCATACAATATAGCGACGTGTTTCTTGGGGAACACCCCGTTTCCTCAGGCTACATTAAAATCTTCAATTCTAAACAATGAGAATTCATGGATCCATGATGAACAATAATATAATAAACAATAATATGATGAGTTAAGGATGTAAACCTTGATGTTTAGCAATAGTAAATGATTGGTATGATGATTATGAAAAGTGGTTCTCATCTAGTGCAAGCAATGAAAATAAGATATTGGAGTGATATAAGTGAAAAATAATGAACAGTTTAGTATGCAAATGGAACTGCAGTGCAAAAAAATGAGTGTGTTATGCAAAAAAAAAAGTTGGAAACATGGTGAAAAAATTATGAAAAAAATGGAGAAAGATACACAATTAATGTGAAGCAAACCAAAAAATGAAAAAATTAAAAAGATCCAATAAAAATGTGAAAAACACAGTGATGTTCAACAAATGTTAGTAATGATCAGAAAAGTATATGATTTGTAATCCAAATGAATAAAAGCAAAAGTTAAAACAAAATCAAAAGGAACCTTGAATCTTGGTGATAAAAATCCCCTAGGTGAATCCCTGAAAGCAGTCAGCTGTTAATTCGATGTCCTAAAAACGTCCCTGTAAAAAAAAGGACATCGAATTAACAGCTGACTGCTTTCAGGGATTCGCCTAGGGGATTTTTATCACCAGGATTCAAGGTTCCTTTTGATTTTGTTTTAATTTTTGCTTTTATTCATTTGGATTACAAATCATATACTTTTCTGATCATTACTAACATTTGTTGAACATCACTGTGTTCTTCACTTTTTTCACATTTTTTGGTTTGCTTCACATTAATTGTGTATCTTACTCCATTTTTTTCATCATTTTTTCACGTTTCCAACTTTTTTTTTGCATAACACACTCATTTTGTTGCACTGCAGTGCCATTTGCATACTAAACTGTTCATTATTTTTCACTTATATCACTCCAATATCTTATTTTCATTGTTTACACTAGTTGAGAATCACTTTGCATCATCATCATACCAATCATTTACTATTGCTAAACATCAAGGTTTACATCTTTAACTCATCATATTATTGTTTATTATATTATTGTTCATCATGGATCCATGAATTCTCATTGTTTAGAATTGAAGATTTTAATGTAGCAATTTTGTAATCATTTTTATTTGTATTTCTATTGTATTTTTATACCCTTTGTATTAAATATACTGTTTTTATCACTCACTTGGTCAGCACTATCATCCACTGCTTATAATATAGCAGTTGTACTCTACACCTCTGAGTACCTTTAGGGCTTTCATTTTATCCCTTAGCCTTCTGGCGCTGTACTCACTACTTTCACTGTAATTTTACTCATTTGGGGTTTGGTTAGGACCCCTTCTGTGTACAGCTTAGGGACTATCTTAGCGCTTGGTTACACCACCCCGCCTTCAAGAATAAGGCTTTGATAGAACATATCTTGAAGGCTGCAACCTTGTCTTCTCTTAATACTTTTACAAAATGTTACCAATTTGATGTTTTTTCCTCAGCTGAGGCAGCTTTTGGGAGGAAGATTCTTCAGGCGGTGGTGCCTAGTAACTAGGTGACTGCCTTACCTATTCATCCCACCCTAAATTCTTTGTGGACTCCATGGCTTAGGTATAGATTCCCATAAGTAATACTTAGGAATTGTGGACTCTCACTACCATTAGAAAGAAAATAAAATGTATTTCTCTTGTAAGGTGTATCCAGTCCACGGATTCATCCATTACTTGTGGGATATTCTCCTTCCCAACAGGAAGCTGCAAGAGGATCACCCACAGCAGAGCTGTCTATATAGCTCCTCCCCTAACTGCCACTACCAGTCATTCTCTTGCAGCTCTCGACAAGAAAGGAAGTATCAAGAGAGATGTGGTGAATTAGTGTAGTTTATCTTCAATCAAAAGTTTGTTATTTTTAAACGGTACCGGCGTTGTAATGTTTTTACCTCAGGCAGAAATTAGAAGAAGAGTTTTGCCTGAGGTTTTTGATGATCTTAGCAGGTTGTAACTAAGGTCCACTGCTGTTCTCACACATAACTGAAGAGTATGTGAAAACTTCAGCTGGGGGAACCGCCTGCAGAATTAACTGCTCTGAGATATGTTCAGTGTATTTTTTTCTAGAGAGATGATAAGGTCTAGAAAATGCTGACAGTGCCTGATATATTTAAGGTAAGCCTGATTGCAGTGATTTAACAAACGACTGGCATCATGCTTGCAGTAAAGGGTAATATTCATGTTACTTGCTCTTATGGCCTAGTATGTAAAACGTTTGCATGATATATAAAGAACGTTTTTTACTAAGGGTGATAAATCTTTATTTGGGGCCTAGTTTTCCACATGGCTGACTAGATTTCTCCTAGGAGTAGTTATTTATGGCCCTTTCACTTTGAGTGCATGGTGGGAGGGGCCTATTTTTGCGCTCTAATTGCGCAGTAGTTTTTACATTCTGAGACATCCAGCTTCCCTGAAGGAGTCCCCTGACATATTGGACCTCTGTAAAGGGTTTTTGTGCCTACAAAAGTCGTTTTATGGGAAGGTAGGAGCCACAGTAGAGCTGTGGCAGTTTGCTTGTGACTGTTATAACGGTTTTACCGTTTTTCTGCTTCGTTTTTGAGCCTGAGGGGTTAATCATTCATTTGCAAGTGGCTGCAATGCTATTTTAGTCTATTATACACACTGTAAAAATTTCGTAGAGTTAACTGCTTTTTTTCACTGTTTTGCAGTTTTTGTGTTTGTTTTTTTCCCTTAAAGGCACAGTACCGTTTTTTATATTCTGCTTTTTCACATTAATTAAAGTGTTTTCCAAGCTTGCTGGTCTCATTACTAGTCTGTTAAACATGTCTGACATAGAGGAAACTCCTTTTTCATTATGTTTAGAAGCCATTATGGAACCCCGTCTTAGAATGTGTACCAAATGCACTGATCTTACTATAAGTTATAAAGACCATATTCTTGCTTTAAAAGATTTATCACCAGAGGAAATTGACAAGGGGGAAGTTATGCCGACTAACTCTCCTCACGTGTCAGAGCCTATAACTCCCGCTCATGGGACGCCAAGTACATCTAGCGCGCCCATTGCGTATACTTTACAAGACATGGTGGCAGTTATGAATCATACCCTTACAGAGGTATTGTCCAAACTGCCAGGGTTACAAGGAAAGCGAGACAGCTCTGGGGCTAGAACAAATACAGAGCTCTCTGACGCTTTAGTAGCTATGTCTGATATACCCTCACAATGTGCAGAAGCCGAAGCAGGAGAGCTTCTATCTGTGGGTGATTTTTCTGACTCAGGGAAGACACTTCAACCTGATTCTGATATGTCTACATTTAAATTTAAGCTTGAACACCTCTGCGTGTTGCTCAGGGAGGTTTTAGCAACTCTGGATGACTGTGACGCCATTGTAGTCCCAGAGAAATTGTGTAAATTGGATAAATACTATGCAGTGCCTGTTTACACTGATGTTTTTCCAATACCTAAGAGGTTTTCAGAAATTATTACTAAGGAATGGGATAGACCAGGTGTACCGTTCTCTCCCCCTCCTGTTTTTAAAAAGATGTTTTCTATAGCTGCCGCTACACGGGACTTGTTGCAAACAGTCCCTAAGGTGGAGGGAGCAGTCTCTACCCTAGCGAAGCATACAACTATCCCTGTCGAGGACAGTTGTGCTTTTCTAGATCCAATGGACAAAAAATTAGAGGGTTACCTTAAGAAAATTTTTATTCAACAAGGTTTTATTCTCCAGCCCCTTGCATGCATTGCCCCTGTCACTGCTGCTGTGGCCTTCTGGTTTGAGTCTCTAGAAGAGGCTCTACAGGTAGAAACCCCATTGGATGATATCCTTGACAAGCTTAAAGCTCTTAAGCTAGCCAATTCATTTGTTTCTGACGCCGTTGTTCATTTAACCAAGCTAACGGCTAAGAACTCAGGTTTTGCTATTCAGGCGCGTAGGGGGCTATGGCTTAAATCCTGGTCAGCTGACGTTACTTCAAAGTCTAAGCATCTCAACATTCCCTTCAAGGGGCAGACCCTATTCGGGCATGGTCTGAAGGAGATCATTTCTGATATTACTGGAGGAAAAGGTCACGCCCTTCCTCAGGATAGGTCCAACAAATTAAGGACCAAACAGACTAATTTTCATTCCTTTCGAAACTTCAAGAGTGACGCAGCTTCAACTTCCTCTAATACAAAACAAGAGGGACATTTTGCCCAGTCCAAGCCGGTCTGGAGACCTAACCAGGCTTGGAACAAAGGAAAGCAGGCCAAAAAACCTGCTGCTGCCTCTAAGACAGCATGAAAGATCAGCCCCCGATCCGGAAACGGTTCTAGTAGGGGGCAGACTTTCTCTCTTCGCCCAGGCTTGGGCAAGAGATGTCCAGGATCCCTGGGCGTTGGAAATTGTGTCCCAGGGATATCTTCTGGACTTCAAAGCTTCTTCCCCAAAAGGGAGATTTCATCTCTCACAATTATCTGCAAACCAGATAAAGAGAGAGACATTCTTACATTGTGTTCAAGACCTCCTTGTTATGGGAGTGATCCACCCAGTTCCAAAGGAGGAACAGGGGCAAGGCTTCTATTCAAATCTGTTTGTAGTTCCCAAGAAAGAGGGAACCTTCAGACCAATCTTAGATCTCAAGATCTCAGGGTCCCATCCTTCAAGATGGAGACTATTCGAACCATCCTACCTATGATCCAGGAGGGTCAATATATGACTACCGTGGACTTAAAGGATGCTTATCTTCACATTCCGATACACAGAGATCATCATCGGTTTCTCAGTTTCGCCTTCCTAGACAGGCAATACCAGTTTGTGGCTCTTCCCTTTGGGTTAGCTACGGCACCAAGAATCTTTACGAAGGTTCTAGGGTCATTCCTAGCAGTCCTAAGGCCGCGGGGTATAGCAGTAGCCCCTTACCTAGATGACATTCTGATACAGGCGTCAAATTTCCAAATCGCCAGGTCCCATACGGACATTGTTCTGGCATTCCTTAGGTCTCATGGGTGGAAAGTGGATGAAGAAAAGAGTTCTCTATCCCCTCTCACAAGAGTTTCCTTCCTAGGAACTCTGATAGATTCTGTAGAAATGAAGATTTACCTGACAGAGGCCAGGTTGTCAAACTTCTAAATTCCTGCCGTGTTCTTTATTCTACTTCTCACCCTTCAGTGGCTCAGTGTATGGAAGTAATCGGCTTAATGGTAGCGGCAATGGACATAGTGCCGTTTTCCCGCCTACATCTCAGACCGCTGTAACTCTGCATGCTCAGTCAGTGGAATGGGGATTACACAGATTTGTCCCCTCCACTAAATCTGGATCAAGAGACCAGGGATTCTCTTCTCTGGTGGCTATCTCGGGTTCATCTGTCCAAGGGTATGACCTTCTGCAGGCCAGATTGGACAATAGTAACGACAGATGCCAGCCTTTTGGGCTGGGGTGCAGTCTGGAACTCCCTGAAGGCTCAGGGCTCGTGTACTCAGGAGGAGGCACTCCTTCTGATAAACATTCTAGAACTAAGAGCGATATTCAATGCTCTTCAGGCTTGGCCTCAGCTTGCTGCGGTCAGGTTCATCAGATTTCAGTCGGACAATATCACGACTGTAGCCTACATCAACCATCAAGGGGGAACAAGGAGTTCCCTAGCAATGTTGGAGGTTTCAAAAATAATTCTATGGGCAGAGGTTCACTCTTGCCATCTATCAGCTATCCATATCCCAGGAGTAGAGAACTGGGAGGCGGATTTTCATCCGGGGGAGTGGGAACTCCATCCGGAGGTGTTTGCACAGTTGATTCAACTTTGGGGTAAACCAGAACTGGATCTCATGGCGTCTCGTCAGAACGCCAAGCTTCCTTGTTACGGATCCAGGTCCAGGGATCCCAAGGCAGCGCTGATTGATGCTCTAGCAGCGCCTTGGTCCTTCAACCTGGCTTATGTGTTTCCACCATTTCCTCTGCTCCCTTGTCTGATTGCCAAGATCAAGCAGGAGAGAGCTTCTGTGATTTTGATAGCACCTGCGTGGCCACGCAGGACTTGGTATGCAGATCTGGTGGACATTGCATCCCTTCCACCATGGACTCTGCCGCTGAGGCAGGACCTTCTACTTCAGGGTCCTTTCAACCATCCAAATCTAATTTCTCTGCGTCTGACTGCTTGGAGATTGAACGCTTGATTTTATCAAAACGTGGTTTCTCCGAGTCGGTCATTGATACCTTAATTCAGCCTCGAAAACCTGTCACCAGGAAAATCTATCATAAGATATGGTGTAAATATCTTCATTGGTGTGAATCCAAGGGTTACTCATGGAGTAAAGTTAGGATTCCTAGGATATTATCTTTTCTCCAAGAAGGATTGGAGACGGGATTGTCAGCTAGTTCCTTAAAGGGACAGATTTCGGCTCTGTCTATTCTTTTGCACAAGCGTCGTTAGAATCAAGCCTGTGTTTAAACCTGTTGCTCCGCCATGGAGTTTAAATTTAGTTCTTAAAGTTCTTCAAGGGGTTATGCTTACCTGACAAATTTATTTCTCTTGTGGTGTATCCAGTCCATGGCCCGCCCTGTCATTTTAAGGCAGGTGTTTTTTATTTTTAAACTACAGTCACCACTGCACCCTATAGTTTCTCCTTTCTCTTGCTTGTCTTCGGTCGAATGACTGGTAGTGGCAGTTAGGGGAGGAGCTATATAGACAGCTCTGCTGTGGGTGATCCTCTTGCAGCTTCCTGTTGGGAAGGAGAATATCCCACAAGTAATGGATGAATCCATGGACTGGATACACCACAAGAGAAATAAATTTATCAGGTAAGCATAAATTTTGTTTCTTTCCTGATAAATTATTTTCTTTCTTGGTAGTGAGAGTCCACAAACCCACCCTAATTTTTTTGATGCGGCAGTCTAGTAAGCACCTCTTTACCCCTTTAATCTCTTTTGCTTTTTCTATCCTGGGTTGGAATTACTGGGAGGGTAGAGGAAGTGGGAGGGATAGTTGAAAGCTCTGTTTGGGGTGCCTTTATTAGGTGATGTATTCCCATATGTAAGAATTAGGATTCGTGGACTCTCACTACCAAGAAAGAAAAGAATTTATCAGGTAAGAATACATTTTATTTTATACATTATATTATATTTTTATATATACACACAAAACACTAAAAACATTAAAACCTATTGTGGGCTAGATTACAAGTGGAGCGCTAAATTATCATGCTCGATAATTAACCAGCCATTACAAGTGGCTGGTTATTGCTACCGCGGAATCACAGTAGCAATTAACACTCCGAAAATTAACTAGAGATCCGATCTCTGGTTAATTTTCTAAAAGTGTCCAAATACCCTCAAAATTGAGGTAATTATAGTTTTATATTTTAAAAAAAGTCCATTAGGCAGTTTTGGGGCTTTAAAGTTGGTGGGAGTGGAGTGTTAGAAACAAAATGGCACTGAAAAGTGCCTTTACATTGCGGTCTATGGGAACTGTTTGTTTCCAGTAAATATATATAATATATAATCATATACATATATATTTTAAAATGCTGCCCATCGCTGCACTACTTAACCCCTTAGCTGCATGAGGTTCTGATGTCGTCTCTGACGGCATCAGAATGAGCCTCTCATTGGAGACTATCGGCTAGATTTAGAGTTCTGCGGCCAAAGGGGTGCGTTAGCTAAGCGTGTATTTTTTCCCCCGCACCTTTTAAATACCGCTGGTATTTAGAGTACACAGAAGGGCTGCGTTAGGCTCCAAAAAGGGAGCGTAGAGCATAATTTACCGCCACTGCAACTCTCAATACCAGCGGTGCTTACGGACGCAGCCAGCTTCAAAAACATGCTTGTGCACGATTCCCCCATAGCAAACAATGGGTTTAGTTTGAGCTGAAAAAACCTAACACCTGCAAAAAAGCAGCGTTCAGCTCCTAACGCAGCCCCATTGTTTCCTATGGGGAAACACTTCCTAAGTCTGCACCTAACACCCTAACATGTACCCCGAGTCTAAACACCCCTAACCTTACACTTATTAACCCCTAATCTGCCGCCCCCGCTATCGCTGACCCCTGCATTACACTTTTAACCCCTAATCTGCTGCTCCGTACACCGCCGCAACCTACCTTATCCCTATGAACCCCTAATCTGCTGCCTCTAAACCCCGCCGACCCCTATATTATATTTATTAACCCCTAATCTGCCGCCCCCAACGTCGCCGCTACCTACCTACAATTATTAACCCCTAATCTGCCGACCGGACCTCACCGCTACTCTAATAAATGTATTAACCCCTAAAGCTAAGTTTAACCCTAACACCCCCCTAAATTAAATATAATTTTTATCTAACGAAATAAAATAAATCTTATTAAATAAATTATTCCTATTTAAAGCTAAATACTTACCTGTAAAATAAACCCT
This sequence comes from Bombina bombina, assembly GCF_027579735.1. Taxonomy (NCBI): domain Eukaryota; kingdom Metazoa; phylum Chordata; class Amphibia; order Anura; family Bombinatoridae; genus Bombina; species Bombina bombina. The sequence goes on along the minus strand of NC_069502.1, from coordinate 139,548,449 downwards.
AATATAGCTACAATATAACTAATAATTATATTTGTCATGATCCGGTGTACATGCTCTCAGGAAACAGACCCTCGGGGCAGTGGTAGGGATTTGAAGACACCGACCCCTGACCCGGGGAAGAGTATCCTGGACGTGGATAGATGATATTCTGTGATTCATAGTTGCTAGAAGTTATTGAAGAATTAATGGAGGGTGCAATATTTGTTTACAATATATTCTGGCTTCACTGTGAGTTATAATTAGTTAACAGGAGTAGCTGCAGGATTCAATGAGAGAAATATATAGCAATGTTCAGGTTTGTTGTAGGTTCACAGTACATAATGTTTTATAAGGTTGTATGTCAGGGTTAAACACAGCAGCACAAGTGATAAACAGGTTGCAATTCTTAGGCATTAATTACTGTTTTGTGCATATAAATGCAAACCAAGGTTTGTTGCAGGTTCACAGTTCATTATATTATGTAAAGCTGTATATCAGTATAATCAGAGCAGCACAAGTGATAGACAAGTTACAAGTCTCAGGCATTAATTACTGTTTGATCAAACTAGGTTTGTTGCAGGTACACAGTACATAATATTATAAAGAGCTTTATGTCAGTAATTAGCAGAGCAGCACAGGTGAAAGTTAAGTTTAAGGCATCAATTACTGTTTGAACATATATTGGAGAATCACATGAAAGCTTTTAACTGAACATAAAGATGCAGAGTTCTGAATAGCAGCAGGATATTCCAGCAATGACAACTTGTAGCAGAGAAATAGTTATAAAGTTCTGAGTAAGATGCTGTTGTAATTAGAGACTGATGGTAACCAAAAGTATGCTTGATTTATAATAAAGTTCAGAGATTGTTAAGAAGCAGTGTCCAGGAAACAGAAATGGAATTATTTGGATACTTGCGATTTGATGATTTTAAGCATTGGTAATAGAAAATGCTGTAGGTTGAAATAGTTGGTAAAATTCATGCAGGAAACAGTCAGAGACCTCTGTTGTTCAGGATCACAACTTCAATGTTAATGCCCAGCACATTAGACCTGAGAAGGCTTAAAAAGAGGCTGAGGTAATCAGGTGCATGAATGATTAATCAGGCAGGCAAGCAAGCTGAATGTGAATACTGCCCAAATGCAGCAGTCAGAGAAGGAAGTCGTAAAGGGATAGTGACATTAGGCTGAGATATGTTACAATATTGTAGCTATTTTAGGATTAATATTTATTTTACAGGCAACTTTGTATTTATTTTAACCAGGTACAATAGCTATTAAATAGTTAATAACTATTTAATAGCTACCTAGTTAAAATAATTACAAAATTACCTGTAAAATAAATCCTAACCTAAGTTACAATTAAACCTAACACTACACTATCAATAAATTAATTAAATAAACTACCTACAATTACATACAATTATATCAACTAAACTAAATTACAAAAACAAACAAACACTAAATTACAAAAAAAACAAACACTAAATTACAAAAAATAAAAAAAGATTACAAGAATTTTAAACTAATTACACCTACTCTAAGCCCCCTAAAAAAATAACAAAGCCCCCCAAAATAAAAAAATGCCCTACCCTATTCTAAAATAAAAATTGTAAAGCTCTTTTACCTTACCAGCCCTTAAAAGGGCCTTTTGCGGGGCATGCCCCAAAGAATTATGCTCTTTTGCCTGTAAAAAAACATACAATACCCCCCCCCACATTACAACCCACCACCCACATACCCCTAATCTAACCCAAACCCCCCTTAATTAAACCTAACACTACCCCCCTGAAGATCTTCCTACCTTGAGTCGTCTTCACTCAGCCGAGCCGAATTCTTCATCCAATCCGGGCGATGTCTTCATCCAAGCGGGGGCTGAAGAGGTCCATCATCCGGCTGAAGTCTTCATCCAAGCGGGGGCTGAAGAGGTCCATCATCCGGCTTAAGTCTTCTATCAAGCGGCATCTTCAATCTTCTTTCTTACGGCTCCATCTTCATCCCGCCGACGCGGAACATCCTTCCTCCACAACGAACTCCCGACGAATGAAGGTTCCTTTAAGGGACGTCATCCAAGATGGTGTCCCTCGAATTCCGATTGGCTTAATCGGAATTAAGGTAGGAAAATTCTGATTGGCTGATTGAATCAGCCAATCAGATTCAAGTTCCATTCTATTGGCTGATCAGAACAGCCAATAGAATGCGAGCTCAATCTGATTGGTTGATTGGATCAGCCAATTGGATTGAACTTGAATCTGATTGGCTGATTCCATCAGCCAATCAGATTATTCCTACCTTAATTCCGATTGGCTGATAGAATCCTGTCAACCAATCGGAATTCGAGGGACGCCTTCTTGGATGACGTCCCTTAAAGGAACCTTCATTCGTCGGGAGTTCCTCGTGGAGGAAGGATGTTCCGCGTCGGCGGGATGAAGATGGAGCCGGAAGAAAGAATATTGAAGATGCCGCTTGATAGAAGACTTCAGCCACCTATTCAGCCCCTGCTTGGATGAAGAATTCAGCCGGATGATGGACCTCTTCAGCCCCCGCTTGGATGAAGACATCGCCCGGATTGGATGAAGAATTCGGCTCGGCTGAGTGAAGACGACTCAAGGTAGGAAGATCTTCAGGGGGGTAGTGTTAGCTTTATTTAAGAGGGGTTTGGGTTAGAGTAGGGGTATGTGGGTGGTGGGTTGTAATGTTGGGGGGGGTATTGTATGTTTTTTTTTACAGGCAAAAGAGCATAATTCTTTGGGGCATGCCCCGCAAAAGGCCCTTTTTATTAGGGGGCTTAGAGTAGGTGTAATTAGCTTAAAATTGTTGTAATATTTTTATAATGTTTGTAAATTATTTTTTTATTTTTTTGTAACTTAGTTCTTTTTTTATTTTTTGTACTTTAGTTAGTGTATTTATTTGTATTTATTTGTAGGTATTTGTATTTAATTTATTTAATAATAGTGTAGTGTTAGGTTTAACTGTAACTTAGGTTAGGATTTATTTTACTGGTAATTTTGTATTTCTTTTACCTAGGTAGTTATTAAGTAGTTAATAACTATTTAATAGCTATTGTACCTAGTTAAAATAAATACAAAGTTGCCTGTAAAATAAATATTAATCCTAAAATAGCTACAATATAATTATTATTTATATTGTAGCTATATTAGTGTTTATTTTACAGGTAAGTATTTAGCTTTAAATAGGATTAATTTATTTAATAAGATTTATTTTATTTCGTTAGATAAAAATTATATTTAACTTAGGGGGGTGTTAGGGTTAGGGTTAGACTTAGCTTTAGGGGTTAATACATTTATTATAGTAGCGGTGAGGTCCGGTCGGCAGATTAGGGGTTAATAATTGTAGGTAGGTAGCGGCGACGTGGGGGGGGGCAGATTAGGGGTTAATAAATATTATGTAGGTGTCCGCGGTGTTAGAGGCAGCAGATTAGGGGTACATAGGGATAATGTAGGTTGTGGGGGGGTGCGGTCGGCAGATTAGGGGTTAAAAAAATTTAATAGAGTGGCGGCGATGTGGGGGGGGGGGGCCTCAGTTTAGGGGTATATAGGTAGTTTGTGGGTGTTAGTATACTTTAGAGCACAGTAGTTAAGAGCTTTATGAACCGGCGTTAGCCCAGAAAGCTCTTAACTCCTGGCTCTTCTCTGCGGCTGGAGTTTTGTCGTTAGAGTTCTAACGCTCACTTCAGCAAAGACTCTAAATACCGGCGTTAGAAAGATCCCAATAGAAAAGATAGGATACGCAATTGGCGTAGGGGGATCTGTGGAATGGAAAAGTCGCGGCTGGAAAGTAAGCGTTAGACCCTTTCCTGACTGACTCTAAATACCAGTGGGCGGTAAAAACCAGCGTTAGGACCCCCTAACGCTGGTTTTGACGGCTAACGCAGAACTCTAAATCTAGGCGTATGGAAGTGCGCTCTCATGTGCGGTTAATTTATAATACCAGCACACATTATCGGGCTGGTATTACAAAGCGGAGCGCTAGTTTCACTTGCACGCAAGCCATTTTTAGCTCGCCACTTGGAATCTAGCCGTGTTTTTGTTAAAGGTCCCTTGTACTCAAAAACACTCTATCATGCAGTTTCACTTATCTAAAACATTATTTTTGCCATTTAATGTTGAAGGGACATGAAACCCAATTTTGTTTATGATCTAGAAAAGAGCATGCAATTTTAAACAACTTTCCAATTGACTTCTTTTATCTAATTTGCTTCATGCTCTTGAAATCCTTTGCTGAAAATCATATCTAAATAGGCTCAGTAGCTGCTGATTGGTGACTGCACATAGACGTCTTGTGTGATTGTCTTACACATGTGCATTGCTATTTCTTCAACAAATGATACCTAAAGCATGAAGCAAATTAGATAATAAATTCTCTATCTGAATCAAGAAAGAAAAATTTTGTGTTTCATGTCCCTTTAAGTAAAAGTTTAAGATGAAGCTAATACTGCAGTATTGTTTTTGCATTTACTACTGATCCTCACTGGCTGATGAGAACAATTACCCCTGCTCTACTGGTGTAGTGAAAGAAAAAAGCTAACTACTATGTCCCTTTAAAAATGGCTGACACTATGACGGAGTGCTGCAGATGTTTAAACAGTGGGAGTAGCCTTGAGACATAGGACTGATAATCCTAGATTTGTTATCAAACTGAAATGCCAAGGATCAAATTCTATTTCTCAGTATATGTAGGAAGCATTCTAATTAATGGTAAGCCACAAAGAGCAAAATCTTAACATTAGAAGCATAGGTGTGCTATACAGATGACTTGTTTGCACCTACTCATTACAAGAAAACATATACTGATCTGCAGCAGCTATGTAATTATACTAAGAGGAACAGCAGTAACAAGTGCATTAAACATTAGAAAGCCAAAGCTCTGTCTTCTCGGTAACTGAACTAACTGTTGCTTCTTATTATGAGCAACAAAACGGATTAAATGATTATTTAATAAATCTTTCCATTGGATGTATTTACTTATTAACCCCTTAATGAACATTTTCTGTTTGTTGCTCTTAAAGACCACTCAATGCAGTAGAATTACATTATCAACAAGTGCATAACAAAGACAAATATTTTACACCTACTCTGAATTTCAAATAAGCAGTAGATTTTTTTCTGACAAATTTATTTTTTCTCCCATTTTTCAGCCGCCTGTATCATGTGAAAGACATCAGCCAATCACAGACTAGTATACGTTTACCCTGCAACCTTTTGCGCCTCCTCAGTAGAATCTTGTTCCCCAGATAATGGAAGTAAATTGAAAAGTGTCTTAAAACTGCATGCTCTATCTGAATCATTAAAGGTTATTTTGACTTGAGTGTCCCTTTAAGAGCACAGGTTTTGAGGACAGTAATAGAAATCATGAAATATTAATAGTAGCAATATTTGTTATATTTATTTGTATTTACTTCAGTACTGCCTGAATGGGTCCTGTCTGGAGTTTGCTAAAGGGATCTTTGACACAGTGTAGATCTTAATTATAGCCACAGCTTGGGTGCCTGAGTAATGTGATGTCCAGGAGGATGTAGTATAAAGGCAAATAGATTAGATAGGAACATGAAAGAAGCCTGTAGACATGCCATAAGCCTAAATGAGTAATGGGAAACCAAATGAGTGGATTTATTTTTCCAAAAATGACAAAGCCTTCAGTGACTTTGGCTGGAAAATGATGGTAAAAGGTAACCATAAAAAGACGATAGCAAGAGGATAAATAGGAAAGATTATGTTGGAACAGAAGGTGGTCAACTGTATCAAAGGTAGTGGGAAAGGTCAAGGGCCAGACATAATAAAAAGTGTTTTTTTTGCATATTGCCCCCATACTTGTGTCTGCTTTCTAAAGATAATATTGGGCGAAATAGGGCACGTAAGACCTCTTTTAAAAAAGGAGTCTTTCCTCCACACGTTAAAATAAATTGTATCCCACAACTGGGAACCGCTGCTGGTGCTGCGGCCATGTGGGAAGCGGCATGAGCCATATGTGGTGGTGGTGCAACTGCATAAACCAATTTTGGAGAGCTATCATAGGCGAGATTGAGAAGATTTTCCAGTTATTGTTACCCTTAGACCCGCTCATATATCTTCTGAACAAGCATATTAAGCTCCCCTCGAAAGCACACAGTATCCTGTTCCGCATATTTACAAATAGCGCTAAGTCACTCATTGCTAAAAATTGGAAATCCCCGGACCCTCCAGATATTACATTGTGGAGAAATAAGGTTACTGACCTTATAGAACTGGAGGAATATAGATCCTTCCGATTAGACACTAGAGACCTTTTTATCATTGCCCAAGACATGTGGGCCCAATATAGAAATTGAGTTGGAGACCTACCTTCACTTGCATACTAATAACCTATCTAATATTCAGTCACATTCATCTGTGGAGCCGAAGACTCATTACCAGTTACATGTATATGCTCTTGTACAATTCTTTATATCGATCTGGTTGGCACAACTTCCTGGCCTAATTGGCCGCCTTTTTATGTTTTTGTTTTATTTTATTTTATTTTTCTTTTAAGGTTGTTCTTTTATTCTATAAAAGATCAGTTACTATTGTTAAGAAAAATTGATCACTGTGTACTGTTAATGCAAATTTTGTTCTTGCATTGTCGACTAGACTTTGTACTTTTTTTTTAAACTATCTCAATAAAAAAGAACTTGGAATAAAAAAGGAGTCCTTAATTCAAAGTGATGGATCACATATCCTCGCTTTCCACTGCAATACATAGAGGTACAAGAGATGACATATTTAAAAGCAGCAGTCCTCACAGTATTGGTGATATTTTTTTATTATAGAGGCTTTTATCACCCCCTCAGCATAGAACTATAGCATAAGACTCCTCATTTGAAAGAGTTGGATCCTGTGATTATAATAACGGGTTTCATGTCCTTATAGCTGTCAAATAATCATTATCAATATGCTGTACCATTAATAACAAGGCTCATAGATCCTTATTAGCCTTTAAACTATTAAAAAGTACAAGGCCAGATTACCAGTGGTGTGTTAATGATAGCGCACCCATGATAACCAATTTTGCTTGGTTCGTTGCTATGGTAACCCAAACTTACACTATAAAATTTACGTTTAACGTCGGCGCTCCTTAACTTTGATCGCCTTTAGAGAGAAACAAAAAAAAATTTCATTCATTAAAAAATGTAATGAAATAAAAAAAAATATTTAACATTTTTGTTTTATTTTTTCATTTTATTTACAATTTATTGATATATGTAAAATTTTGTGCTGCCCTAGACATAGGTCTAGTTGGAATTTTGGAGATATGTGCTTGAATATATTTTTATATAAAAATAAATATTGATATTTACATAAGAACATAAATGCAACTATTCCTATACATGGGCCAGCACTAAATATTACATATAACAATCTATTTCTAAAGTGAAACACTTGCATTGTTTGCAAATAATAAACTATTTTTTCCTCTTTTATACCTAGTTGAGCTTGGCGTAAATTTTTTCAATTTATTGACGGCCTCCAATAGTATTTTAACAATTTGCGCCTGGTATAATTTAGCACTTTACACTTTCTAATATTTTCTATTGGATGTGTTATCATTTCCAGCTGCCGGTAATTTTGTATAACCCGCCATTGGAAACTGTCGATAAGCATAATTGCTCTGATAGCATATTTTTCATTTTGCAACCTCATAAAAACCCAATTGCGGCTCAATAGTAAATGAGCCCTTATTCGGGATGGGGTGAGATACCATGTAACGAGGATCTTATAATTAATTTAACTTCTATAGCTTCGAGGAGGTTGATGAATTTTTAGTGTTTGTAATTATTTGGTTCCAAGGGTGTCAGGGTTTCTGCCTAAGTCTGGTTGTTAACCTAGGGCATATGTTGGTAACCACTGATTATTTTTTTCTGTATTATAGAGAGGAAATTTCTTGTGGGGCCTTCCAAAATACAGACTTGTTCAAAGGGAGTCATAGGCCTGATCAAATCAACTTTATATGGTGAGTAGTGGACAAAGTTGTGTAATCGTCTATATTTAAAAGATTTCAAATATATACCCCCTAAATAATATCAAAGATCTCATAGCAAGGTTCAGAATACTTTAAGTAGATTGATGCAAATCCAATAGACCCTGGAGCTTGAATTGCCCAGTAAAGGGTAAGGTTGACACAGAATACCTGATAGGTGCAGCTGGTTTGAAGAAGGCTGTCACTGGTAAGGTAGACATAGGTTTCTCAGCAGGCACAGAATACCCAGCGGGTACTGTTGGTAAGAATATCACAGGATACCAGATTGGTACAGCAGGCACAACTGGTTTGAGAAAGGCTGTCATTAGTAAGGTAGACACAGGTTTTTCAGCAGGCACAGAATACCCAGCGGGTACTGTTGGTGAGAATGTCACAGGATACCAGATTGGTACAGCAGGCACAACTGGTTTGAGAAAGGCTGTCATTAGTAAGGTAGACACAGGTTTCTCAGCAGGCACAAGTTACCCAGCGGGTACTGTTGGTGACACTGTCACGGAATACCAGATAGGTACAGCTTCAGGAACAAGGTGACCATACACAGGAATCAGGTTAGTCTACTTGGCATTCAGGAACCAGGTGATCATACGCAGGTGCAAGGTAAGTATGCTTGGTCTCTGGAGCAAGATGAGCATACACAGGTATCAGGCTAATATGCATGATGTCTGGAGCAATGTGAGCATACACAGGTACAAGGTAAGTATGCTTGGTCTCTGGAGCAAAGTGAACATACGCAGGTGCAAGGTAAGTATGCTTGCTCTGTGGAGCAAGGTGAGCATATACAGGTATCAGGTAAGTATGCTTGGTCTCAGGAGCAAGGTCTCAGGAGCAAGGCGAGCATACACAGGTATCAGGTAAGTATGGCTTGGTCTCAGGAGCAAGGTGTGCATACACAGATATCAGGTAAGTATGCTTTGGTCTCTGGAGCAAGGTGAGCATACACAAGTATCAGGTAAGTATGCTTGAGTCTCAGGAGCAAGGTGAGCATACACATGAATCAGGTAAGTATGCTTAGGTCTCAGGAGTAAGATGAGCATACACAGGAATCAGGTAAGTATGCTTAGGTCTCAGGAGTAAGGTGAGCATACACAGGAATCATGTAAGTATGCTAAGGTCTCAGGAGTAAGGTGAGCATACACAGGAATCAGGTAAGTATGCTTTGGTCACATGAGCAAAGTGAGCAAGGTAGGTAAGTTTTTATAGGAACTCCCACTCCTAAGACCTCCAGGTGGGAGTTCCTGTAATTAGGACATGGCCCCTTTAAATGTAGACAGTGCGCGGCCCAGCACCTAGAAAGCTGCAGCCACAGTTGAAGAGAGGAGAAGGAAGGCCTAAGTCTCGGCTTCCCTCCATGTGAGATGCCGAGATAAAAAGATCGGAGGCGCCGGCACGGGAGCTCCCAGTAAGGTCCTTACAGACGAAGTGTAATTGGGATAAACATGCTCGCTCCATTGAAGTGACTGAAGGAGTTTGTTACATGCCTGTTTTTATATCAAGTAAGTGGACTTTAAGGTGTCTTTTAGTAATAAAATGGTGCTACTACCTTAAATTAAGGTTGCGCTTGTGCCTTGTGTCTTTACATGTAGTATCTTCAGTGGGAGCATTCAACAACACGCTCTGGGATGTACAGCAGCACCTGTTGTTGAGGACTCTATAATAAAGAAACACTGAGCATTCTTACAAGACAATACAGCATTGGATGAGGTGACGTTCCTGTGTGACTGGTAATAATACACATATTTATCCCTTAGAATTTACATGCAACTTCATGATTATTAGCTTTTAATGGACTCTGGTGCTTTTTATACTTCACGTCTTTCATATAGCACACTCTGTCTACCTGTTTTTAATAGTGGTGTTGATTGTTTTGCAGATCAGCGCTGCTTATTGAGATTTGTGATTTTACATAGTATTTGGTTAACACAGGAATTAGTCATCTGAGAAGGACATTGCTAAATTATTATTGAAGAGTGTAATGTTGAACTTTTGAAACCTTCCCCACCTGAATAGTGTACATTTGGACTTTTGAAGCTTATCCTACAGGTAGAAAATCCTTTCCCACCTCTATAGTAATAGTTTGTTACTTTGTTTTTGTTTTTCATTAAGGGTCCTCTCATTTAAAAATGTCATCTTTACATTGTAGGATTAATTGATGGTGGAAATCAATCACAACCCACGATGTTAGCAGTACTTAAACAATATTTAAAGGGAAATGTATCAATCTGCATTTGCAGCTTCTGGGATGTTGTGGTGCAACCTTGCATGAATGACACTGCAACCACAATCTTAAGAAGCAGTTCCTGCTTCTTATTTCTCTGCCACCTTAGAGGCAGTAGACATAAATAACCATGAACCTGCTCACTTGGTGTGATTGACAGGCCCTGCTCTCTGCGATTGGTGGTGCTAGACTAGGGAAAGGGGTGGATTGCACAGGAGAGCTGTGTTATAAAGTGCTGTTTAACCAGGAAGTCAGCCTCAATGAACTTCAGATGATATTATCAGTTACATACTTACATGCATACATATATTTTATACATTGTGATCTATTCCAAAGTTGCTGATATGGAGAGGGTTCCATGTCTGAATCATGTCCTCTCTCTCTTACCAATTGAGCACTGTCCATAGCCCCAAATGGTTAAGTACTTATAGAAAGTCAGGGATCATTAGAAAAATGAGGATTACTTTTTAGGGAAGATGGCCAATAATCTGCACCAAGTTAAAACAATTTTATGTATAACAAAGAAGAAAACTTATGATTTCAATAAGCATATGTAATATCCATTTAAAGAATTTAAGTTAATATCCAATATAGCCAAAATTGAGAAAAATTCTCACAGCAAAATACCATAACTATTTAAATTAGTAAATGATTCATCCTGACCTGATTTGTCTTTTTTCTTAAGAAACTTGCCCCTAAAGGTTACTGTAATCATTATGCTTTTTCCAAGCAAGAATGCAATAAAATACAAACATTAACACATCTGAATAAGAATTTGAAAATAAAAAGTCACATATAATTTTTTTAAATGTTTGTTCACAACAATATACCTGTATATCATATTTCAAAACAAGTCTGTCTGCTTTTGCCGTATCAAACCAGTTTTCTAGCCTGTTTTAATATGTTGAATTGGCTTGTTGTCTTAAATATTGTCCTGACATGTAGAAGTAATCTGTTCTAGTTTTTTTTCTTCCAAATGTGACACTCTTTATTTAGATGTCTGTATATTACACCAAAGTTGATGTTGCAATAACTAGGATGAGTTATTGTCTTATGAATGCAGTTCAAGCTGTTTTACGCACTTTTATTTAATCGATGACCCGCTACAGAGGTATGTGACTAGAGTTGCAAGGTGTCCAGTATTCAGCTGGTCAGTCCTGTATTTTACAAAGCTGTCCAGTAAAATCTTCACAAAAATACTGACCGTTTAAATGTCTTGTTTGTTTTTTTTAAGTCCCTGAGGGTAATTTATATGTAAAAGGTCTCCTGTATCTAAATACATTACAGATATAGAGCAGAAAGAAGTGAGGGGCACTCAAAGTGGTCTAATCACTTCTGTTTACATATGTAACAGCCAAAGAGGTACAATTAATTATTTGTGTGTTACTGGCAGCCAAGGGGTAAAATGATTGCACAACTGTGAAAAAAATATATGCCATGGGATGAAGAGTGGGGACGAGGTAGAGCTTTTAGGGAGGTATTGTGTGACCCCACCTACCCTTGTGCCCATTCACCAACAGATCGTCCAGTATTTTTGTGTAGGACAGCTGGCAACCCTATATGTGACCAAATCTGTGGAGCGAACTGTCCTTATCTAGCTCAGTATATTTCAATAATGCTTCATATTTTATTTTAACATGTCTCCTAACAACTACTCAAAGTCACATAAATCTCTTAAGGAAAAAATATAATGACCTCTCTTAATGTAGATTCATTTAAAACCTCTCCATTCACTCCAGTTTCACCAGTTGTACAGTAGATGACCTTTGCAGAATAGTATATGAATTGGAAAACCTGGAGATACTGTTACTGAATATACATAGGGCTAGAGTACAAGTGGAGCAGTAACGTTAAAGCGATCACAATATTGCAATATCGCAATCTTGTTACCTTACGCTCATATTACAAGTTAAAGGGACAGTCAACACCAGAATTTTTGTTGTTTAAAAAGAAAGATAATCCCTTTATTACCCATTCCTCAGTTTTGCATCACCAACACAGTTATAATAATATACGTTTTACCTCTGTGATTACCTTGTATCTAAGTTTCTGTTGACTGCCCCCTTATTTCAGCTCTTTTGACAGACTTGCATTTTAGCCAATCAGTGCTCACTTCATGTGCATGAGCTCAATGTTATCTATATGGAACACATTAACTAATGCCCTCTAGTGGTCAAAATGCATTCAGATTAGAGGCAGTCTTTAAGGTCTAAGAAATTAGCATATGAACCTCCTAGGTTTAGCTTTCAACTAAGAATACCAAGAGAACAAAGCAAAATTGGTGATAAAAGTAAATTGGGAAGTTGATTAAAATTACATGCCCTATTTAAATCATGAAAGTTTTTTTTGGGACTTGAAAGCAATTGCTTTTTACACTCAAACCTTTTACGCGACCTCAAAACTTGCCTATAGGTTATGAGCTTTAAAAATAGTTGCACTAAAAAAAAAACAACATAAAAATAAAGTATTACAACCTACACTATTAACCCCCTACACTATTAACCCCTAATTCATCATACCCCCTCATAGCAATTATCCCCCTACACTATTAACCCCTAATCCGTCACAACCCCATCACCATTAACCCCCTACACTATTAACCCCTAATCTGCCATACTCCCATCGCAATTAATTCCATACATTAGTATCCCCTATTATCCGCAACCCCTATAGTAATTAACCTCCTACATTATTAACCACTAATCCGCCATATCACCCATCGCAAATAACCCTACACTATTAACCCCTAATTTGCAACAACCGCCTGCTTTATTAACTCCTAAACTGTCACAACCCCATCACAAGAAACCCCCTACTCTATTAACCCCTAACAGTTAACTCCCCCAAGACCCCTAACCTAAGACTCCCTAAGTTACAAAAAATAAAAAAACACCACCAGTAACAAAAAAAAACAGTAACAAAAAGAAAACACACTACCAGTTAAAAAAAAATAATAAAAAAAATGTATTACACAAAAATAAAAAAGCCCCATCCTAAACACCCTGAAAAAAAAAGCTAAGGCCCCAAGTTTTTTGTTTACTATCTTAAATCTGGCTCCTTTGGGGGGAGTCCACAGGAGGTCCATGGTGGCGGTGGTCCTTTGTCGTCTTTATCCATGGTGGCACTCCTTCCCAGTTGACAGTCTTCTTTTTCCAAGTTATCGGTAATCTGGGGTGATCCTCTTCTTTTCTTGCAGCCAATCCTCTTCATGCTGTCCACACTAAAGTTTGAATGCAAGTTCCCCCTTTTATAGGGGTGTCCTTGCATTTCTTCTGGTGAATTTTTAAATTCAAATTCAAATCAGCCAATAGAAAAAGCTTGCATTCTATTGGCTGATTTGAATTTCAATAGAAAAAGCCACCAATAGAAATGCAAGGACACTCCTATAAAAGGGGGAAACTTGCAATCAAACTTTAGTGTGCTGCGGTGGACAGCGTGAAGAGGATCGGCAGGTAGACACAGACACAATAGGACCTGCTGTGGTATTGATGGCTGGCTACAGTTTTGAGGCTTGGCCAAATACTTACTTGTTTAAATGGGTTTGCCGCAGTAGCTTCATATCTAATATATTATCCATACTCTCATGTTAAAATACATGTGTAAGAATTTTTATGGTTACAACTATACATTTAACATTACATGAAATAGGAGCACCTATTACAATTTAATTTATGGTAAATCCCGCTTCCATGAAATTTGGAAGTGGGTTTCAGATAAGTATTCACTATGAAGTATAACACAGTTTAGTAATTTTTTTGAAAGCTGGATAATGCAACTAGCGCTGGAGCAGCGGCGGTTTCTACTTGGGACCAGCAGTGCTCTGTGTTAAACACATAGGTTTACCATGCCACTAGTGATAAAATTACTTGCTCTAAAGAATTAGAACATTTAATTTTATCTCTATAATGGCCCTTTAAAAGATAGATAGATGTTATGACTGCCTAGTGTCTTTTGAAAAAAAAAAAAAAAATATTGTTAAAATGTGCACAGTTTTTATGTTTCATGAAATCACATATTGTTTATAGTCAATGATTTTTGTAGATGAAAGTTGGTCTAATTTAGTTTTTGTGTATAAATCCATAGAGTGGCGCAGTATTTTTTTTTTCACAATTACAAAAAATTGTACAAAAGTTATTAAATACATATTTTTTAAAATATATTCTTGCAAAATCATCGTTTACTGTCTCTTTAACGCTGGAGTGTGCCTTTCTCTATAAAAAGTATTCAGTAGACAAAATATTTAGCACTTCTTTTTAACAAAGGTAAATTAGTTTTTTTATACAAATTCACTTAATGTTAAAGAAATATTTTGAGGGAACTGTAATATAACAAATCCTTGCGTGAAAATTTAATTTGCATCACTAACTGTATTTCAATGCAAAACATTTCACATGAAAAAAAAAACCATGCAGGCTTTTGCTTCAGCTGGTGTTGATTTATGATATTAAAGATTCATTATTCTGAAATGGCAATGTCACTAAAGTTTTAAGACTACAACGATTTTTCTTTTGTTACAAGTTGGGCTACATATATTGGATTACACAACATAATTATAAACTGTCTAAAGAATATAGCAAAAAGCTAATTGTTTTTGTATTTACCTCTAAAACCAACTGTTTGAGGTTGTATTTGAATGAATCACGCCCTTTCTGCTTCTTGCACATAAACTTGTTGATTCATGTCTCCAAATAAGAAATGAATAATAAAATAAACATAATAGCCCTCTAAAAGGTTTCAGAGAAAAATAAAATAGAATTTATGTTTAATTTCTTTCAACGGTTTGAGAATGATTTAGCTCTTTATCATTATGACATTTTCTATTAATTCATAAAATTGACTTTATCTGGTTTTCTTAAATATAATGATTTTGCTTGGTAATATCTTGAACATATATGGGACTGTAGCAATTTAAAGCAACTTTCTAATGTACTCCTATTATCAATTTTTCTTTAATCTCTTGGTATCTTTCTTTGAAAAGCAGGGATTTAAGCTTAGGAGCCGCCCCATTTTTGGTCCAGAACCAGGGTAGCGCTTGTAGCCACCAATCAGCAAGCCCTACCCAGTATTCTGAACCAAAAATGGTCCGGCTCCTAAACATACATTTCTGCTTTTCAACTAAAGATACCAAGAGAATTAAGAACAATTGATAATAGGAATACATTAGAAAGTTGCTTAAAATTGCATGCTCTATTTGACTGAATTATGAAAGAAAATGTGGGGTTCATATCCCTTTAAGCATGATAATTACATAAGGGGATTGTGTCAACAGAACATATAAACATAAATATATGACAAACAAAGCAAGATATTTGCTTTTGCATCACAGATTATTATTTGCGTCATATACTTTCTAAGATGTTTTTGCTATTTTTGTTTTGCTATATTTTTACTTTTTTTTTTTATACACTTTTATTTAAACTATTTGGTGCCCTGCACATTATTCCACTGTAGGGTTGCCACCTCAGCCATGGTTTCCTGGACACTTATGAGTTACACATGCTGTGGGGTGTTAAGGGAGGGATATGAATACTGCATATAACAAGTGCTGTCCAGAAGCACAATACATGTTTCTTCTTGCACACCCTGCAGCATGTGTATCTCATAAGTGTCCTGGAAAACATGGCTGAGGTGGCAACCCTATTCCACTGGGCTGCCTTAAACGAGAGCAGCTGACCAGAGGCTCAGTCACGCTGGGAGATTGTTAGGTCCCAGTCTGCCTTTTTTAAAGCACCATGAGGTGCTGTATATTTGTGAGTTAAATGGATCATTTTCCTTCTGTTGTTTAGAAGAAATTACAATGTGGCACCCTTGTTTATTTGCATAATTTCTGAAAATATGTCAACTAATTTTCATAATGAAATGTTTACATTTTCACAATGACTCCTCATTCTTATGCTGAATACGCTAGGTCCGTTGTCACCTGCTATTAATAGTGATAGCTGTAAAATAAACAGTGCTGTCGCTGTCAATAGCAGGGTTGTGAGATATTCATAGCTTGTGTGACTTGTGGGGCAACAGCTACAAAGTAATAGTGGTGCTTATTTCTTTCCCAATGCCTTCACTTCCATCTCAATTAACCCTAACTGTCCTGACCCAAGCCACCACTCAATTAACCCTCACCATGCTGACCCAAAATCCCCACTTCAACAAAGTTATATCTTTATGATTAAATAGGCACAAAACCAAACATTTTCCTTTCATGATTCAGATAGAGAATACAATTTAAAAAAATGTACTTCTATGATCAAATTTGCTTTGTTCTTTTGTTATTCTTTGCTGGAGAGATATCTAGATAGGCAGTGTGCACATGTCTGTCTGGAGCACTAAATGACAGGAAATAGTGCTGCCATCTAGTACTCTTGCTAATGTATAGCATTGTTGCAAAAACTGCTGCCAAATAGTGCTGCAGACTTGTGCACGCTCCTAAATTTACATTCCTGCTTTTCAACAATGGATAACAAGAAAACAAAAATAAAATATAATACAAGTACATTGGCAGGTTTTTTTTAAATTGTATTTTCTATCTGAATCATGAAAGAAAAATGTTGTGTTTTATGTCCCTTTAAGGTTAGGCATTATTGTCACAGGAAGATAATCTAAGGTTGTTTGAGGCACTAGTCCTAGTTTTTTATTTAAAGGGACAGTCTAGTCCAAAATAAACTTTCATGATTCAGATAGGGCATGTAATTTTAAACAATTTTCCAATTTACTTTTATCACCAATTTTTCTTTGTTCTCTTGGTATTCTTAGTTGAAAGCTTAACCTAGGAGGTTCATATGCTAATTTCTTAGACCTTGAAGGCCGCCTCTTAAGAATGCATTTTAACAGGTTTTTCACCACTAGAGGGTGTTAGTTCATGTTTTTCATATAGATAACACTGTGCTTGTGCACGTGAAATTACCTGGGAGCCATCACTGATTGGCTAAACTGCAAGTCTGTCAAAAGAACTGAAATAAAGGGGCAGTCTGCAGAGGCTTAGATACAAGATAATCACAGAGGTAAAAAATATATAAATATAACTGTGTTGTTATGCAAAACTAGGGAATGGGTAAACAAGGGATTATCTATCTTTTAAAACAATAACAATTCTGGTGTAGACTGTCCCTTTAACAATTTGCATATAAGAAGCTTTAATGAGCACCTTATTCAAGGTTCAGCTTTTTTGATGAGTGGAAGCCTTTTTAATTAAACCATTTTATGTGTATACTTTTTATAACATTTATGGCAGTGGTGGTGATTTGTAATTTCTTTGATTTAGTTTTATAAGTCATATTATATACATAGTAATTACAGGCTTATGTTCTTAAGTAACTATTAAGAACATAGAAAATTACAATAGAAGGTTAAAAGACACTTTGAAAAATGATTTTTATTAGTATTCAAAAACATTACAATCTAAGAGTAATATCTCTTTAATTCTAACTCCTGGTTCTGCGTTCATAAAATAAAATGTTGAGATTTATGTCTTTGATAGCCAAGGGGTTAATGTGATTTGTAGCAATTAGTGCACCTCCAAGCAGTTCTCATATATCTATAACAATTCTAAAACAAAAATTGTATCACCGATTCCCATATCAATTAGAATGTTTATGAATGCACCATCTGTAATAAATAGTCCTGTAAGCAAATTGTGATAATAGCGATTAATCATCTGCGCTTGATGGACAGCACATATCATGTCAGTTCATGTCTATTTTGATTCTCACACCTAGGGTTTAGGACACAATCATTTTCACAGGCTCTCCCCTTTCTTAAAGTCATCATTTAATCCTCACTGATGACAGAAAGGCTGCATTGTAAAAAAAAAAGAACCAATTATTGTTATCTCAAGTTGTTTATTTTGTGCTTATTACTGCAACTGGAAAACCCTAGAAATACAAGTAAAATGCATTTCATTCAGTTATATTAAAATCTCACCAAGTTTCAGTTCTCATTTGTTTTAATTGGTGCAAGTATCTAAAATGATTTATTCCTAAACCCCCCCCCCCCCCAAAAAAAAAAACGTTTTTCAACATTGTATGAATATGGGTGCCCTTGGCATGTGCAGTATATGATATGTACAGTTGTAACTTTTACTAGAACCAATTTTGCTGATTCAAGGAAATGATTCTTTTTAAAGGGACAGTAGACTGTAAAATTGTTTTTCCATTAATGTGTTTCCAATGACTTTTTTTTACCAACTGCAGCGTATAAAATGTATGAGAATTTGATTTTAAAGGTTTATTTGTGTATATAAAAAAGATGATTTTGTGTTTTGAAGCCACAACCTAATAAAATGGGTTGAGCTTGTAGGTATAATCAGATCTCATTACTTTATCACATTGTGCACATATACCTGCTTCTTTATCTTATATCTGTCCATAAACCAAAGACCAGTACTTGGAGAGAACAATGGAAAATTAACATTTTATTACATTATCTCTTCTGTAATTTCTTCTGATGTCTGTGTTTACACAGCTTATCTTTAGCTTGGAACTAATGCCAGAAACTTTCAGAATAGGTGGGGATACCACAGGCTAAATAAACTATTTCAAATGTCAATATAAGGGTAAATTAAATACTTGTAAACAATTTAACCCCTTGAGTGCTAATGATGGCTCAGAGCCGTCATTAGCACTCAACTACTTTTTTCCAATCTGGGGGCCCCCACCAGCTCCTACCCCGGCGATCGGGCATGCATAGTGACAGGCATCGCCGGGGGTTTCCCGTTATGTGTGGTGACGTCACGCGCAATTACGTGATGACGTCACAGTGCAACTTTATTTAACATTGTCCATACAAAGTATAGGGAAAGGGGGCATGCTGCTTAGAAACCTGTATCTCAGGGATCTAAGCAGCTACAGACCCCCAAGACCTACCATTGGAAAGGTAATCACCTAACCTTTCCAATGGTAAAAAAATAAAAAAGTTTAAAAAAAGTTTTTTTAAAATAGTAAAAAACAGAAAAATATAGAATTCAGCTTAGCACTCAAAGGGTTAATACACTCCAGCAGGTAAAGTGGATCATTGGAAACAAAGGGGAGAACATTTTTGAGTAAACTGTCCCTTTAAAACCAAAAAGCACTAATGCACATTTCAATTGTAGCTGTTATGTCCCTTTAAGTGAACATGTTACTCATATGCTAAATCACTTGAAATAGTGTAGCATATCTTAAAAAGCTAACTAGAAAATATAACTTGAACATCTGTAGCTACATCTCATTGTAGGGAGATTTTAGACATCCAACCCGGATGCTTGTCCTAGGGCTTACAAAGGGACATATATATATATATATATATATATATATATATATATATATATATATATATATATATATATATATATATATATATATTTTTTTTTTTTTTTTTTTTTTTTTTCTTTCATGATTCAAATGGAACATGTGATTTTAAACAACTTTCCAATTTACATCTATTATCTAATTTAAGTTGTTCTCTTGGTATCCTTTGTTGAAGGAGCAGCAATGAACTACTGTTTTCTAACTGAACACATGGCTGAGACAATGACAATCAGTATATATATATGCAGCCACCAATCAGCAGCTTGAGCCTAGGTTCTTTGCTACTACTGAGCTTACCTAGATAAACCTTTCAGTAAAGGATAACAAGAGAAGGAAACAAATTAAATAATAGAAGTAAGTTGGAAAGTTGTTTACAATTGTATGTTCTATTTGAATCACAAATGAAAAATGTTGGGTTTCGTGCATGTAGTTACTTTATTTCCCTTCTCAGTTGGCTATGAAATATTGCAAGATCATGATAAAATCCCACAAGATTATAATGAAATCAAAGATCACAGTAAAGCTAAGTGTGAACTCAGCATTGAATACAATTTTTAAACAATATTCCAATTTACTTCTATTATCTAATTTGCTTCATTATTCACATATCCTTTGTTGAAGAAATTGCAATGCACATGGGTGAGCCAATCACACAAGTTATCTATGTGGCGCCACCAATCAGCAGTTCCTGAGCCTATTTGGATATGCTTTTCAACAAAGGATAAAGGAGAATGAAGCAAATTACATAATAGAAGTAAATTGGAAAGTTGTTTAATTTTTTTTTTTAATTTCTATTCTAATTTTTTTCTATCTGAATCATGAAAGAAAATCGTGGGGTTTAATGTCCCTTTAACACTGGGATCAACTCATCAGGTACTCTTTTAACTTACATTTGCATGATGAGAAAGCAAACAACTAATCAGCATCGTCAATGCTGAGTTCACACTTTGCTTTACTGTGATCTTTGGGTTTTATGTCCCTTTAAATAATGAGAAATACAAGGTACACAACATAGAACTTTTTCTTCCTCACATTTTCATCAAGGATGAATGAGCATTTATATTGAGCAAAATGTCCCTTTAAGTACAAAGATGCAGGCCCTTCTAGAAACAAAGCCGCTTAGGTTAGTGTTACATCCTCTTTCTAATCTTGTGTACCATGATTCAAACCTCAGTAGGTTCAAAGTTTAATAACTAGTTAGACAACGTTTATTAAAATCGCATTCTTATACGAGATAAAGCACGCCGCCTACTTATGAAGTAACCAGATTTTCTACTTAAAACTAAACCTGAGACGTTCTTTTCATTTTAACATCATTTTTCCGAAAAGCTACTGAGTGAAATCTGAAACTTCAATCACAAATCACATTTAACCCTTTTGGATTTCCTTTCATAGCTGCACTTTTATATTTTATGCCTTACCTTATAGCAGCAGATTCCTAGCATAACAACGCAAAGTAATGCAATACATTACTAAGCAATATATTGTAGTATTGTGGTAGTCGAAGGATTATTGCTTACTTTACAAGCATGATTTTTTTAGGATAAAACCATTTACATGTTACTCAGTATACATTTTTTAATAAAACTGAGATTTAAGGAGCTTGATGTATTCCTGGATTTTTCATCATTAAAAGTTAGATTGTAATATGAAATGTTTATTATTTAAAGTAAAAAACAAAAACTTTTTTTTATTTTTCCCCCTTTTTCGTAATTTAAAGGGACAGTCAAGTCCAAAAAAAACGTTCATGATTTAAATAGGGCATGTAATTTAATCTGAATGCATTTTGACCACCAGAGGGCATTAGTTCATGTGTTTCATATAGATAATATTGAGCTCATGCACATGAAGTGACCTAGGAGTGAACACTGATTGGCTAAAATGCAAGTCTGTCAAACTAACTGAAATAAGGGGGCAGTCAGCAGAAGCTTAGATACAAGGTAATTACAGAGGTAAAACGTGTATTGTTATAACTGTGTTGGTTATGCAAATCTGGGGAATGGGTAATACAGGGATTATCTTTCTTTTTAAACAACAAAAATTCTGGTGTTGACTGTCCCTTTAACTATAAATTTCCAATTCCCATGAGTTTCTATAAAGCAATAGTTGCCATGTTAAAACCTAGCTGTGAAAGCTATGTAAAATATAGCAATGTTAAAGGGACTTTAAACCCTCATAAATAAAATGAATTGAACATATATAACACACAACCATTGTTTGCGCACTTGATCCTAAATTGACCTCAACAAAAGAGGTTAGATAAGGCAAACCAAAGTTTCAACATGGATGCACCTATTACTTTATGGGGTGGGCTTATGGGGGACTTTTGAGGTAACATATCTTCCTTTTTTTAGTGATGTCTATGAAATATTTTCTGCAACTCTTTCAAATTAAACAGCATATGGGCAGCATGTCCCTTTAAATTTTAGAGCATTGGTCAGTTTTTTTCAAATCAGTCACCTTTATCCTGAAAAAAAGTGAGTTTATAGATTGACAAGTAGTGTGATTCCTCTGCAGTATATGTGGTTATAAAAATGTCAGCAGTGTGTAAGCTCTGAAAAATGTAGGCTTCAAAATATCCAGGGCTCCTATGACTTTTTATTTTTTTATTTCTGGCAGTATATTAGTCTATTTTGATATTATTTTAAGCATTTCTAAGAGATAAAAAGGAAGTGTTTTCAAGATTGGAGGTGAGCAAGTTCTCAACTCGCCACTTGTGATGCAGAATTTATGGACAAAATTTAACGTAAAACAAGAGCATTCTTGTGCAATGCTACCCCCTGCTCTCACTCAACCAATTGCATACGAGCAGGGCATATCAGTTCCCCCGAACAACAGGGAGCTAAATTACAAGTGGTGCTCTATTGTAAGCATGAGTCACAATAAGCAGTATTGTGACCGAGCTGACTTGTGCGCAAATTATAAGTTGAAACTAAGCAAACACGTTTGCTTGAGTGTGTCGGGTTAGCATAATAAAATTTGCACTAAACACAACATAAATACGTTAAAATAAAGTGTTACACTTATGTATACACTATCTATTTATATAAATATTAATACGATTTTTTATAAGGGTTAAAACGGTTTGACTGGAACACCAGTGTGTGTGTGTGTATATATATATATATATATATATATATATATATATATATATATATATATATATATCCTATAATATAAAAGGCCAAGTGTGTTTGTCCGAAGCTGTCATGCGCAGAGACAGCATGAGGACAAACACACCTGGCCTTACCTGATCTGCTGTTTGGCACGGTGTGGCAAAAGTGGGCGTGGCCGTGTGTCGCGGGGCGGGGCCGTGTGTGATGAGGCAGG
The DNA here is from genome assembly GCF_027579735.1 of Bombina bombina. Taxonomy (NCBI): domain Eukaryota; kingdom Metazoa; phylum Chordata; class Amphibia; order Anura; family Bombinatoridae; genus Bombina; species Bombina bombina. The sequence continues at coordinate 139,525,634 of NC_069502.1, read as the reverse complement.
GGCGGGCACGGTCGGCGCGAGAGAGAGAGGGGAGAGAGATAGAAAGAGAGGAAAAGAGACAAAAAGAGATGGGAAAGACCTGAAGAGAGAGCAAAAGAGAGGGGAAAGAGCAAAAGAAAGGGTAGAGAGCAAAAGAGAGGAGGGAGAGAGAGCAAAGTAGAGGAGAAAGAGCAAAAGAGAGGGGAAAGAGCAAAATAGAGGGAAGCGAGAGAAAAAGAGAGGGGGAGAGAGAAAATCAGAGGGGGAAAGAGAGAGAAAGAAAAAGAGAGGGGAAGAGAGAGAGCAAAAGAGAGGGGGAAGGGAGAGAGCAAAAGAAGAGAGGGGGAGAGAGAGGGGGAAGAGAAGGGGGAGAGAGCAATAGAGAGGGGGAGAGAGAGAAAAAGAGAGGGGGGAGAGAGCAAAAGAGAGGGATGGAGAGAGAGAGCAAAAGAAAGGGATGGAGAGAGAGAGCAAAAGAGAGGGGAGAGAGAGAGAGCAAAAGAGAGGGGGGAGAGAGAGCAAAAGAGAGGGGGAGAGAGAAAGCAAAAGAGAGGGATGGAGAGAAAGAGCAAAATAGAGGGATGGAGAGAGAGAGCAAAAGAGAGGGGAAAGAGACAGAGCAAAAGAGAGGGGGGAGAGAGCATAAAAGAGAGGGGCGGAGAGAGAGCGCAAAAGAGAGGGGGGGGGAGAGAGAGCGCAAAAGGGGGGGAGAGAGAGAGAGCGCAAAAGAGAGGGGGGGGAGAGAGCCCAAAAGAGAGGGGGGAGAGAGAGCGCAAAAGATGGGGGAGAGAGAGAGCGCAAAAGAGAGGGGGAGAGAGAGAGCAAAAGAGATGGGGGGAGAGAGAGCACAAAAGAAAGGGGGCGAGAGAGAGCGCAAAAGAGGGGGGGACAGAGAGCGCAAAAGAGAGGGGGAGAGAGAGCGCAAAAGAGAGGGGGAGAGAGATAGCGCAAAAGAGAGGGGGGAGAGAGCGCAAAAGAGAGGGGGGAGAGAGCGCAAAAGAGAGGGGGGAGAGAGCGCAAAAGAGAGGGGGGAGAGAGCGCAAAAGAGAGGGGGGAGAGAGCGCAAAAGAGAGGGGGGAGAGAGCGCAAAAGAGAGGGGGGAGAGCGCAAAAGAGAGGGGGGGGGAGAGCGCAAAAGAGAGGGGAGAGTGAGAGCAAAAGAGAGGGGGGAAGCAAAAGAGAAGGTGGAGAGAAAGTGCAAAAGAGGGGGGGAAGAGAATGCGCAAAAGAGAGGGGGGAGAGAGCGTAAAAGAGAGAGGGGAGAGAGCACGCAAAAGAGAGGGGGAGAGAGAGAGCACGCAAAAGAGAGAGTGAGAGAGCGCAAAAAGAGAGGGGGGAGAGAGCAAAAGATGGTGGGGAGAGAGAGCACAAAAGAGAGGGGAGAGAGAGAGCAAAAGAGAGGGGGAGAGAAAGCAAAAAAGAGAGTGGAGAGAGGGAGCAAAAGAGAGGGGAAAGAGCAAAAGAAAGGGTAGAGTGAGCAAAAGAGAGGGGGGAGAGAGCAAACGAGAGGGGAGAGAGAGAGCAAACGAGAGGGGGTAGAGAGTGCAAAAGAGAGGGGGAGAGAAAGAGAGCAAAAGAGAGAGGGAGGGAGAGAGAGAGCAAGGGGTGGGACCGCTGTACTGCAAAATATGGCCCATGTAAACAGGCTTTAGGACTAGTATATATATATGTAAAAGAACCAAGAAGGTGTTCTGGACAAGCCAAAGGAAACCCCAAGCTATATATATATATATATATATGTGTGTGTGTGTGTGTGTGTGTGTATATATGTGTGTGTGCTTATGTGTGTATACATGTGTATTTATGTGTATATGTACACATATATATATACATGTACATACATATATACACTCTGTAGCCCTTTCCACTTAAATACCTGAAAACCTGAAAAAATATTTGTAATCAATTTTAATATTTAATATCTTTAACTGTGTATATAGAGTAAATATTTTACATGTTCTTCACATAGAAGAAAATGTTCTATGTATTTCTTTTTTAAGATACGATGAGTCCACGGAATTTATCCTTACTTGTGGGATATCACCTCCTGGTCAGCAGGAGGAGGCAAAGAGCACCACAGCAGAGCTGTATAAATAGCTCCTCCCTTCCCTCCCACTCTAGTCATTCTCTTTGCCTGTGTTAGTAGTAGGAAGAGGTAAAGTGAGGTGTTAGTTTAGATTCTTCTATCAAGAATTTGTTATTTTTAAAATGGTGCCTGTGAGTACTATTTCTCTGCATGGTGTAGCCATATTCCTTGTCAGCCTCTGGAGAAGAGCTACAGGTGGCTTTAAAGCATTGGGAACTGGTGGGATTTAATTTTCACTGTGCCTCCCATATTGTGTGCTGCCCTTCAGATAAATGGTTTTAGCAATTATTATCTAAGACCCAGTATGTCTCCACAGATTCTGCAGGCAGGGAAGTCCTCTTGATCCTCTGGGACCATTCATACTCGCTCAGCATTGAGGTATGTGCAGCATTTTTTATTTTCTGGGACAGTTTGTTACTCAGAGACTGCTGTAAACATTGCCTATCTGTTTCCCCTTATTTATTAGCACTTCCTGCTTTTCTATTTTGTAAGGGGTAAGATGCGGTGAGGGAATGTCATGGTAAGGAGCTATGGTTTTAGAGGAGGCTCCTATTGGGACACTTTATGGCTGTGGGCTGTATGCTGGTTATACGGTGCTGTGAATCAGACTCCGGTGTATAGGCTGATGCTTATTATTACGGACTTTATGTCCGGTTAAGTAATAGGCATCAGTTTTCTGTTAGGGATACAGTTTTGTTCGGGTAGAATGCCTTGTATTTTTTACTTGTTACATATCTCCGGTTCTGTTACGCTCTGTTTAGAGCTTGCGTGTGACTTACGCCCACGATTTTTGTGCGCTCAATGAGGAGCCGCGCAGTTGTGTTCCGATATATATAGATTTATATTTTTATTTTATTTTTTATCACTGTAGGTCTTTCGTGATGTCGTTTTTTTAAAGCGCACTCCATTAAAGCCTATGGGGCAAATGCGTTAAGGCAGTTGTAATAAACGAAGATCTGAAGTTAGCGTGCATCGGGTTTCGCTCGCAAGCAATTTACTTTCAACCTAAAAGTTTACTTCCAGCGGTGTTTGTGCATTAGCAAAATCACCAAATTGCGTGCCACTTGTATTCTGGCTCAGAGTGATTTATCTCGTAACCTCTGAGGTTGCAGAGAGAATAAAGAAGCAGTTTCATCTGTTTGTGTGCCTGTTGAAGTCTGCAGCACAAAACTGAAAAAGCTGCAAATGTAGCTTAAAAGGACAGTATGATAAAAGTGAGGGGGTGCGGGATAAGCGCTCTAGAGGGAGCAAACCTAAGGTGATTACACAGTGATAATATTAAAATAACAGGAATAACCAAGATGTTGAATATATATATATATATGTATCAAAAAAAGAACAAATTATGACAATATAAAAATGTCAATTTAATTTAAAATAAATAAATGTCAGCAGAGTATACAAAGTAAACATTTAGCATATGATTATAACATAAAATCAAATTCAGGTGACTCATATAAGTCTAGGATGCCGGCATCAAGGAAATAAATTAATATCGATAGATAAGAATAATGTGTAATTGGCCAAAGAAGTTAAATTCACAATGTTTTAAAAAATAGCGATTGCTATGTTAAAAACAACGATACACAAGACTTGATTTTTGCAATAAGTGTGCTAATATATAACCAACCAGTATTATGGAGGAAAAGGTGGAAAGTTCAAATGATACAGGGAGTGCAGAATTATTAGGCAAATGAGTATTTTGACCACATCATCCTCTTTATGCATGTTGTCTTACTCCAAGCTGTATAGGCTCGAAAGCCTACTACCAATTAAGCATATTAGGTGATGTGCATCTCTGTAATGAGAAGGGGTGTGGTCTAATGACATCAACACCCTATATCAGGTGTGCATAATTATTAGGCAACTTCCTTTCCTTTGGCAAAATGGGTCAAAAGAAGGACTTGACAGGCTCAGAAAAGTAAAAAATAATGAGATATCTTGCAGAGGGATGCAGCACTCTTAAAATTGCAAAGCTTCTGAAGCGTGATCATCGAACAATCAAGCGTTTCATTCAAAATAGTCAACAGGGTCGCAAGAAGCGTGTGGAAAAACCAAGGCGCAAAATAACTGCCCATGAACTGAGAAAAGTCAAGCGTGCAGCTGCCAAGATGCCACTTGCCACCAGTTTGGCCATATTTCAGAGTTGCAACATCACTGGAGTGCCCAAAAGCACAAGGTGTGCAATACTCAGAGACATGGCCAAGGTAAGAAAGGCTGAAAGACGACCACCACTGAACAAGACACACAAGCTGAAACGTCAAGACTGGGCCAAGAAATATCTCAAGACTGATTTTTCTAAGGTTTTATGGACTGATGAAATGAGAGTGAGTCTTGATGGGCCAGATGGATGGGCCCGTGGCTGGATTGGTAAAGGGCAGAGAGCTCCAGTCCGACTCAGACGCCAGCAAGGTGGAGGTGGAGTACTGGTTTGGGCTGGTATCATCAAAGATGAGCTTGTGGGGCCTTTTCGGGTTGAGGATGGAGTCAAGCTCAACTCCCAGTCCTACTGCCAGTTTCTGGAAGACACCTTCTTCAAGCAGTGGTACAGGAAGAAGTCTGCATCCTTCAAGAAAAACATGATTTTCATGCAGGACAATGCTTCATCACACGCGTCCAAGTACTCCACAGCGTGGCTGGCAAGAAAGGGTATAAAAGAAGAAAATCTAATGACATGGCCTCCTTGTTCACCTGATCTGAACCCCATTGAGAACCTGTGGTCCATCATCAAATGTGAGATTTACAAGGAGGGAAAACAGTACACCTCTCTGAACAGTGTCTGGGAGGCTGTGGTTGCTGCTGCACGCAATGTTGATGGTGAACAGATCAAAACACTGACAGAATCCATGGATGGCAGGCTTTTGAGTGTCATTGCAAAGAAAGGTGGCTATATTGGTCACTGATTTGTTTTTGTTTTGTTTTTGAATGTCAGAAATGTATTTTTGTGAATGTTGAGATGTTATATTGGTTTCACTGGTAAAAATAAATAATTGAAATGGGTATATATTTGTTTTTTGTTAAGTTGCCTAATAATAATGCACAGTAATAGTCACCTGCACACACAGATATCCCCCTAAAATAGCTATAACTAAAAACAAACTAAAAACTACTTCCAAAACTATTCAGCTTTGATATTAATGAGTTTTTTGAGTTCATTGAGAACATGGTTGTTGTTCAATAATAAAATTAATCCTCAAAAATACAACTTGCCTAATAATTCTGCACTCCCTGTAAGTTGTAATAAAAAACAAACCAACAACGTATGTTTGTGTCCGTTAGAGACAATGAAGCGTGTGATCCGTGAATGATGACGTCACGTCATGTGACCAATAGTAATGATCCAATTGTATCCAACGATTATAGTGTAGCGTATTATTTGAAAAAATATATACCGGTATATAGAAAAGAAACAAAGTGTCAGATTTTTTCGTGACAGTATAAAAGTATACTTGCAAGTATCGGATCGCTGTCTTCCAATCTCTCCTGTAGGAAAAAACAATTCAGCTGATTTGAAAACAACCTTGTAGATGGAATGTGTACAAGTGTCCGTCTTTTCTTTCTGTGTGCTTGCTCTTTATTCAGCCGTCCTTTAAATAGGTAGTTGTATTATAGTTAGAACCAGAGGTGAACTGCAAGCACACAGGGATTATTCATATATCCAGCTCAAGTTAGATGTGTGAGCTAGAAATTAACCTGTTGTTTGTGCCGCCGTAGAACCAGGTGTGATTAGAATGAAGCTCAGTGGCTATATTTAGCATATAAACACCGCACACAGGAATTATTCATATATCTTGCTCTGCTTGAATTGTAGAGCTCGAAATGAACCTGTAATGTGCAGGGTAGGAGAATAGATACGTTTCTCTTAGGGACTGTAAGCAAATCTACGCGTTTCGACAGAGTTACCATCTTGATAAAGGCAGGTAAATCTGCCGAAACGCGTAGATTTGCTTACAGTCACTAAGAGAAACGTATCTATTCTCCTACCCTGCACATTACAGGTTCATTTCAAGCTCTACAATTCAAGCAGAGCAAGATATATGAATAATTCCTGTGTGCGGTGTTTATATGCTAAATATAGCCACTGAGCTTCATTCTAATCACACCTGGTTCTACGGCGGCACAAACAACAGGTTAATTTCTAGCTCACACATCTAACTTGAGCTGGATATATGAATAATCCCTGTGTGCTTGCAGTTCACCTCTGGTTCTAACTATAATACAACTACCTATTTAAAGGACGGCTGAATAAAGAGCACCTTGCAAAGAATTTCTATCTACTTGGAGTTCAGAAAGAAAAGACGGACACTTGTACACATTCCATCTACAAGGTTGTTTTCAAATCAGCTGAATTGTTTTTTCCTACAGGAGAGATTGGAAGACAGCGATCCGATACTTGCAAGTATACTTTTATACTGTCACGAAAAAATCTGACACTTTGTTTCTTTTCTATATACCGGTATATATTTTTTTCAAATAATACGCTACACTATAATCGTTGGATACAATTGGATCATTACTATTGGTCACATGACGTGACATCATCATTCACGGATCACACGCTTCATTGTCTCTAACGGACACAAACATATGTTGTTGGTTTGTTTTTTATTACAGACTTATCATTTGAACTTTCCACCTTTTCCTCCATAATACTGGTTGGTTATATATTAGCACACTTATTGCAAAAATCAAGTCTTGTGTATCGTTGTTTTTAACATAGCAATCGCTATTTTTTAAAACATTGTGAATTTAACTTCTTTGGCCAATTACACATTATTCTTATCTATCGATATTAATTTATTTATTTGATGCCGGCATCCTAGACTTATATGAGTCACCTGAATTTGATTTTATGTTATAATCATATGCTAAATGTTTACTTTGTATACTCTGCTGACATTTATTTATTTTAAATTAAATTGACATTTTTATATTGTCATAATTTGTTCTTTTTTTGATACATATATATATTAAACATCTTGGTTATTCCTGTTATTTTAATATTATCACTGTGTAATCACCTTAGGTTTGCTCCCTCTAGAGCGCTTATGCCGCACCCCCTCACTTTTATCATACTGTCTAAGTCTGTATTTGGAGATTATATCAGACTATTTAGGGATTTAAGCTTATACCTATATAGATAGCACTCACACCACCCCCTCACTGTTCTATAGCTTAAAAGGACAGTCTACACCAGAATTGTTATTGTTTTAAAAGAAAGATAATCCCTTAATTACCCATCCCCTAGTTTTGCATAAACAACACAGTTATATAAATATACTTTTTACCTCTGTGATTACCTTGGATCTAAGCCTCTGCAAACTGTCCCCTTATTTCAGTTTTTTATACAGACTTGAATTTTAGCCAATCAATGTTGACTCCTAGGTAACCCCACAGTCTTATCTATATGACACACATGAACTAACACCCTCTAATGGTGAAAAACTGTCAAAATGCCTTCAGATAAGAGGCGGCCTTCGAAGTTTAAGAAGTTAGCATATGTACCTCCTAGGTTTAGCTTTAAACTAAGAATACCAAGAGAACAAAGCAAAATTGGTGATAAAAGTAAATTGGAAAGTTGTTTAAAATTGCATGCCCTATCTGAATCATGAAAGTTTTTTGGAACTAGACTGTCCCTTTAAAGTGACAAAAAACACAAACTTTTTATTTCACGATTAAGAAAGAGCATGCATTTATAAACAACTTTCCAATTTACTTCTATTATCAATTTTGCTTCCTTCTCTTGTTATCCTTTCTTGGAGGAGACACAATGCACTATTGGGAGCTAGCTGAACACACCGATAAGCCAATCAAAAGAGGCATATATGTGCAGCCACCAATGAGCAACTTACTCCTAGCTCCTGAGCATACCTAAGCATGCTTTTCAACAAAAGATACAAAGAGAACAAATCAAATTAGACAAAAGATGTAAATTGGAAAGTTGTTTAAAATTGTATGCTCTATCTGAATTATAAAAGAAACATTTTGTATTTTATGTCCCTTTAATAAATCTTCACTAAAGTTTGCCAGTAAACCTATCAAATAATGTTATATAATTCTGCACATAGTGCAGAATTATATAACATTAGCTTAGCTCCAGATTTCTAAAGTGAAGGGTTAAATAGATATCCCGCAAAGAAAACAGAACGCCGCTCCTGGCTCTACTGAGCAGGTCTGTTTTCTTCTCCAAAGCGCATCGCGGGCACGCTGTCTAGTCACAGCACGCACGATCGCGCTATCAAATTCAATGTAGCTCGCTCCCGCTCTGGTCTGGCAGCGGGAGCGAGCTACATTGAGTTTAATAGCACAATCTGGTGCGCTGTGATTAGACAGCGTGCCCAGATGCGCTTAGGAGAAGAAAACAGACCCGCTCAGTAGAGCCAGGAACGGCATTCTGTTTTCTTTGCAAGATATCTATTTAACCCTTCACTTTAGAAATCTGGCGCTCAGCTAATGTTATATAATTGTGCACTTTGTGTAAGTAAGTAGGGATGGGCAAATGTGCTGAAAGTGTTATTTGTTTTGTAGAATGAATAGTCCTGTGGACATTCATTTTGGACAATCGAATGTTGATAAGAACAAAAATCCAATAAAATTTGGTAATCAAATGTTATTTCCGGTTTTCAAATGTTACTTTTGTTTTTCGAATGTTCATAATTAAATCGAATATATACACTTTTGAAATTTCTAATGTAATATTCGATTTAACAACTATTATTCAGAAGTTTAATAGTTCATGTGGTAGGAAATTTCGTAAATTGATACCAGATGCAAATATATTGATTCAAATTCTTCTTTTTTGAATATTGCATAATTTAAATATTACATTTAAAAAGAGCATTAAAAATACTATTACAAAAATATTTATTAAAATTTTCCTAATTGAAATATTGCTCAATTCGATTTGAATTTTACATTTAAAGATAGCATTATAAATATTATTACATTAAACAACTGTTAAAATGTTATACAAATTTCGAAACAAATGAATGAATGTGTTAAAATGTGTTCCTTTTTTTAAATGTTGCAAAACATTCCCCCATCCCTAGTGGTGAGGAAACAAAAAAAAATCCCCTATTTAGTTTTTGGCCGAATGAATCCGCAATTCAGAATTGGCACCATGACTAAAATCCCGAAATATTCCGAAAATGAATCAGCCGATAGGAAGGAGAGCTGCTTAAATCCTATTGGCTGTTCAAATCAGTTGATTTGAATTTTGCAGCCAATAGGAATGCAACGGTACCCCAATATAAAAGGGGTACCTTGCATTCAATCTTCAGTGTGCGGTGGTCGATCGCATGAAGAGGACCTCCACATTGGACCGATGGAACTCCGCCTTTGCGCATCCACTGGCCTTCTCCGCCTCCGCAGGGATGAAGGAGATAGAATATCCTGGTCCCGCAATGGCTGAAGATGGAGCCTCCTGGATGAAGATTCTTTGCCGCTGGGATGAAGATCTTTCGCCGGACTTCAGCAACTGTGAGTACGGATTTTGGGGTTAGTGTTTTTTTTTTGCTTTTTTGTGGTGTTTTTTTTTTTAGATTAGGGCTTTTTTTATTTTAATGGGCCGAAAAAGAGTTGAATGCCCATACAAATGCGCTTTTCAGGGCAATGGGTAGATTCATTTTTTTTAGTTGTTCTTTTTAGTTTGTGGCTTTGGGGGAGTAGGGGTTTGTAATGTTAGGGGGTGTTGTATTTTTTTTTAGCAAAAGAGCTGTTAACTTTAGGGCAATGCCCTACAAAAGGCCCTTTTAAGGGCTTTTGGTTGTTTATTATAGATTAGGTTTTTTTTTAAACGGGGTATTAGAAAATTAATAATTTTTATTATTTTGGGTAATTTCATTTGTTATTTTTTGTAATGGGATTTTTGGGGTGTTTATTTTTTTATTTTTAATGGGCCGAAAAAGAGCTGAGTGGGTTTGGGGGTTGGGAGTTTGTAATGTTAGGCGGTTTTTGTTTTTATTTTTTGTAGGGCAATGCCCTACAAAAGGCCCTTTTAAGGGCCCTTGGTAGTTTATAATAGATAAGGGGGTTTTTTTATTTCGGGGTTTTTTTTTTGTTTTTTTTTTAACAGGGTATAAAAATAGGAATAATTTTTATTGTTTTGGATAATTTTGTTTGTTATTTTTTTTGTAATGGTAGTTTTTTATGTTTTGTAATTGTAGTTTTAATTTTTTCGTAATCTTAGGTTTTTTTATTTTTAGTAATGTTAGGTTTTATTATTTTTAGTAATGTTTGGTTTTATTAGTGTAAGCTTTGGTTTTATTTTTATTTCACTGGTAAGTTTGTATTTATTTTAACTAGGTAGTTAGTAAATAGTAATATTATAGCTAGCTTAGGTTTTATTTTGTTTTTCACAGGTAAGTTTGAATTTATTTTTAAATAGGTAGTTAGTTAATAATTGTAACTTTAATTTAGGTCTATTTTAATTATGTTAAAGTTAGGGGGTGTACGGTTTAGGGGTTAATATAGTTTAATTTAGGTTGCTGCAATGTGGGGGGCAGTGGTTTAGTGGTTAATAGGTTTAGTTAGTGTTGGCGATGTGGGTGTATAGCGGTTTAGGGGTTAATAGGTTTAGTTAAAAACAGTCAAGGAACTGCTTTTAGGGGTTTATAGGTTTAGTTAGTGTCGGTGATGTCGGGGAACTGCGGTTTAGGGGTTAATAGGCTTAGTGTTGGCGATTTCGGGGAAATGCAGTTTAGGGGTTAATTGGTTTAGTTAGTGTTAGCAATATTTGGGAACTGCGGTTTAGGAGTTAATAGGTTTATTTAGTGTTTTAGTTAGTGTTGGCAATGTCGGGGAACTGCGGTTTAGGGGTTAATAGGTTTAGTTAGTTTTGGCAATATTTGGGAACAGCGATTATGGGGTTAATAGGTTTATTTAGTATTTTAGTTAGTGTCAGCGATGTCAGGGAACTGCGGTTTAGGGGTTAATAGGTTTAGTTAGTGTTGGCGATGTCGGGGAATGGCAGTTTAAGGGTTAATAGATTTAGTTAGTGTCGGCGATGTGGTGGTTTAGGGGTTAATAGCTTTATTTAGTTTCTGCAATGTGGGTGGCAGCAGCAGTTTTAGATAATTCGGCGGCATGTTAGATATGTTAACTTAAAACATTTTGTTTTATTCTTTTGTTTTTTTCGGGTCCAAGTCCAAGTTTGGGGGTAAATCTAAGTGTTTACCCGGTTTGGGCAGGACAACAAAATGAGCCTCTAGCATTGAGGGTGGGATGGGATTGGAGGGGGAGATCGTGTTTTATATGGTGAGTAAGTGAGGAATGAGAGTTGGGGCGAAGAGTTGATAATATTTGGCAGTGAATCCATCAGGCCCAGGGCTTTTACCATTTTTTAAATCTTTGATAGCTACTGCAATTTCAGGTGCTGTAATCAGGGATTCTAAATCTTCTCTCTGTGATGGGGTCAGGGAAGGGAGATAACAGGAATCTATGTATGTGTGAAGGGTATTATCTCCAACTGTGTCTTGTTTTTTGAGTCCAGGTGAGATGTGATACAATTTTGAGTAATATTGGTGGAATTGATCTAATATTTCAGGTGTCGTTTGAACTATGGAGTGTTGTTGGGTTTTAATTTCATGAATAAAAGATTTTAGTTTTGCACATTTCAGTGCCCTAACCATAATTTTTCCTGCTTTATTTCCCTTGTGATAGAATTTCTGCTTTAGTTTTAGTGAGGATTGTTGGTGTTCTAAAGCAAGGTAAGTATGTAATTGTTCCCTTACTGCTCGGAGCTCTTCCAGAATATTGGTGTTAGTGGGATCTTATTTTGTGTGCAAAGTCAAGTTGAGTTAGTTTTGATACTAAGTCAGAGTATGTTTGTCTAGAAGTCCTTTGTAGCTGAGCTTTGTACTTAATGAATTCCCCCCCGTAGGGTACATTTGTGGGCTTCCCATACTACAAAAGGGTCAGCAACAGAGTTTGTATTGATTTTAAAGTATTCTGTCAGTGTGTTGGAAAGTCGCTCAGCAAACAATGGATGTGTTAGAAGAGTCATCTAAAGCCATTGATATGGACTAGAAAGCATGTTAGGAAAATTAAACTGTACGGATACTGCTGAATGATCTGACCAAGACGTAGGTAGGATAGTGGATTTGGTTATTAAAGACAGACCATCCTGATTAGTTAGGATATAATCTATCCTACTATATGTATGCGAAGGGTGGGAGTAAAATGTATAATCTCTGTTTGAGGGGTGTACAAATCTCCAGATATCATGCAAGTTATTATCTCTGTGACCTTTCCATAGATAAGATGTTGTGCATTTCGAGATTCTAGGGGTTGGGTTTGAGGAGTCAATTAGTGGTTGTAATGGAAAGTTAAAGTCCCCCCCAATAAGTATTGGGCCTTTGGAAATATCTAACATCTTGCAAAAAAGATATTTTAAAAAGGGATATAGTTTGTGTTAGGGGCGTATACATTAATCAATGTGATCGGTCTTCCATACAACAGGCCTACAATCCTTAAAAATCTACCCACACCATCCTTGACTGTTTGTGTTGGTACAAAAGGGATATTTTTATGAAACAAGATACTAACACCACAGTGTTTGGTGGGCACTGTACAGTGAAAATGTTGAGTATAATGTTTTCTCAGATATTTCGGTATTTTAAGTTTTTTAAAGTGCGTCTCTTGCAGGAAAAGAATGTCAGTTCCCTTTTTCAGCAAATCAGACATAGCCTGAGATCTTTTACATGGGGGGTTAAACCCTTTAACATTTTGTGTAATAATACAAATAGGGTGGTTTTTGGAGGTCATCTGGTCAGAATTATGAGTGAGATGGTTCTAAGGGTTTCTGTTTCGTGTTTAGGTATTATACTAGTGTTGTTATTGAAACGATACAATTCTAACTTAACAAAATGCAAAAACATTCACAGAAATAAGAAAGTAGAACAATTATAATGATAACATTCAGAGCCTGGCAGAAAATGCCAGAAGGGGCGAGTCAGACAGAATATATGGGTCATAAAGATAAATAACTGTCTCACCACTTGTACCAAACAAAAAAACATTGGGGGTAAAAGTAAGCACTAAAGTCAGTATAAGTGCATATACTAAAAGTAGCATAATGTATAGCATTATCTATATATGCCTAAGTGACAACATAAAAACAGAACCTAACCCTCCATGGGTTATTATTTTCTTAGTAAACAAAACATCATGTGAGTGTTACAAATCTGAAAGTTTGTTATTTACTCACGGTTAGTAGTCCTATTTTAAATGGTTATAACCATTTTACATCTCTTCTATAAATGAGGAGACTGTGACTGCTATGTCATCAACATATGAAAAGTCGATAATGACAAGCCGATAGCTGGTGTTACGGTTTAAGTTTATTGGACTTTGATTGCAGTGATCTTGAAGTTGTAGATTCCAGGTCTTGAGACATTGCGGGATATTTATCAAGCTGTCAACTGCAAATACGCTGGAATTCCACGTCATAATTGTTGCGAGATTGATCTGACCTAGTTATCAAAGCCTCAACACTGGCAAATCTTGAAATTTGTGATGTAACATACGAACCAGCGATCTCAATCCGATGCAGATCGATGCTTATGTCATTACAGATGTTCCGAATACACATTCAGCTCTATTTGACACTTTTTGCCATTTATCAAATAGTTAACAGGTACACTTGGGTGTTTTTCGACACAGCGTACCTGGTTTTCAATCCATCACCCTTAAGGCCGCGGATGCCATGGAAATCAATAGGAGTCTGAAAGCACCGAAAGCTTATGTTCGATGCTGCCAGAGAATGACGCATATCCCATTGATTTCTATGGTAGAAAACAAGTGAATTTTACACCTAACAACCTAGCATAAACCCTGAGTTCAAACACCCCTAATCTGCCGCCCTTGACATTGCCGACACCTAAATAAAATGTATTAACCCCTATTCCGCCGCTCCCCGACGCCACTAAATAAACTTATTAACCCCTAAACCTCTGGCCTGCCACATCAACACCACTAACTAAACCTATTAACCCCTAAACCGTCAGCCCCCCACATCGCAAAAAAATAAATTAAGCTAGTAACCCCTAAACCTAACAACCCACTAACTTTAAATTAAAATTACAAGATCCCTATCTTAATATAAATTAAAACTTACCTGTAGAATTAAAATAAACTATTTTTAAACTTTTAATTAACCTACCCTAACTATTATACTACAATTAAATTAAACTACCAATTAAATAAACTAAATTACATATTAAAAAAACCTAACCCTACTAAAATTATTTAAATATACAATTAAACATTATTAAAAGTACAAACACTAACTGCTAGATTGGTTGATTGGATCAGCCAATAGAATTGACCTTACATTCTATTGGCTGATCCAATCAGCCAATCGGATTGAACTTCAATCCGATTGGCTGATTAAATCAACCAATCTGATTTTTCCTACCTTAATTCCGATTGGCTGATAGGATTCTATCAGCCAATCGGAATTCGAGGGACGTCATCTTGGATGACATCATTTAAAGGAACCCTCATTCGTTGTTAGTCCGTCGTGCTGGAAGGATGCTCCGCGCTGGATGTCTTCAAGATGGAGTCGCTCCTCGTCGGATGGAAGAAGATAGAAGATGCCGCTTGGATGAAGCCTTCTGCCGGTCCGGATGTCCTCTTCTGCCTGGATAGGATGAAGACTTCTGCCGCTCTGGATGTCCTCTTCTGCCCCATCGGATGAAGACTTCTGCCCGGATAGGATGACCACTTGTGCCCGGCTGGGTGAAGACGGCTCAAGGTAGGGTGATCTTCAATGGGGTAGTGTTAGGTTTTTTTAAGGGGGGATTGGGTGGGTTTTAGAGTAGGGGTGTGTGGGTGGTGGGTTGTAATGTTGGGGGGGGGGGTATTGTAATTTTTTTTTACAGGTAAAAGAGCTGATTACTTTGGGGCAATTTCCCGCAAAAGGCCCTTTTAAGGGCTATTTGTAATTTAGTATAGGTTAGGGCATTTTATTATTTTGGGGGGCTTTTTTATTTTATTAGGGAGCTTAGATTAGGTGTAATTAGTTTAAACTTCTTGTAATTTTTTTTTCTTTCTATAATTTAGTGTTTTTTTTTTTTTTGTAATTTAGTTTATTGAATTTAATTGTAATTAATTGTAGGTAGTTTAGGTAATTAGTTTAATGATAGTGTAGTGTTAGGTGTAATTGTAACTTAGGTTAGGATTTATTTTACATGTAATGTTGTACTTATTTTAGCTAGGTAGTTATTAAATAGTTAATAGCTATTTAATAACTATTCTACCTAGTTAAAATAAATACAAAGTTGCCTGTGAAATAAATATAAATCCTAAGCTAGCTACAATGTAAATATTAGTTATATTGTAGCTAGCTTAGGGTTTATTTTATCGGTAAGTATTTAGTTTTAAATATGATTAATTTATTTAATTATGTTAAATTTATTTCATTTAATTTAAATTATATTTAAGTTAGGGGGGGTTAGGGTTAGGTTTAGACTTAGGTTTAGGGGTTAATACCTTTAATATAGTAGCGGCGACGTTGGGGGTGGCAGATTAGGGGTTAATAAATGTAAGTAGGTGTCGGCGATGTTAGGGCAGGCAGATTAGGGGTTAATAAAATTTAACTAGTGTTTGCGAGGTGGGAGTGCGGCGGTTTAGGGGTTAATACATTTATTAAAGTGGCGGCGATGTCCGGTCGGAAGATTAGGGGTTAAATAATTTTATTATAGTGTTTGCGATGTGGGGGGGGGGGGCCTCGGTTTAGGGGTTAATAGGTAGTTTATGAGTGTTAGTGTACTTTGTAGCACTTTAGTTAAGAGTTTTATGTTCCGGCGTTAGCCCATAAAACTCTTAACTACTGACTTTTAAATGCGATAGGAGTCTTGACAGGAGAGGGTCTACCGTTCACTTCTTCCAAGACTCGTAATACCAGCATTAGGCAAATCCCATTAAAAAGATAGGATACGCAATTGACGTAAGGGGATTTGCGGTAGCCTCGAGTCGCGGAAGAAAAGTGAGCGGTAGACCCTTTCTTGCCTGACTCGTAATACCAGCGTTAGGTAAAAAGCAGCGTTGGGACCTCTCAACGCTGCTTTTTAATGCTAACGCAAAACTCGTAATCTTGGTGTAAGTTACTTAAAAAAACAAACACTAAATTACGGGGAGAAAAAACAACAAATTATCAAAAATTATTTTTTTACATCTAATAGCCCTATCAAAATAAAAAAGCCCCCCCCCAAATAAAAAAAAAACCTAGCCTACAATAAACTACCAATGGCCCTTAAAAGGGCCTTTTGTGGGATATTGCCCCAAAGATATCAGCTCTTTTACCTGTAAAAAAAAATACAAACACCCCCCAACAGTAAAACCATCTTCTATCTTCATCCAGCTGGCGAAGTCTTCATCCAGACGGCATCTTCTATCTTCATGCATCCGGCACGGAGCGGGTCCATCCTGAAGACATCCGGCGTGGGGCATCCTCTTCATACGGTCGCCGCCGTACACTGAAACTTGAATGCAAGTGACGCAATCCAAGATGGCGTCCCTTGAATTCCTATTGGCTGAAAAATTTCAATCAGCCAATAGGAATTAGAGCTGCTTAAATCCTATTGGCTGTTCCAAACAGCCAATAGAATTGAGCTCTCATCCTATTGGCTGTTCCAATCAGCCTATAGAATGAGAGCTCAATCCTATTGGCTGATTGGAACAGCCAATAGGATGAGAGCTCAATCCCATTGGCTGATTGAAATCTTTCAGCCAATAGGAATGCAAGGGACGCCATCTTGGATTGCTTCATTTGCATTCAAGTTCCAGTGTACGGCGACGACCATATAAAGAGGATGCTTCGCACCGGATATCTTCAGGTTGGACCCGCTCCGCGCCGGATGGATGAGGATAGAAGATGCCGTCTGGATGAAGACTCGCCGGCTGGATGAAGATAGAAGATGCCGTCTGGATGAAGACTTCTTGCCGCTTGGATGATGACTTCGCCGGATGGATCCTTCAAGCGGGACTTCAAGAACTGTAAGTGGATCGTCAGGGGTTAGTGTTAGGTTTTTTTAAGGGTTTTTTGGGTGGGTTTTATTTTTAGATTAGGGTCTGGGCAGTAAAATAGTTAAATGCCCTTTTAAGGGCAATGCCCATACAAATGCCATTTTCAAGGCAATGGGTAGCTTAGGTTATTTTAGATAGTTTTTTTTATTTGGGGGGGTTGGTTGGGTGGTGGGTTTTACTTATTTTTTTTTATTTGGGGGGGTGTTTGTATTTTTTTTTTACAGGTAAAAGAGCTGATATCTTTGGGGCAATGCCCCACAAAAGGCCCTTTTTAAGGGCCATTGGTAGTTTATTGTAGGCTAGGGTTTTTTTTATTTTGGGGGGCTTTTTTTATTTTGATAGGGCTATAAGATTAGGTGTAAAAAAAAATTAACTTTTTTTTTTCTTTTTCGTAATTTAGTGTTTGTTTTTTTTTGTAACTTAGTGTTTGTTTGTTTTTGTAATGTAGTACTTTTAATAATGTTTAATTGTATATTTAAATAATTTTAGTAGGGTTAGGTTTTTTTTAATATGTAATTTAGTTTATTTAATTGGTAGTTTAATTTAAGTGTAGTATAATAGTTAGGGTAGGTTAATTAATAGTTTAAAAATAGTTTATTTTAATTCTACAGGTAAGTTTTAATTTATATTAAGATAAGGATCTTGTAATTTTACTTTAAAGTTAGGGGGTTGTTAGTTTTAGGGGTTACTAGCTTAATTTTAGTTTTTTTGCGATGTGGGGGGCTGACGGTTTAGGGGTTAATAAGTTTAGTTAGTGATGGTGATGTGGGAGGACAGAGGTTTAGGGGTTAATACGTTTATTTAGATTGCGGCAATGTCGGGGAGCGGCGGGATAGGGGTTATAATAACTTTATTTAGGTTGCAGCGATGTCGGGAGCGGCGGAATAGGGGTTAATAACTTTATTTAGGTTGCAGCGGTGGCGGGATAGGGGTTAAACATTTTAGTATAGTGGCGGCGTTTAGTGAAATAGTATAAATAATGTTGGGAAAAACACGAATAGCAGCGTCATCAATGACTGTTAGTTAACAACAGTCCGATGCTCATTGCCCCATACTTGGTGCGCGTGTTTTTGACAGCTTTTTTTTTTTATAAATATGGAGATCGTATTGAGATCTGCGGCCGCGATGTTTGGAGATCTTAGGCGAGCGTATTGATGCCGGCGAATGCAACATAGTTGAAAGCTTGATAAATACCCCCCATTGAAGGCTTCTTTGGTTGTCTAGCTAGGATCGTGAACCAAGTGTGGGTGTTGTTCTGTTGAGAATTTTTGGGGGGATCTGGTGTTGACAGAGTAGGCAGGTCCGGTGGAACTAACCAAGAACAGCACAAAATCTGAAACATCTCTGCAGATCAGGCGTCTACTAAGAGGTGTGTGGGGAATCCCCAGCAATATGGGATGCGTTTGTTACGCAATAGTTGAGTCAGTGTGGAAAATTACTTCCTTTTTTGTAAAGTCCTTTTGTGATAAATCTGCATACAACTAAATGACATTGCTTCTGAATCTGGTCAGCTGATTTTTCCTCGAAAGATTGAGGAGTTCTTCCTTGTCCCTGTAATTTTTAAATTTTATAATTGTGTCCCTTGGTGGTGCAGAGTCAGGACGCTTAGCTCTTAGAGCTCTGTGGGCTCTATCCCAAGGGATATCTTTGAAATTGTCACCTTTAAGGTGAGTGAACAGAGCAGACAAGTATGTAAGCAGGTCTTTAGAGAGTACCAATTCAGGGACCCCGCAAATGTGTAGATTTTTTCTTCTGCTCCTATTTTCTAGGTCCTCTATTTTATTATGTAGGGAATCCATAGCAGAGGTGTATTCTTCCACTTGTGATTGCAACTTGACGAAGTCATCGCTCATGTTATCATTTCCATCTTTTAGGGCCTCTACCCTGAATCCGTGAGTGTTTATATCTTGCTTTAGGTCGATTAATTCCTCTAATGCATGCTCTGACTATGTCTGATTGGAAGGCAGAGTAGACAAAACTGTAGACGGAATATGAACTATCTCTTGTGATGGTATTTCTGGGGTGGAGAAGTGTTAAGGAGAAGATACCCCGTGTGAAGGGGTCTGATGAGTAGACATAGAGGTGTCTTTAGTTGGTGCAGTTATGGGTGGTTTGTCCACCTTAGAGGCTCTTTTTGAAGT
Source organism: Bombina bombina (assembly GCF_027579735.1). Lineage (NCBI taxonomy): Eukaryota > Metazoa > Chordata > Amphibia > Anura > Bombinatoridae > Bombina > Bombina bombina. Next base: position 139,506,402 of record NC_069502.1, on the reverse strand, counting down.
TATCTTGCGGTTTATAAAGGCAATCTTGAATGGGTTGTAAGCCAATCTATTAAAGTTATGCTTAAAATAATGGAATACCTTATGTTAAAATATGCAGATATCTCTATTGACAGGCACATAATTTATAAGCTCTGTTTTATGTCCCAAATTTCATATAAAAGCCTTGAGGTATATGTGACTTAACTCCAGGCAGTACATGAATGTCTAATTATGTCTTTACTGTCCCTTTAATTTCTTTGATAACATGATGCTTTTGTGAGATAAATTCTTTATATGTAAAACAATTTTAAATATAATGCAAGGCCCTTTATTTATAGTTTTTTTGGTTTTTATTTTTGTTACGTTTCCTCTCAAAGCAACAGGAATCATGCTTGTTCTGTGTTCTGTTACTATAAAATGTAATTATGCACAGCATTTTTATGCTTTTATTTTATACACAGGTTAAAAACGATATTTTAAATGAAGTCAGAAATAACTGGGCAATTCCTATAGTTTCTTAGAGCAGGGCCCTAACCAGACTAGGGCCCATGGGTACATACAGATCACCATTGGTTTTTGTGTGTTTCTTAGCAACACTGAGCACGAATCAGACATCAGTAAATTGTTACTGAAAATACAGTTTCACACTTCTCAATGATAAAAGGATCATCAGATCCATGAGAAATTCACTTTTTTTTGTCTCTCCAGTCTCGCAATCCGTACATCTGGCGAAATTTTATAAAAAAACAGGACTGAACCTCTTTGTCCCAACGAGTATCTATGTGCCTTCCATGGAAACAGTAGGGGTAGCTGAGTAGAAATCTGCTCACATCACCTCGGCAGTGCGGAGGGAGTGTGCATTCAAAGCATGTTTACACAACATATAATGTGCGTTCACCAACAAAAAAAATGTTTCTGTGTAATAACAGTCCAAACAATACATATGTAAACTAAGTTTCACTGCACATTCAGTAGATTTTATACAATTAACTGAAAGGCTGGCGAGACTGGTATGGGTATGAAGGTACAGCTAACATGTTAGATAGTGCTTTTAACATTACAAACTCCTGGCAATGTTTCCCCATTAAAATACAGGTTACTCCCATGTATTGCCCCCAGGAAAAACCCATTGAACACCTAAATATTCACTATGTATGCGATCACCCTTGTTAAAGGGATATGAAACCCTAATGTTTTATTTTATGATTCTAATAGAGCATGCAATTAAGCAACTTTCTAATTAAATCCTATTATCAATTTTTCTTAATTCTCTTGGTATCTTTATTTAAAAAAGCAGGAATGTAAGCTTAGGAGCCAGCCCATTTTTGGTTCAGACCCTGGGTAGCACTTGCTGATTAGTGGCTACATTTGAATGTAGACTATTTACATTAAAAACACAGTAAAACATAAAAAATATTAAATATATATGTGTGTGTGTATATATACAATATATATAGTGTATATATAGTGTATATATATATATATATATATATATATATATATATATATATATATATATATATATATATATTTAATATATACTGTTTATACAGTGGGGCAAAAAAGTAGTCAGCCACCAATTGTGTCAAATTTAGTCAGCCACCAATTGTGCAAGTTCTCCAACTTAAGAAGATGAGAGAGGCCTGTAATTTTCATCATAGGTGTACCTCAACTATGAGAAACAAAATGTGGTAACAAATCCAGACAATCACATTGTCTGATTTGGAAATAATTTATTTGCATATTATGGTGGAAAATAAGTATTTGCTCATCTATAAACAAGCAAGATTTCTGGCTCTCACAGACCTGTATCTTCTTCTTTAAGAGGCTCCTCTGTCCCCCACTCATTATCTGTATTAATGGCACCTGTTTGAACTTGTTATCAGTATAAAAGACACCTGTCCACAACCTCAAACAGTCACACTCCAAACTCCACTATGGTGAAGACCAAAGAGCTGTCGGACACCAGAAACAAAATTGTAGACCTGCACCAGGCTGGGAAGACTGAATCTGCAATAGGCAAGCAGCTTGGTGTGAAGAAATCAACTGTGGGAGCAATAATTAGAAAATGGAAGACATACAAGACCACTGATAATCTCCCTCAATCTGGGGCTCCACGCAAGATCTCACCCCGTGGGGTCAAAATGATCACAAGAACGGTGAGCAAACATCCCAGAACCACACGGGGGGACCTAGTGAATGACCTGCAGAGAGCTGGGACCAACGTAACAAAGGCTACCATCAGTAACACACTATGCCGCCAGGGACTCAGATCCTGCAGTGCCAGATGTGTCCCCCTGCTTAAGCCAGTACATGTCCGGGCCCGTCTGAAGTATGCTAGAGAGCATTTGGATAATCCAGAAGCGGATTGGGAGAATGTCATATGGTCAGATGAAACCAAAGTAGAACTGTTTGGTAGAAACACAACTCGTCGTGTTTGGAGGAGAGAGAATGCTGAGTTGCAACCAAAGAACACCATACCTACTGTGAAGCATGGGGGTGGCAACATCATGCTTTGGGGCTGTTTCTCTGCAAAGGGAACAGGATGACTGATCCATGTACATGAAAGAATGAATGGGGCCATGTATCGTGAGATTTTGAGTGCAAACCTCCTTCCATCAGCAAGGGCATTGAAGATGAAACGTGGCTGGGTCTTTCAGCATGACAATGATCCCAAACACACCGCCCGGGCAACGAAGGAGTGGCTTCGTAAGAAGCATTCCAAGGTCCTGGAGTGGCCTAGCCAGTCTCCAGATCTCAAGGTCCTGGAGTGGCCTAGCCAGTCTCCAGATCTCAACCCCATGGAGGGAGGGAGTTGAAAGTCTGTGTTGCCCAGCGACAGCCCCAAAACATCACTGCTCTAGAGGAGATCTGCATGCAGGAATGGGTCAACATACCAGCAACAGTGTGTGACAACCTTGTGAAGACTTACAGAAAATGTTTGACCTCTTTCATTGCCAACAAAGGATATATAACAAAGTATTGAGATGAACTTTTGATATTGACCAAATACTTATTTTCCACCATAATTTGCAAATAAATTCTTTCCAAATCAGACAATGTGATTGTCTGGATTTGTTTCCTCATTTTGTCTCTCGTAGTTGAGGTATACCTATGATGAAAATTACAGGCCTCTCTCATCTTCTTAAGTGGAAGAACTTGCACAATTGGTGGCTGACTAAATACTTTTTTGCCCCACTGTATTTATATATTTATATGTGTGTATATATGTGAATATGTGTATATACATGTGTGTGTATATATATATATATATATATATATATATATATATCCCAATGGAAAATTAAAAAAAGATCCAGCCGTGAGTACAATTAAAAAATATAAGTGTATTTATTCAATCCTCTAAAAACATGAACACTCAGCAAACAAATAATAAAAAATAAGCGAAAGATCAGGTCTTACGCGTTTCAGCCCGCAAGAGCCGTACTCATAGACCACTGATCTGACGCTGTAGCAGCTCAAATATATACCTTGTTAATTAAGTCAATTAAAAACACATTACCTAGTTTGAATATCGTATTAACCCTTTATTATCTCCTACTGCTAACTTGTAATTTCTTCAATCTGTAATGTGGGTTAAAGTGAGTGTATGTTTTAATTATATACAGCAGTTGGAGTCAATACTTTATTGGACCCATAGACTTAAAATTCATTCCTTGTTCTATGTATTATTGTCTATAATTACATATTCTCAATGGAATACAAAAAACTATGTTGTTCATTAAATGTCCTTACAGCAATTTACATTATAAATATAAAATTATTGTGATGGATTCATTCCCAGAAATTTATAAGATCAAACCTAGAGTTAAACCCATAAGGTGTATTTGTTTTTAAGCGAAACATCCAATAGACTCTCTTTTACTCAGGATACTATCCAAATCTCCCCCCCCCCCGGGATCCAATGTTACTTTTTCTACAATAGTCCACTTCAATGATTTTGTATTTCTACCATGTTCTTCTATAAAATGTTTTGTTATTGGAAGAAGTTTATCCTCTCTTTGTCTGCTTTTTTCTGTATCTACAGTGATGCTGGAAAGATGCTCTCTTATACGGTTCCTTATCTCTCTTACCATTTTTCCAACATACTGTAGTTTACAGAGTTTACACTCTAGGAGATACACCACTCCTTTTTCTCTACAGTTAAGACATCTTTCTATATCAAAAGTCTCTTCAGTTTTTACTGAATGAAAGGTGTTCCCCGTGTCTGCATGTTTGCAAGCTTTGCACTCTCTAAAGCCGCACTTATGTAGCCCTTTTACTTGTAGCCAAGATGATTGTCTATTGGCTATTTGGGGATTTGTAGGGGATAAATTGTTTCCTATTGTTCTTCCTCTTCTATATGAGAAAAGACAGCTCTTTTGTGCTACTTCTGCTAGACTATTGTCTACTCTTAGTGTTGGTAAATGTTTTTTTTATTATATTACAGATCTTATTATATTGTGGTGAATATTGAGTAACAAACTTAATGCTATCTTGATTTTTAACATGTTTTGATTTCTTATGGAATTTTTTTGTTTTTATTAATTCTGTCTGGTCCAAAGTAAACTCTGCCAGACAGGCATTTTTTATAGTTTGTCTGTTGTATCCCCTATCTTTCAAATGTCCATCTAAACGTGCAGCTTCTTTAATATAATCTAAATGATTAGTACAATTACGTTTTACTCTCATATGCTGGCCTTTTGCTATTGCTTTAAATGTTTCCTTCGGGTGATTGCTGTTAGCGTGTAAAATTGCATTTTTCGAAATAGGTTTTCTATATAGTGTTGTTTCTATTTTTCTTCCATGTATATTACCTTTCAGTGTGAGGTCTAAGTAATGGATCTCTTCTATTTGCACTTCATGTGTGAATTTTACTTCCATTTTCTTGCTCTTTATATATCTTAGAAATCTTGTTAATGTTCCTTCGTCTCCTTCCCATATTATAATGAGGTCATCAATGAATCTATTATACAATTTAATGTGCTCTCTGAAGGGGTTTCCATCTGCATAGATGTGGACCAGCTCCCACAACCCCATAAAGAGGTTGGCGTACGAGGGGGCAAACGTGGCCCCCATAGCTGTGCCACATCTCTGCAGATAGAACACCCCCTCAAAGCAAAAATAGTTGTGTGTTAGTAAATATTTTATCACTTTTAAATGCTTTTACCAAATTACTTTGCCTAGCCAAAAAATACCTCACTGCTTGTAAGCCCATCTCGTGGGGTATTGAGCTATAAAGTGAAACAACATCTAGCGTCACCCATTTGCTGTTTCTAGCCCATTCAACCTTGCTAATTTTTTGTATCAGTTGTGTTGAATCCCTAAGGTAACTAGTTAAATCTAAAACTAGGGGTTGCAAAATGGAGTCCATCCATTCTTTTATGAGCCCCGATAAAGACCCTACCCCTAAAACTATGGGTATATATATATGTACATATCAAATGTGCATATATATATATATATATATATATATATATATATATATATAGTTGTGCTCATAAGTTTACATACCCTGGCAGAATTTATGATTTCTTGGCCATTTTTCAGAGAGTATGAATGATAACACAAAAACTTTTCTTTTACTCATGGTTAGTGTTTGGCTGAAGCCATTTATTATCAATCAACTGTGTTTACTCTTTTTAAATCATAATGACAACAGAAACTACCCAAATGGCCCTGATCAAAAGTTTACATACCCTGGTGATTTTGGCCTGATAACATGCTCAGAAGTTGACACAAAGGGGTTTAAATGGCGATTAAAGGTAACCATCCTCACCTGTGATCTGTTTTCTTGTAATTAGTGTGTGTGTATAAAAGGTCAATGAGTTTCTGGACTCCTGACAGACCCTTGCATCATTCATCCAGTGCTGCACTGACAATTCTGGATTCTGAGTCATGGGGAAAGCAAAAGAATTGTCAAAGGATCTGCATGAAAAGGTAGTTGAACTGCAAAAAACAGGAAAGGGATATAAAAAGATATCCAAGGAATTGAGAATGCAAATCAGCAGTGTTCAAACTCTAATAAAGAAGTGGAAAATGAGGGGTTCTGTTGAAACCAAACCACGGTCAGGTAGACCAGCTAAAATTTCAGCCACAACTGCCAGGAAAATTGTTTGGGATGCAAAGACAAACCCACAAATAACTTCAGGTGAAATACAGGACATGTGGTGTGGCCGTTTCAAGATGCACAATAAGGAGGCACTTGAAGAAAGATGGGCTGCATGGTCGAGTCGCCAGAAGAAAGCCATTACTACGCAAATGCCACAAAGTATCCCGCTTACAATACGCCAAACAGCACAGAGACAAGCCTGAAACCTTCTGGCACAAAGTTATTTGGAGTTATGAGACCAAAATTGAGCTTTTTGGCCAGAACCATAAACGCTACATTTGGAGAGAAGTCAACAAGGCCTATGATGAAAGGTACACCATTCCTACTGTGAAACACGTAGGTGGATCATTGATGTTTTGGGGATGTGTGAGCTACAAAGGCACAGGAAATTTGGTCAGAATTGATGGCAAGATAAATTCAGTATGTTATCAAACAGAACGCCTCATTTTCCACTTCTTGATTAGAGTTTGAACACTGCTGATTTGCATTCTCAATTCCTTGGATATCTTTTTATATCCCTTTCCTGTTTTATACAGTTCAACTACCTTTTTCATTCCCCATGACTCAGAATCCAGAAACGTCAGTGCAGCACTGGATGAAAGATGCAAGGGTCTGTCAGGAGTCCAGAAACTCATTGACCTTTTATACACACACTAATTACAAGAAAACTGATAACAGGTGAGGATGGTTAACTTTAATAGCCATTCAAACCCCTTTTTGTCAACTTGTGTGCATGTTATCAGGCCAAAATCACCAGGGTATGTCAACTTTTGATCAGGGTCATTTGGGTAACTTCTGTTGTCATTATGATTTAAAAAGAGTAAACACAGTTGATTGATAATAAATGGCTTCAGCCAAACACTAACCATGAGTGAAAGAAAAGTTTTTGTGTTATCATTCATATTCTCTGAAAAATGGCCAAGAAATGATACATTCTGCCAGGGTATGTAAACTTATGAGCACAACTGTATGTGTATATATATATATATATATATATATATATATATATATATATACACAAACACATAAATACAAATGTATATTCCGTCAAATACCTTGTCGTATACCGTATACATTTTAACCCTTATAAAAAATATTATTTACGTGAAATATTTTTTTATCAGAAAGTGTATATACAGTATGAGTGTAATAGTTTATTGTAATGTACTTATGTTGTTTGGTGAATATTTCTTTAACCATTTAAGAGTTTACGCTTGGGTTTATCGCGACCCACACTAACTTTAGCACGCCACTTGTAATCTAGAACATAGTTATTTGCAAGCAACAGTGCAAAAAATTAATTAGACATTAGGAGCATTTTCTTTATCCACTTTCATGTCCTTTTAAGTAGTATATACAGTCAAATTAAATTAAAATAGTCAGTAATTTCCTATGCAATCTTAACTAAAAAATGATTATTGTTTAATCTTAATTTTAAGCATTATATTTATAATAAATATAAGTAAAATCTAATTAATTTATATTATAATTAAGCCTGTGGTTAGTAAATGCCCCTCCATATAAAAATAAAATTTTTATAGTTTTCAATTTAATTAGCCAAAATATTTTACTAACACATAAAAAAGGTGTTAGTTTCAAATATATTATGTGTCATATAAAAGAAAATATGTGAAGTTCGAGCATTCTATTTATACAGATTCAAATACCCCTTGAAGCATAGGGCTTGGGTAGCACAACATTTTGACAGCATGTATCCAAACCAGCTAACATTTTCTAAGATCTTTTCTTGCCAGTAGCAGAACTTTATGCCTCATTTTTTTCTGTGTGCAATCAAAAGTAAGCCACTCCCGGCCTATGAAGCATCTTAACAGTTTTCCAGCCCACCTGCCGTCATTGATGTATCTTTTTTGTCTGGGATATTTGACTGTATAATTTGTCCAAAAAATATTTTGTACTTTTAAGTTTTAAATAAACATCCTGAAACAATATGTTTATTTTGCCAGTAAAACATACAGTATTTTTCATTCACGAGTCTCTTTCAATGATCATCAAACATTTGTTTTCATTTAGTAAACATAACAAATTCTTTAAAGTTTGAATTTCCATTATATCCTATAAGCAAAGAACATTTGCTTTAAGTTAGAGCATATCAGTTCTTTATAATTATAATTTCCATCATAAAAAAAACAAATCAAATGTCTTTATGGTTAACATGTTTATAGCATGCTGTCTATAATCTGGATAACAGACAAATATAAGAAACATCCCTTTCATGCTTGGCCCCTAAAGTGCTAAATGCCAGTATTGATGCCCCGAGTGTCTCTGACCATGCCCGGAAATATCCCTCACCTTGCATCTAAATAAAAAATCTTAGGTCGCCCACCACATGGTCTTTCCCTAAGTACTTATACCACAATGTCAATCTAAAAAGACATTTGATTGGGGAATGGCTAGCCTACACTACTCTAAACCAACAACACACCACGAACCCCATTCTTCACTGGCAGGCTGGCAAAGCAGTACTTAGGGGGTAATAACATTGTACATCATCACCACAAGAAAAAAAAACAACAAAGGGAAGACAACTACTGAACGCTAGGAACAGGTACTTGAGGCATCCCACACCAGAACATAGGACAGCATATAGGGAGGCTAAGGCAAGTAGGGACACCATGCTAACTCAAGCAGCTGCGAGAGACTTACAATCCACTAAAGCTAGATACTACAGACATGGTAACAAAACTGGCAGACTCCTGGCGAGATTGACTAAACTCACTAATGGCACACGTAACATTACAGTGGTTAAGGAGGCGGACACACTATACACAGACACTGAGGAGATACACCGAGTGTTTAGAAATTACTACTCCCAGCTCTACGGGGGACAGGAAGTGGGGGGGAAGACAGATATTAAATTCTGGGATAACATAACTCCTCCTACACTGACAGCCGACCGAATACAAGCCCTAAATGCACCCATCAGTTTGACAGAAATATCCAAAATGATAGTTGACCTGCTGCTTGAAAAGGCTCCGGGGCCAGATGGCCTACCTGGCGAGTTGTACAAAATCCGCTGACTCGAAATAGCGGAAACACTTTCCACGCTGTTCAACAGCATCATGGATGGCACAACAGAACTATCCCAAAGATTCACGGAGGCAAACATTACTCTAATTCCTAAACCCGATAGAGACCCTCTATTACCAGCATCGTACCGCACCATATCCCTCATGAACTCCGACTATAAGCTCTTTACAAAGATCCTTGCAAACAGATTAGCCAAAGTCCTCCCCAACTTAATACATAGAGATCAGATGGGCTTCGTCCAGGGAAGGTCAGCGGTCACCAACGTCCGCACACTGCAATATTTACTTACACACTTTTGGAATCAGCGGACAGCTGAGGGGAGAGCCACACCAGCCGCATGTGCTCTACTAGTAGACGTGGAAAAAGCCTTCGACAAAGTGCTTTGGGGACATCTATTTGCAACATTAGAATGATATGGCATTACAGGTCCCTTCAAACACTCAATTAGGTCCATATATAGTCAACCACAGGCAACACTAGTGAATGGGATCCCATCACAGCCCTTTAGCCTCGAGAGGGGGACAAGACAGGGTTGCCCTCTCTCCCCTCTCCTCTTTGACCTGGCCCTGGAGCCCTTAGCAGTTAAACTTCGGCAGGAAACAGAAGGGTTACTGGTAGGCAACAAGAGACTACACCTTTCCCTATTTGCAGATGATATGGTGCTCTACATTCAAAACCCTGACATTAACATTCCCAAGGTAATGGAAATCATAGGAGAGTTTGGGAAAATATTGGGATACAAAGTAAACACTGACAAGACAGAATTAATTTGGCTACACCCGCACCATAGACCACCAACTCTGACCTATGACTTCAGACGGGTAGACGGCGACTTTAAATATCTGAGTGTCAAACTCAATGTGGACCCCAACAAATGGTACAAGGCTAACTATGCACCGCTTAAAAAAGAGGCCCAAGACTTGGTGCAGCATTGGACCAGACTTCCCCTCACCATGATGGGAAGAATCAGCCTGGTAAAGATGATTCTGTTCCCGAAGTTTCTTTACCTAATGTAAATGGTACCATATGTACTGCACAAAGCAGACCTAGGGTTCTGGAACTCACTGATTCTTTCATTCATATGGGCATCTAAGAAGCATAGAATCAAATACACTTGTATGGTCAGTTCGATTGAGGTGGGGGGACCTGCCGTATCCAACATAGAAATGTATAGCTGGGCGACGCAGGCTGTTTGTTCTGGACTGTCTGACGGGACAGGACCACTTTACAGTTCCAGACCTAGAGCAACAGGCAACAGCCCCATGGTCCCTTCAAATGATCCCTCATTTAAATGCAACCAAGGCATATAAGTACCTTGAGGCATACCCCATGCTCCAGCAACCAGTATACGCCTGGAGAAAAATTTGCCACAAACTAGCAGTGAACCATGAGTTCACCAAGTACCTCCCTCTCCAGGGAAATCCCAATTTTATACCAGGCTTTACTATGCACACGTTTAAACCTAATGATTTCCATAGTTTAGACACAATAGCAAAATTACTGGACATAGGCGAGGGCTCAATTCTTTCCTATGCAAGCCTTCAGACCTCAAAAGAAACATCCCTTGCAATAAATTGGTTACTCTGGAATGTTGAACTTCATGAATATCAGTATAAACTACATCACTCATAACATGCTTGTTAACTGTCCCGATTTTCCCAGGATAGTTTTGGCCTTTTATCCCGTTATATAATTGTCCTGGGAGGATGTCCCCCATTCAGGACCAGCACAAGCAGAAGGTGAACCAAGAGCTAGCCTTGGGTTACAGATTCATCTACATGCAACACTGCTGCAGTATACAATAGGGTAGATGTTGCAGGACACCATGGGCCAGGCTGTCCTCTGCACCTGTTCGGGCAGTTCTTTTACTAACCTCCGTGTCTGGGGTAAGCAGGAGCATCTCAGGTAAAAACCACTGCAGTGCGTTTTGTGGTGACAAGTGACAACTGAAACAGGGACACTTCAGTGGTGCACAGTATCCTAAACTGGACTACACCTAGGGTTTCCACCCAGCTGGTATTTTACTGACATGGGCCTAGTTTCTATTGATGTACCTGTGGAAACTGGTGATAAAATATTTTATCTTTATTAAAGTCTATGTAAATTTTTTATGTTACCACCATTTTCCAAACTTTACCACCTCAATGGAAACTAGCCCATGGTCAGTATTTTTAAGATTCAGGTCAAAGTTGAAAATAAGGATATTTTATATATATATATAGCTACCATTGTGAAACTCCTTCCAAGTGTGTTGGAATCTAATTATAAGCCAATGATCATTTAAAATCAGTCCTAACGAATAAAGAAAAGTTCACTCCAGCCCAACAAATGCAGTAAAACAGACCTTTATTGCTCCATGGTCCCAAGTACAAAAAACAACGTTTCAAACCTCTCACAGGTCCTTAGTCATGTCTCAGAGAGGTCTGAAATGTTTTTTGTACTTGGGACCATGGAGCAATATAGGTATGTTTTACTGCATTTGTTGGGCTGGAGTGAACTTTTCTTTATTCGTTTGAACTGAGGGGGTGGCTGACCCTTTACTCCATGCCCCTTGCTGGTTGCTGTTCCCTACCCTGCCTGTATTAAAATCAGTCCTAGCAGCTTTAGTACCTATAGTATGCTGTATGTTTATTTATACAAATTTATGCTAATGGTCATGGTTGGTATTTGTTATCCAGAAAACGTGGCAACCCTAAATACACTAGCTGTATATAGTGCCTTGTACTTTAAAAGATTCTGAATATTTTGTAAGCTAGATTAATGCAACCTAGAAATCTATGATTGCCTAGTACCGTCAGGCAGATGGATATTAAAATATATGAGAAAGGGTACTCACAAACACAGCGCACCCAATAGTGCTAGTGGGACAGACTGGAAGTTTGTAGTGGTCCAGCTCACTGTGAAAGGTACGCAGGACACATAAACGCAGGCTTGATCAGCAATACATCATAGGTGTCTGTAAGGAGTTACAAAAAAGAGCTACCGTAGCTGTCAGGGTGCCAGGAATCAGACTGAGACAAGTAGTGCAAAAATAATCACACCTTTATTAATAGCAAAAAATAATAAAAAGTCCACAAGTCAAATAACAAGCCAGGAGTCAAAACCAGAGCTGGTAGTCAGACGAGCCGAGTCAGGAGCCAAAGCGAATAGTCAGACGAGCGGCATCAGGAACAAGGAAAACAGCAGAGTCAGGAACAAGCCAGGGATCAGGAACCAGGAAGGACATCAGGCAGCAAGGTAATACACATCAACTCTCACAAACAGGTCTGAGACAACGCAAAGGCAAAGCATACTGAACAGAGGCCCTTTAAATAATAAGTGATGACATCAAAATTCTGAGACTGCATCCTGTCTCACATGGATGATGCACACCAGTCTGGCCATAAAAGGAAGTGTAGGAAATGAAGGAAGAGAGGTGAGTAAAATGGCTGCCAGCAGCACATGGCAAACAACAGGGAAAAAACCCTGACAGTACCCTCCCCTCAACGACCCCTCCCCCGCGGGAGGACAAAAGGCTTATTGGGGAAATGGGCATGGAAGGCACGGAGGAGGGCGGGAACATGAACATCAGAGGAGGGAACCCAAGAACGTTCTTCCGGACCGTAGCCCCTCCAGTGAACCAAATACTGTACACGGCCCCTGGACATACGAGAGTCAATAATGCTGCTGACCTCATACTCCTTATGGTTGTCAACAAAGATAGGACGGTGACGAGGCAACACAGTGGTAAACCGATTACAAACCAATGGTTTCAAGAAGGAGACATAAAAAACATTGGAAATGCGCATAGCAGGAGGAAGGTCAAGAGCGTAGGCCACAGGATTAACCCGTCGGATTATTCGAAAAGGACCAACATAACGGGGAGCCAATTTATTGGAAGGCACACGAAGGTTCAAGTTGCGGGAGGACAGCCAAACTCTCTCACCAACCTGGTAGGAAGGTGCGGGCAGATGCCTACGATCATCCTGGAACTTTTGGCGCTGCATAGAACGATGAAGTCAATCCTTAATCTGCACCCACGTGGAACGGATTTGCCGGAGATGCTCCTCCAAAGCCAGAATACCCTGAGACATGAATGAATCAGGCAACAAGGATGGTTCAAAACCCATAATTCACCATGAACGGGGATAACTTGGAGGAAGCATTAATAGCACTATTACGAGCAAACTCTGCCCAAGGTAACAGTTCAGACCAATTATTGTGGTGATCTGAGACATAGCAACGGAGGAACTGTTCCAAAGCTTGATTAGACCGTTCCGCAGCCCCATTGGATTGAGGGTGATATGCAGCGGAGAAGGAAAGCTGGATCTCCATTTGAGCACAAAAGGAATGCCAAAGTCTGGAGACAAACTGGCTACCCCGGTCCGACACTATCTCCTTGAGTAATCCATGTAAACGGAAGACCTCCCGGGTAAAAATCGAAGCAAGCTCCTGAGCGGTAGGCAGCTTCATCACGGGACAACCACCATAAGGATAACAGTATTGCCATTGGAAACAGGGAGCTCGACAATGAAGTCCATGGAAAGATGTGTCCAAGGACACTCACCATTAGCAATAGCTTGAAGAAGACCCACAGGAAGAGGTTGAGGAGTCTGTGCACAAACTGAGCAGGAGGCAACATACGCAGCAATATCAGAACGAAGACCTGGCCACCAGAATTGTCGAGTGACAGACCAAATAATTTGGTTCTTGCCTGGGTGACCTGCGGCTTTAGGATAGTGGTAAGTGTGCAAAAGTTTAGTTTGAAGATTCTCAGGAACAAAACACTTACCACTAGGTTTCTCAGGAGGTGCATGGTTTGTGCAGCCAGGATCTCCTCCCCAAGGGAGAAGTCAAATTAGTACGTATGGTAGACAAAATATGGTCAGGAGGTATAACAGGAGTAGGTACAGACTCCTCCTTGGACAGAGGGGAAAATTGTCGAGAGAGGGCATCAGCCCTAACATTCTTACTACCAGGCAGGTAGGAGACCACATAATTAAACTGAGACAAAAATAGCGCCCATCTGGCCTGTCGGGGCGACAAACGTTTTGCTTCAGATAGATAAGTTAAATTCTTGTGGTCAGTAAGAATGAGCACTGGCACGCTAGTACCCTCGAGAAGATGCCTCCATTCCTTGAGTGCCAAAATTATGGCCAGTTATTCCCTGTCGCCAATTTCATAATTGCACTCCATTGGAGACAATTTCTTAGAGAAGAAACCACACGGATGCAAGGAACCGTCAGGCATAGGACGTTGAGACAAGAGGGCACCTACTCCAGTCTCAGATGCATCGACCTCAAGAATGAAAGGCAGGACAGGGTTAGGATGAGCCAGAACTGGAGCAGCAGCAAAGGCAGTCTTAAGACTTTCAAAGGCCTTAATGGCAGTAGGTGACCAATGGAGTGGATCATTCTCTTTACGGGTCATGTCTGTGATAGGTTTGACCAAGGAAGAAAAGTTTTTAATAAACATTCTATAGTAATTGATGAACCCTAAAAAACGTTGAATAGACCGAAGACCAACTGGGCGAGGCCACTGCAGAACTGCAGATAACTTGTCAGGATCCATGGAGAACCCTGCAACGAAGATAACATAACCTAGGAAGGTTACATGAGTCTGATGGAACTCTCACATTTCTCAAGTTTACAAAACAGGTCGTTCTCACGTAGTCTCTGAAGAACCTGTGTAACATCAAAACGATGAGCCTCAAGTGTGGGTGAGTGTATGAGGATGTCGTCTAAGTACACCACAACACACTGTTGCAACATATCTCGTAGGACATCATTAATAAATTCCTGAAAAACAGCAGGAGCATTACACAGGCCAAAGGGCATTACAAGATACTCATAATGCCCACTCCTGGTGTTAAATACTGTTTTCCATTCGTGACCCTCCTTAATCCTAACGAGATTGTACGCTCCTCTCAAATCAAGTTTAGTAAAGACCGTAGCTCCCTTGAAGCGGTCAAAGAGTTCCGTAATGAGCGGAATAGGGTAAGCATTCTTAAAGGTAAGACTATTAAGACCCCTATAATCGATACATGGTCTTAACTCGCCACCCTTTTTCTTCACAAAGAAGCTAGCCCCTGCAGGAGAGCAGGATTTGCGGATGATTCCCGCTGACAGAGCATCAGCAACATACTCCTCCATAGCACAATTCTCTGCAACAGACAGAAGGTACACCCAGCCCCGAGGAGGAATGGCTCCGAGTTGCAGGTCTATGGCACAATCGTAAGACTGGTGAGGAGGCAACGTACCGGCACGCACCTTGTCAAACACGTCTAGGAACTCTCTGTACTCCTCTGGCAATTGAGATACCGAAGAAGTGCACAAGACTTTAACTGCTTTCTGAAGACAAGTGGAAATACATTGCGGGGACCACGACAAAATTTCGGACCTGCGCCAGTCGAGACAGGGATTGTGCTTTTGGAGCCAGGGATAACCCAGAACAACCGGAAAATGCAGAGAGTTTATCACCTGGAACTGGAGGGTTTCAAAATGGAGAGCCCCAACAGCCATGGACAATGGAGCAGTTTCGTGAGTAACGAGTGCGGGCTGAATGGGCCTGCCATCAATGGTCTCAATAGCAAGCGGAACGGACCGAGGTAAAACAGGAATGGAGTGCTTTGATGCAAAAGCACTGTCAATGAAATAGCCCGCAGCACCGGAGTCAACAAGAGCCTGAATGACTATGGAGGAGTCCACCCAGGAAAGGACAACCGTGACAAAAGGTTTTTCTTTAAGCGGTTCCGGGGACGAGGATAAACCACCAAAGGTCTGCCCCTGACAGGACCTTAGGTGTGAGCGTTTCCCGGCCGTGTAGGACAAGACTTCAAAAGGTGGCCCTGTAACCTACAATAGAGGCAGAGCCCCTCCCTCCTCCTAAAGGCCCTCTCCGCCACGAAGCTACGCGTGAATCCCAACTGCATTGGCTCAGCAGTACCTGGTGACTCTGGACCAGGAGGCATGGGAGGAGAGGGAGGCATGGGTGGGAACAAACACGTAGGAGACAACAGAACAGGAGGCTTCCGCAAGCGCTCCTTGAAAGGGGGCATCTCTCTGAGTCTGATGTAAATTAGGATCAAAAAAGACACCAATGCCTCGAGATCCTCTGGTAAATCTCTGGCAGCAACTTCGTCTTTAATTGCATCAGAGAGCCCATGAAAGAAGGCGGCAACAAGGGCTTCATTGTTCCAACCTACCTCTGCGGCAAGCGTACGGAACTCAATAGCATACTGAGCAACAGATCTTGTACCTTGCTGAATGGACATGAGTCGTTTAGCAGCAGAGGAGGAGCGAGCCAGAACATCAAACACCCTTCGAAAGGAGGCCACAAATTCAGGGTAATTTGAAATCACAGGTTTATTAGTCTCCCACAAGGGCAAGAGCTGTGCCAGAGAGTAATGAGATGAGAAATCCCACCTTAACTCTGTCAGAGGGAAATGCCTGAGGTAACATCTCAAAGTAAATGCCCACCTGGTTCAAAAACCCTCTGCATTGAATAGGATCACCTCCATATCGCTGAGGTAGAGGTGCAGAACTGGACATGCTCCTGGTAGGCATAGGTGCAGCAGCGGAAACAGGAGCAGCCATAACTTGTGGGACACTTTGGTCCAAATGTGCAGTGCGAGTCAGCAGGGTTTGCAGGGCTAGTGCAAATTGATCCAAGCGGTGATCCTGTTCATCCATCCTGGAAATGATGGCAGTTAAAGGTGGATTATTAGCACCATCCGGATTCATGGCCTTTGCGTAATGTCAGGGTGCCATAAATCAGACTGAGATGAGAAGTGCAAAAATAATCACACCTTTATTAATAGCAAAAAATAATAAAAAGTCCACAAGTCAAATAACAAGCCAGGAGTCAAAACCAGAGCTGGTAGTCAGACGAGCCGAGTCAGGAGCCAAAGCGAATAGTCAGACGAGCCAGAATCAGGAACAACGAAAACAGCAGAGTCAGGAACAAGCCAGGGATCAGGAACCAGGAAGGACGTCAGGCAGCCAGGTAATACACAGGAACTCTCACAAACAGGTCTGAGACAACGCAAAGGCAAATCATACTGAACAGAGGCCCTTTAAATAATAAGTGATGACATCACAATTCTGAGACTGCATCCTGTCTCACATGGATGATGCATACCAGTCTGGCCATAAAAGGAAGTGTAGGACATGAGCAGCATCCCCCACAATGCACCATAGTCAGGAAGAGAGGTGAGTAAAATGGCTGCCAGCAGCACATGGCAAACAACGGGGAAAAAACCCTGACAATAGCCTAGTACAGTCCAATCAAGTGTAGAGGTAATATAAGGTCACCTTATAATGCACCTCCAGGTGCAGTAACAGCAAGCTGGGACTTCTCAGTCACCCAGTAGACCACTCTCTTGGCAAACAGAATCCTCGCCAAAGCTTCACGAACCGGCGTGAAAATATTCCATACAGCAGCAAGTGTATCATAAAAACAATTATCTTTATTTAATAACAGAGAAACGCGTTTCTCTGCCTTTCAGGGGCTGTTTCCTCAGGCTAATCTATAACACCAATAGTTTAGAATCCCAATAAAAGTAATGTCTTATGCTTCTAGAATACCACTACTACATATGCCTTATACAGCTGGAACATTACTTTGTGTAGTGCCTTATACTGCTAGATTACTGCAGTTCACAAAGATAATGTAGGATACCACTTTATGTACAAAATGCTAAAATACCATTGAGTGCAGCATCTTAAAGGGACATTAAACACTAAACATATGCTAGATAGATTAATGCATTAAAAGAAAAGAGTAGTCTGAGAATAACATTAGTTGTTTAAATATTGAAAAAATAAGTGTAGAGTTTTAGTGTCTATAAACAATGGGAGTTGTCATGTTGTAACTCAGGTTATCTTCGCTGCTGTGGCCAATTAGGGACAGTTATAAATAGGTCACTAGAGTGCGCAGCCAATGGGGACTATTTATCATATGTCTGTCGGACCTGATCCGACAGAGCGGATCAGGTCCGACAGACATCGCTGAATGCAGAGAGCAATACACTCTCCGTATTCAGCATTGCACCAGCAGCTCTTGTGAACTGCTGGTGCAACGCCGCCCCCTGCAGGCCGCCAGCAGAGGGGTGTCAATCAACCCAATCGTACTCAATCGGGTTGAATTCCGGCGATTCCTGTCCGCCTCATCAGAGCAGGCGGACAGGGCTATGGAGCAGCGGTCATTAGACCGCTGCTCCATAACTTGTGTTTCTGGCGAGTCTGAGGACTCACCAGAAACACGGGCCTTCAAGCTTCGTTCCCCCAAAAGGCTGTGTGGAACAGTGTTCTACATAGGCCTGTCAAAAATAATCGTTTTGACGATGCATCGCGATGCGGCATGAAACGATTCTGCATCGATGCGCTGAGACACGATAATCGATTAACGTTACCCACGTGACTAGCCTCCAGGACAAGTAACAGAAAGTGTGCGAAAGTGCGCAGTACATCGTTTTGACGTCACTGACGTCACGTCACCCAATAAAGCAACATGGGCGCTCCATGGGCGGTCTCTGGAAGTGCCGAAGTTACGCAGTAGGAGCAAAGCAGGAGTGTGTTGCCTGAGATTGATGATGGTGAATGTGATGACGATTCCGACTCCGAGTATACACGGCGGTATACAGCTACACGGCGGGCTCATTTTTATTTTGTGGGAGACAGAGGAGGAGACCTATGGTGAGAATTAGACTAACTAACTGCTTAGTTACCAAAACGTTGTACATTTTGCCAATGCCATGCCATAATTGCCATTGCCATGCCTATTGCCTACTTGCCATAGGTAAACTAATTATTAACTTACTTAAAGATCAAATCAATAAGGGGTACACATTTATTACACAATAAGGGGTACAATTAAATACTTGCCTTATTTACTTAACGTAGTATGTACTACTACTACTGCTGAGCTGACTGAGGCTCAGGCTGCTGCATAATTAATTGCTGCATTATTGAATAATATTGCATATATAAAAAATGTATTATAAATAAATATAGTATACTATTATTGTCTAATGTCTCTATTAGTCTAATCTGTATCTATCTATATCTACATGTTTTTCACATGGATGGATGGGGATGGCCTGGTCTGAAGTTCTAATATTTTAATAATAAACACTTTTTATATATAATAATAGTATTTATTTTTTTAATATAATACATTTTATATATGCAATTTAATATGCAATTGCATACATGTGCTGACTCTGAGTGCTCTCTTAAAAGATGCCAATCCGAAGAACCCAATCCTTGTTTTTATTTTATAAGTTAACAAAACTTAACAAGGCTAAAAGCTGCATTTTTTAAACATACTAAACTAAAGGCCATAAAACCCATTTTGTGATTCAAGAAAGTGCATGCAATTTTAAACAACTTTCCCTATTATATAATTTGCTTATCCTTTGTTGAAATGCATAGCCTCCTCCTTGTGCACTAAGTATTATATAGTAAGTAATGTGTGTGCTGTGCAATGCATTGCTAATATGTCATCAACAAACGATATCTGAGAAGTATGAAGCAAATTAAATAATAGAAGTTAGTTATGATGTTTATTTAAAATTGTATTCTCTATCTGAATCATGAAAGTAAATGTTTTGGGTTTCATTGCACCTTTAAGTGTGTAATATATTACAGTAACTTACAGTGTCAGTGAGTGATGTCCCCTGCAATGCAATTTGTTTTAAAATTTATGTTCGCAAAATGTATGGCATTGGCAAAGTAGTTGAAGTTACTAGTACTTGTTGATTTTACATTTGCGGCTTGACATTTTGACAACTGGAACTTAGTGTTTTTTCTTTTTTTTTAACACTGACAGAGTTCGACGTTGACAACAACATCATCCGTCACATATGTACATGTCATGCTAAAATGACAGAGGGAGACAAAAAAGATAGAGAGATAAAAAATGCACCTAGCATTTTAAAAGCAAGCATCTGGGCACATTTTGGATTTTATGAACATACTGGAAAGCACGAATTGGACAAGACACACGCGGTTTGTAAAGCCTGTCACACAAAAATTAAATACCTAGGGAATACTACTAACTTGAGAAATCACGTTAGACGTTTTCACTCTGAGATGCTAACCCCTGCCGCTGCCGCCAGTGCCATGCCAAGGAAATAACAAGACTAGCTGAAGCTCATCAGCCAAGAATTGATGCAATGCTGTCAACTTTGCCACCAAACTCTGAAAAAGGGAAGAGAATAACCAAAGCTGTGGCAACTTTCATAGCGAAGGACCTACGGCCTTACTCTGTTGTGGAAAACCTTGGGTTTCGCAACCTGTTGAAGACACTAGAGCCACGTTATAAGATCCCGTCACGCAATCACTTAACAGAAAACGTTATACCTGCACTCTACCACGAAACAAAAGCTCAGGTAATTGCATCAATGAGCCAAGCCAGTCTAGTCGCAATAACATGTGATTCATGGACTTCAGTCACGACAGAGTCTTATGTAACAGTAACTGCACATTACGTTAGCAAGGACTGGAAGATCTTGTCGCATGTGCTGCAAACGAGAGCATTTTATGAGTCTCACACGGGTTCTCATCTGGCGGAGCTACTGTCTCGTGTCGTGGAAGAATGGCAGCTGTCCGATAAATCTGTAGTGCTTGTGACCGACAATGCGACGAACATGATTGTTGCTGCTCAAGTTGGAAAATTCCCTCATGTAAAATGCTTCGCCCATACACTGAATCTCGCATCCCAGCGGGCGCTGAAAGTGGCCACGCTCTCCAGGCTTTTAGGCAGAGTGCGACGAATATCAACATTTTTTCACCGCAGCACTACAGCAAACCACTGTCTGAAAGAAAATGTCTTGGCCTGAAGAATCATAAGCTGATAACTGATGTGACAACAAGGTGGAACAGCTCATATGACATGGTCGAGAGGTTCCTAGAACAGCAACCTGCAATCTGTGCCACATTGTTGTCTCCAGAAGTCAGAAAAAGTGAATCAGATCTCTGCACTCTCAACGAAACAGATGTGTCAAATGCAGAGGATGCTGTGAGTGCATTAAAGCCAATGAAAGATGCAACCACACTGATGTCAGAAGAGCGCAATCCAACTGTTTCTCTCATTGCCCCTCTAAATGCACAACTGCTCCAGAACATGACAGACACCATGGGAGACACACCCATGATCCATGAGATCAAGAATGCCATCAAAACAGATCTCCTGAAGAGGTACAGCAGTGAGGCAGAGAAGAAGATACTTTATACAGCCTCTGCCCTGGATCCTCGTTTTAAGGGACTGCCTTTTATTCTCACAGAGGAGGAGAGATTGGAGATATACAGAGGAGTGACTGAGGAGGCTGCATCCTTGGAGGTAATTTTAATTGCATCATGTTTCTTGAAAAATGTATAAATTGAAAATAAACATAAAACATACCATCCATACAAAATAGGCTTAGCTAGCAGTAGCTTGATTAGTAACTAGTTTAATGAGTACAAGGTTTATTATATAAGTCAGTTTGAAAACGCCACAGTCAGTCAACTTTCCTCCTCCTCCGTCCACTCCCGAGTCCTTCCTAATAGATGTGAGCTGTTGCATGCATTTATTTATGCATTACTGTCTCTCTGAGCACACACATAGCATTAGCTGGCTGGCTGCTCGAGGTAATAATGAATGCTATTTTTTCTATTCTTTTGTTCAAACACAGATTGAGTGTACTAGTACAGTTACATCTAGGAGGACAAACGTGGATGAAGTGCCACTGCCTGAGGGAAAAGAAACTCTGGAAGAAGAATCACCCATCGAGAAGGATAACCCTTCTCCTCCCAAAAGAAAGTCCACATCGCTGCTCATGACTTTGCTGGGACAGTCTTTCACTGACACTGAAGGTACAATAGAACCCAAGACCCCCCTATGCCAAGGCTGAAGAGGAAATAGAGAAATATTGTAAAGCCCCATCTCTGCCTCTCACTGAAGACCCTTTGAAATGGTGGCATGTACATGAGGTCATATTTCCCCTCCTCTCTCATTTGTCAAAGCGATACTTGTGTATCCCAGGTACAAGCGTGTTTTCTCCACTGCAGGAGATATGGTAACGGCAAAAAGAAGCACCCTCAAACCAGAGCATGTGGATCAACTAGTGTTCTTACAGAAAAACCTACATATTCCATAATTCTGAGTAGTGATTCAGGTTTATAATATTAATATTTAATGTTTTTTGGCACATCCAGAAGAATGTGCTGTGTGCCCCCCTGCCCAGTGCAGAATACTGTTAAGTTATTTTATATTTGTTACTGTTATATAACTTATAGCTTTTTGAAAAATGAAGCTTAAAACCTTGAGTAAATCTTTGTTGGATCACAAAATATACTAGTACACTACACGACACGACCGACCACGTCACTCTGTCACAGTCACACACACACACAAACAATACAAAAGAAACAACACACAACTGCACACACCTCATGTGTGCGTGTCAGTGTCACCCTTCACCATGATTCACTCTTTTTATGATGTGTGTTTTTTTTGGTATTGTTTGACTGTGTGTGACTGGTGTGTGTGTTGTGTAACAATATATTTGTGATCCCATAAAGATAATCAAAGTTAGTAAATCTAGTAGTTCAATGCTACTTGTTGTATAATGTCTATTACTACTTCTAGTGTTACTGTGATGTTTGCCAATCAGGAAGTGCTCTGTTTTGTAGATGTTGTGCTATTGTTTACAGCACACCCCTGTATTGTTTGCAATGCAGTGAGTGCATAGTGCATAAGGGATTATTAATATTATTCACACTAAAAATTGTCTATTTTAAATAGACCCTTTAAGAAAGATATCATATGTTTTTGTTTATGATCCCAATCCCAAATGCCATCCCACTCCCAGGCAGATCTGTAGGGGTTAACCTAATATAACCAACCAGTTAACAATAACAATGTGTGTACTGTCTAACTGTCTTTATGAGTGTGTGAGTGTGACTGTGAGTGAGTGAGTGCCAGTTTGAAAAGTTTGTATGTATCTATCTATGAGTGTGTGTGAGATGAGTGTATTAACTGCCTTTGAATGTTTTTGTTTGTATGTGATTGTGTGTCTGTCCCAGTGCCTAAGTGTCTATGAGTGTGAGTGTGACTGTGGCTGACTGGCTGTGGTGCCTTTGAATGTTTTTGTTTGTGTGTGTATCCCACTGTGTCTCTAGTGTCTGAGTGAGTGTCTAGTGAGTGTGAGTCTAACTGTCTATGAGTGCACTGTGCAGAGAGTGAGACTGAAGCCAAACCACTATAGGGGAAGGAAAAACCTTGAGTAAACCTTGAGTAAATCTTTATTGGATCACAAATATACTGTACACTACAGACAGTACAGCACACACACACACAACAGCACAATACAAAAATAAAGCACACATACCTCAGGTGAGTGGCGTGCCACCCTTTCTTCACCATGATTTACTCCTTGATGTCTGTGTCCTTTTTTATGTATTGTTTGTTTGTGTGTGACTGCTGTGTACTGTTCAGTGACAGACTCAGTCACTGTTCAGTTGTGTGTAGTACTGCTTTAACAGTAACTAATAACTAACTAATTATATTTGTGATCCCATAAAGATAATATAATCATCAAGAAGAAACTGTAGTTATAGTAGTTCAGTTCAATGCTACTTGTTTTAAATGTCTCTCTCTCCAGTACTATTGTAAGTCTGTAACTGTGTAAACTAATTGTATATGTCACAATCACATGTGTGTTGTGTGCACACTCTGTGCTGTGTGTTGTGTTCCAGATTCTTCACGTGATGTTTGTTTGCCACAAATTGACAGTCATGAAGGCACAGTGGACTGCACCTGTAATTTTGTACCTATAAGGGATTTATGTTTTGTTTTCTGAGGACAATTTTCACGCAAATAAGGTATTATGGTGGTAACTTAAGCTTAACCTATCTATTTTGGTTTTAATTTAATGTCTATTATTATATTATTATTACTAAGTAAGTAAAGACATTAAATTAAAACCAACATAGATAGGTTAGACATTTATTTGTTGTTCATGTTTCTTTACAAGTGTATAGTGTACTTACTATATATAATATATACATTTAAATATTTTCTTTTATTGAAGAAGTACACTGTGAGAACTGCACTTTTTACACTACGTACTCTGTAACAGTACACTTTGATGCCATAATATTGTTTCCAAACCAATACAACAATTGCCATTTAGTATTTACTGTTCTATAAACTGTTGTTGTCTGCTGTGTTCAGACTTTGCCACAGGAAGAGTGTCCTTTTTTGGGCTAATAAAATAAAAAAAGAGTTTATTTCAATATTTTGACTGCTTGAATTATTTTTTCTGAAAAATTTAAATATTGGGCAGAAATAGTGCAGTAATCGTGATGCATCGCGATGCATCGTAGAATCGAATCGTATCGAATCGTTACGATGATAATCGTAATCGAATCGTGAGACAGGTGAAGATGCACAGCTCTAGTTCTACACTACTATTTCTAACAGGAACTGAAAAGCTCACTATTTCAGAAACGAATTGCAGGAAAAGGGTACAAAATGATTTATGAAAGTATATTGCAGACATTTTTTTTATACGATTTATCATTTTATATTACCATCTCAAAGTGTTTAATGTCCCTTTAAGTTGCAAAAATATCACTGTATGCTATGTTGCTTGGATTAAACTACATACCAAGTAATGTGAATCTCGTCTGAATGCATTATTCCATGCTAACAGACTAACAATCAGTCCAATACATTTTCTTTCTAGACTGTACTCCCATTGATACTAAAAGAATATTGCTGTAAAACCTAATATTAATAATTTAGAATATGTCTGTAATCTTCTAATGCTAGAATACCTTTGGCAATCTAAACCACTATAATGCATTGAGTGCATTTCATTATGCTGCTAGCTTGAATAGTGCAATATGCTGTGCGCAATATTGTTAGAATACCATTGCCTACCAAGGTTTATACTACTTGACTACTACTGTAAAAAAACAACACAATGCCAGTGTATATTATTACTTATTGTAAGGGCTGGCATAGAATTCTAACGGTTAAACTCAGGGACATTGTACTCCAATCTATATGAAAGAGTCACTTTTTTTTGTTGCCTGAATAAATATGAATTAAAACTTGTACAGCTGGTAAACAGCTTGAAGCAATGTGCATGGTCTTTAAGTGCACACTTGTAAGGCACCAGCTTCTATTAGGTATGTGAGCTGATATACAGTATGTATATGAGTCTGTGATTAACTGAAGGCTGCCATGTGATACAGGGGAGAGGGAAATGAAAGGAAACTCTGATTTTTTTTATCTGTTAAATTTCAAAGGAAATGTTGTTATATTGTGCTTTTATTAAATACACGGTGTCCTTTAAACATGTTGCTATTTTTATTGCACAAATAAATAAAACTTTACGCGAGAGCCAAAGTCTCAGCTGCATAACGTCTGGAGGATCAGATAACACGACTTCGCTAACTCCCTTTCCCCCTTGACTTCTAGGGAGGTGCTAAAAAAATCCTTCAAGTGCTAACCTGTAGGTGTGCTAGACTTACTGCACTAAAGCTGAATGTGAGTTAGGAATACTTCAAATACCTATGTACTTCACTTAAAAGAAAATGTTTTTTTTATTTTTAAATATATATTCAATATATATATCAGTGAAACATAGGAACATAGGAATTTCAAGTATTTCTATTAAAAACATATTAAAATTGTTTAAAATTGATATTGTATGTTTCAAGGAATTTGACTGTGAGGGGCTGAAAAGTGTGTGTGTGTGTATATATATTTATATATATATATATATATATATCTTATTTGGTCTAGATTACAAGTGGCATGCTAAAGTTAGTGCAGGTGGTGAAATATCAGGTGTGCTCGAGCGCAAACAAAATTTGCAGTCGTCGAGGTAGTGTGAGTGAAGACATTGGGGTGAATTTATTATAGTGCAAGCGGACATGATACGATGTAGCGTGTCATGGCCGCCACACATCGATAAATGCCAACAACATACGCTCTCAGCATTTATCATTGCACCAGCAGTTCTGCTCCAATCGGCCGCTAGCAGTCGGTGTCAACCAACCCAATCGTATTCGATTGGGTTGATTTCTGTCTGCCGCCTCAGAGCAGGCAGACAGGTTATGGAGCAGCGGAGCTTGATAAATTGACCCCCTAGTGTAAAGTGTAAGGGATATAAAAAAAAATTGAACCAAGCACAATATACTGTAAGTACAAATAAAGTGTTACACTCATTTGTACACTATCTGATAAAAATTATTCATATAAATATTTTTTTTTTACAATGGTTAAAAGGATATGGTATATGACAAGATGTTTGACTGTAAATGGCTATTGTGTGTGTGTGTATATATATATATATATATATATATATATATATATACACAACTTCAACAGGTAAGTCCAGCACCTTTCTTTATGCTATTATTTCAGCATTTTTCAGCAAACTTTTCCAATATTAAGATAGTGCACGTACGCTGAGTGGGGTCTGCCAGCCCACATGTATGAATATATATATATATATATATATAAAAAAATATTAACGGCTAGATTTAGAGTTCTGCGGCCAAAGGGGTGCGTTAGCTATGCGTGTATTTTTTCACCCAAACCTTTTAAATACCGCTGGTATTTAGAGTTCACAGAAGGGCTGCGTTAGGCTCCAAAAAGGGAGCGTATAGCATAATTTACCGCCACTGCAACTCTCAATACCAGCGGTGCTTACGGATGCGGCCAGCTTCAAAAACGTGCTCATGCTGATCGGGGCTGATTGGAACAGCCAATAGAATGCGAGCTCAATCTGATTGGCTGATCCAATCAGCCAATCGGATTGAACTTGAATCTGATTGGCTGATTCAATCAGCCAATCAGATTTTTCCTACCTTAATTCCGATTGGCTGATAGAATCCTATCAGCCAATCGGAATTCGAGGGACGCCATCTTGGATGACGTCACTTAAAGGAACCTTCATTCGTCGTTAGTCCGTCGGTGAAGAAGGATGGCTCCGCGTCGGCTGCTTGAAGATGGTCCCGCTCCGCGCCGGATGGAAGAAGATAGAAGATGCTGCCTGGATGAAGATGTTTGCCGGTCCTGATCTCCTCTTCTGCCCGGATAGGATGAAGACTTTGGACCCTCTGGAGGAGCTCTTCTTGCCGGATAGGATGAAGACTTTGGACCCTCTTCTGGACGGATCGGTGATACCCGGCGTGGTGAAGACAAGGTAGGGAGATCTTCAGGGGCTTAGTGTTAGGTTTATTTAAGGGGGGGTTTGGGTTAGATTAGGGGTATGTGGGTGGTGGGTTGTAATGTTGGGGGGGTATTGTATGTTTTTTTTTACAGGCAAAAGAGCAGAATTCTTTGGGGCATGCCCCGCAAAAGGCCCTTTTAATGGCTGGTAAGGTAAAAGAGCTTTACAATTTTTATTTTAGAATAGGGTAGGGCATTTTTTTATTTTGGGGGGCTTTGTTATTTTTTTAGGGGGCTTAGAGTAGGTGTAATTAGTTTAAAATTCTTGTAATCTTTTTTTATTTTTTGTAATTTAGTGTTTGTTTTTTTTGTAATTTAGTGTTTGTTTGTTTTTGTAATTTAGTTTAGTTGATATAATTGTAGGTAATTGTAGGTAGTTTATTTAATTTATTTATTGATAGTGTAGTGTTAGGTTTAATTGTAACTTAGGTTAGGATTTATTTTACAGGTAATTTTGTAATTATTTTAACTAGGTAACTATTAAATAGTTATTAACTATTTAATAGCTATTGTACCTGGTTAAAATAAATACAAAGTTGCCTGTAAAATAAATATTAATCCTAAAATAGCTACAATATAATTATTATTTATATTGTAGCTATATTAGGGTTTATTTTACAGGTAAGTATTTAGCTTTAAATAGGATTAATTTATTTAATAAGATTTATTTTATTTCGTTAGATTAAAATTATATTTAACTTAGGGGGGTGTTAGGGTTAGGGTTAGACTTAGCTTTAGGGGTTAATACATTTATTAGAGTAGCGGCGAGGTCCGGTTGGCAGATTAGGGGTTAATAATTGTAGGTAGGTAGCGGCGACGTTGGGGGGGCAGATTAGGTGTTAATAAATATTATGTAGGTGTCGGCAGTGTTAGGGGCAGCAGATTAGGGGTACATAGGGATAATGTAGGTGGCGGCGGTGTGCGGTCGGCAGATTAGGGGTTAAAACAATTTAATAGAGTGGCGGCGATGTGGGGGGGCCTCGGTTTAGGGGTACATAGGTAGTTTATGGGTGTTAGTGTACTTTAGAGCACAGTAGTTAAGATCTTTATGAACCGGCGTTAGCCCTTAAAGCTCTTAACTCCTGGCTTTTCTCTGCGGCTGGAGTCTTGTCGTTAGATTTCTAACGCTCACTTCAGTCAAGACTCTAAATACCAGCGTTAGAAAGATCCCATTGAAAAGATAGGATACGCAATTGGCGTAAGGGGATCTGCGGTATGGAAAAGTCGCGGCTGGAAAGTGAGCATTAGACCCTTTCATGACTGACTCTAAATACCAGCGGGCAGTAAAAACCAGCGTTAGGACCCCCTAACGCTGGTTTTGATTGCTAACGCAGAACTCTAAATCTAGGTGATAGTAAATAGCCAGCAGTCCAGCACTCCAACCAATCAGATTCAATCTGTGCCCGGGTGCAATCCTTGAATCAAATATACAAATCTTGTCACATACGGTCACTGACAGGACCTTCAAAGATAATATTTAAATCTTTATTTCAAACTCATAAAAGAATAGATTACAAGTCGACGTTTCGGCCCTATGATAGGTCTTTCTCAAGACTAAATGTTCTAAAAGACACAAAAAAGGAACACTTTAAAATCATACACAACCCATATTCCTTGAACATTAGTGACACCACCCCACATTTATAGATAAGACATGACATCAAAGCAAGTAAACATAAAATATACAGAATATGCAAAATAATAAAAAATAAAACATGACAAAAACATTGTGAAACAGTTCAAGCAAGTGGAACTGAGATCTAACAGGGCTCCCAAGGGTAAATAGAATCAGCACATTGGAGTAATTACAGCCTGAATACTTAACCAACCAATAATACCAATACAGCAAGAGGCATACTCTGCTAGATACATCCATACTAAAAAAAGTGTCAGCAATAAGACAATATCATATTAATATTCTCAACGTATCAAATGTGCCAACATTGCTAAGGATCAAATATGTCAGCAGTTTAAGAAATGCATACGTGCCCTGATGCTCATGGAAGACTGATAGCATAGTGTATCTATTAACATCAGCAAACGCTCCACACGGACCCAATCATCATAGTCAATATATTCTAACAAGCGCATCTAAAGGCATAGCGGATACTACCTATGGGACACAATGAGTGGGATATGAAAAAACATATATCTTCAGGGTGCTAAAACAAAATCAGCCGGCTATAGTTTATACTTGCAAGAAAGATCAAAAATACAAGTAGCAAAATAAAAATTAACCACCCGGAGTGGGGTGGCCGACCTCTTGGGGTAGAATATGGAGTACCAGAGATACCATGCTGTGTCCTCCCCTTCTTTTCTCAGAGGACCGGAGGTGCTAATGGGGATGGAGTTTCCAAGTGGGGATTTTGGCTTTTGCCCTGTCCGTGAAGATTGGATGCTATTAACATCCTTATATTGTTGCCTAAGGTCTGGAGTGGGTTAACCTGAACTCTGGTTAGCGTTTTACTGTGTGGGAACTGAAGGACAGATTGTCTATATGTAGTTACTTACCTGTAAACCAGTATCCTATACTTTAATCTATTCCTATATTCTGCCACTTCTTTAGTGTTTAAGTTTATCATATACAGTATACCAAAGTCAATGCTTTACTGTGTTCAGTTATTAGCTCACAGAACAGTTCCCACTTTGTGGCATTTATAGTAGCTCTAAGCCAGTATTATTATATATTTATTAATAGATCAAAGTGTATTCAGAAGTTCTACCTATGTTCTTATGTTTTATTATGCATTCAGGATTATTCAGGATGCATTTACCATACTGACTTGGGCAGAGTTTGCTCGTAATAGTGCTATTAATGCTTCCTCCAAGTTATCCCCGTTTATGGCGAATTATGGGTTTCAACCATCCTTGTTGCCCGATTCATTCATGTCTCAGGGTATTCCGGCTTTGAAGGAGCATCTCCGGCAACTCCGTTCAACTTGGGTAGAGATTTAGGATTGCCTTCATCGTTCTATGCAGCGCCAAAAGTTCCAAGCTGATCGTAGGAGTCTGCCCGCACCTTCCTACCAGGTTGGTGAGAGGGTTTGGCTGTCCTCCCACAACTTGAACCTTCATGTGCCTTCCAATAAACCGGCTCCCTGTTATGTTGGTTCTTTTCGAATACTCTGACGGGTCAATCCTGTGGCCTACGCTCTTGTCCTTCCTCCTGCAATGCGCATCTCCAATGTTTTTCATGTCTCCCTCCTGAAACCATTGGTTTGTAATCGGTTTACCACTGTTTTGCCTTGTCCCCATCCTATCTTTGTTGACAACCATGAAGAATATGAGGTCAGCAGCATTATTGACTCTTGTATGTCCAGGGGCCGCGTACAGTATTTCGTTCACTGGAGGGGTTACGGTCCGGAGAAAGGTTCATGGGTTCCCTCCTCTGATGTTCATGCTCCTGCCTTCCTCCGTGCCTTCCATTCCTGTTTCCCCAATAAGCCTTTTGTCCTCCCACGGGGGAGGGGTAGTTGAGGGGAGGGTACTGTCAGGGTTTTTACCCTGCTTTGTTTGCCATGTGCTGCTCGCAGCCATTTTACTCACCTCTCTTGCTGGCTCTGGTGCATAGTGTGTGATGCTGCTCATTTCCTGCACGCCCTTTTATGGGCAGACTGGTGTACATCATCCATGTGAGACAGGTTGCAGTCTCAGAATTGTGATGTCATCACTTATTACTTAAAGGGCCTCTGTTCAGTATGCTTTGCCCTTGCGTGGTCTCAGTTCCTGTGTATTACCTGGCTGTCTGACGTCCCTCCTGGTTCCTGATCTGTGGCTTGTTCCTGACTCTGCTTTTCTCCTTGTTCCTGATTCCGGCTCGTCTGACTACTCGCTTTGGCTCCTGACTCAGCTCGTCTTACTATTTGCTTTGGCTCTTGACTCGGCTCATCTGACTACCAGCTCTGGTTTTGACTCCTGGCTTGTTATTTGACTTGTGGACTTTTTATTATTTTTTGCTATTAATAAAGGTGTGATTATTTTTGCACTTCTCGTCTCAGTCTGATTCCTGGCACCCTGACCATTTGAAACCATAATAATAGATATAGTAAACATAATTAAATGAATAAATCTAAAGTAAATAAACAGAGTTATATACTTAAGAATCTGAAAACTGCTTATGCTAACTGTTCAACAAAGGACAAAGGAACAGTAATGTCAGCCACAGATAAAACTGAGCTAAAAATATAAACAGTATGTGAATATGCTCTACTAAGGTTATATTCAAATTCTAAAGAATCCTGAAAATAAGTACCAATTTCCAAAGAAATAGTAGTACAGTCCCAAGAGGGAATCAGAATAACCATTCTCTAGAATATAATACAAAGAGTATATTGAATAGGAAAAAACATCAAAAGCAAAAATGTTAAAATCCAGATTTGAAAAGGATTATTAACTAACAGCTAGATTACGAGTTTTGTGTTATGAGTGAAAAAGCATCGTTATGCTTCATAACGCTGCTTTTTCCCTAACGCTGCTAAAGTCTTGTAGGTATAGGTGTACCGCACACCTTTTTGGCCGTCACGCAACGTCAGTACCGCACTTTTAAAAATGTCCTTTTTCAATGGGACTCCCATAGTGCTGGTATTACGAGTTTGCCTGGGAGGCCAAAAAGTGAGTGGTACACCCTACAACCACAAGATCCGTACCGCCATCTAAAGTCAGTAGTTATGAGTTTATGTTACAAATCTCTAGCATAAAACTCATAACTAAAGTGTTAAAAAGTACACTAACACCCATAAACTACCTATTAACCCCTAAACCGAGGCCCTCCTGCATCGCAAACACTATAATACATTTATTAACCCCTAATCTGCCGCTCCGGACATCGCCGCCACTATTAAAATTTATTAACCATTATTCCGCCGCTCCCCGACATCGTTGCCACTATAATAAACCTATTAACCCCTAACCCGCCGCTCTCCCCATCGCAAACACTATATAAAGATTATTAACCCCTAATCTAACGTCCGCCCACACCGTCGCTATAATAAACCTATTAACCCCTAAACCGCAAGCCCCCCCAACGAAATATACTAAAATAATTTACTAACCCCTAAACCTCTGACCTTCCACATCACTAACTCTACATAAATATAATAACCCCTAATCCTAACCCTAACGTAACACAAACCCTAAGTCTAACCCTAACATAACTCTAACCCTAACACCCCCTAACTTAAATATAATTAAAATAAATCTAAATAAACCTTACAATTATTAACTAAATTCCTATTTAAAACTAAATACAAATGTAGTTAATAGCTATTTAATAACTATTCTACCTAGTTAAAATAAATACAAACTTGCCTGTAAAATAAAAATAAACCCTAAGCTAGCTACAATGTAATTATTAGTTATATTGTAGCTATCTTAGGGTTTATTTTATAGGTAAGTATTTAGTTTTAAATAGGAATAATGTAGTTAATGATAGTTATTTTATTTAGATTTATTTAAATTATATTTAAGTTAGGGGGGGTTAGGGTTAGTGTTAGACTTAGATTTAGGGGTTAATAACTTTAATATAGTGGCGGCGATGTTGGGGGCGGCAGATTAGGGGTTAATAAATGTAGGTAGGTGTCAGCGATGTTAGGGATGGCAGATTAGGGGTTAATAATATTTAACTAGTGTTTGTGAGGTTGGAGTGTGGCAGTTTAGGGGTTCATATATTTATTATAGTGGCGGCGATGTCCGGTTCAGCAGATTAGGGGTTAAAAATTTTATGTTAGTGTTTGCGATGTGGGGGGCGCCTCGGTTTAGGGGTTAATAGGTAGTTTATAGGTGTTGGTGTACTTTTTAGCACTTTAGTTAAGAATTTTATGCTATGGCGTTGTAGTGTAAAACTCTTAACTACTGACTTTAAAATGCGGTACCAGGCTTGACAGGAGAGGGTCTACAGCTCACTTTTGGTCAGATTCGTAATACCGGCACTATGCAAGTCCCATTGAAAATATAGGATATGCAATTGACGTAAGTGGATTTGCGGTATTTCCGAGTCTGGCCAAAAAAGTGAGCGGTACACCTGTACCTGCAAGACTCGTAATATCAGCGGGCGTTAAAAAGCAGTGTGGACCGGGCCAACGCTGCTTTTTAAGCCTAACGCAAGACTCGTAATCTAGCCGTTTGTTAATTATAGTAATTATTATTTAGATTTATTTAAATTATATTTGTTAGGGGGGTTAG
Organism: Bombina bombina; assembly: GCF_027579735.1. Classification (NCBI taxonomy): domain Eukaryota; kingdom Metazoa; phylum Chordata; class Amphibia; order Anura; family Bombinatoridae; genus Bombina; species Bombina bombina. The sequence goes on along the minus strand of NC_069502.1, from coordinate 139,472,870 downwards.
CTTTAGGGTTAGACTTAGGTTTAGGAGTTAATAAATTCAGAATAGTTGCGGCGACATTGGGGGCGGCAGATTAGGGTTAATAAATGTAGGTAGGTGTCGGCGATGTTAGGGCCGGCAGATTAGGGGTTAATAATATTTAACTAATGTTTGCGAGGCGGGAGTGCGGCGGTTTAGGGGTCAATATGTTTATTATAGTGGCGGCGACGTTGGGGGCGGCAGATTAGGGGTTAAAAAGTGTAGGTAGGTTGCTGCGACATTGGGGGCAGCAGATTAGGGGTTAATAAATGTAGGTAGGTGTCGGCTATGTTAGGGATGGCAGATTAGGGGTTAATAATATTTAACTAGTGTTTGTGTGGTGGGAGTGTGGCAGTTTAGGGGTTCATATATTTATTATACTGGTGGCGATGTCCGGTTCGGCAGATTAGGGGTTAAAATTTTTATGTTAGTGTTTGCGATGTGGGGGGGCCTCTGTTTAGGAGTTAATAGGTAGTTTATGGGTGTTGGTGTACTTTTTAGCACTTTCGTTAAGAATTTTATGCTATGGCGTTGTAGTGTAAAACTCTTAACTACTGACTTTAAAATGCGGTACCAGGCTTGACAGGAGAGGGTCTACAGCTCACTTTTGGTCAGATTCGTAATACCGGCGCTATGCAAGTCCCATTGAAAATATAGGATATGCAATTGACGTAAGTGGATTTGCGGTATTTCCGAGTCTGGCCAAAAAAGTGAGCGGTACACCTGTACCTGCAAGACTCGTAATATCAGCGGGCGTTAAAAAGCAGTGTTGGGACCGGCCAACGCTGCTTTTTAAGCCTAACGCAAGACTCGTAATCTAGCCGTTAGTTAATTATAGTAATTATTATTTCGATTTATTTAAATTATATTTGTTAGGGGGGGTTAGGTTTAGGGTTAGACTTAGGTTTAGGGATGAATAAATTTAGAATAGTGGCGGCGACGTTGGGGGCGGCAGATTAGGGCTTAATAAATATAGGTAGGTGTTGGCGATGTTAGGGCCGGCAGATTAGGGGTTAATAATATTTAACTAATGTTTGCGAGGCGGGAGTGCGGCGTTTTAGGGGTTAATATGTTTATTATAGTGGCGGCGACGTTGGGGCGGCAGATTAGGGGTTAAAAAGTGTAGGTAGGTTGCAGCAACATTGGGGGCGGCAGATTAGGGGTTAATAAATATAATGTAGGTGTCGCGATGTTGGGGGCAGCAGATTAGGGGTTCATAAGTATAATGTAGGTGGTGACAGTGTCCGGAGTGGCAGATTAGGGGTTAATAATTATAATGTAGGTGTCGGCGATGTTGGGGGCGGCAGATTAGGGGTTAATAAGTGTAAGATTAGGGGTGTTTAGACTCTGGGTTCATGTTAGGGTGTTAGGTGTAGACATAAAATGTATTTCCCCATAGGAATCAATGGGGCTGCGTTAAGGAGTTTTACGCTGCTTTTTTGCAGGTGTTAGACTTTTTCTTAGCTGGCTCTCCCCGTTGATTCCTATGGGGAAATCGTGCATGCTAACGTAACGTAAATCGTGCACGCTAACGTAAGCAGCGCTGGTATTGGCGTGCGGTAATGAGCAAAATTTTGCGCAACGCTCACTTCTTGTCTGGTTTGTAAAAACCTGTAATACCAGCGCTGTCTGTAAGTGAGCCATGAGCATAAACTGCTCGTTAGCACCGCACAGCCTCTAACGCAAAACTCGTAATCTAGGTGTTAGGTTTTATTTTTATTTCACAGGTAAGTTTGTATTTATTTTAACTAGGTAGACTAGTTAGTAAATAGTTATTAACTATTTACTAACTACCTAGCTAAACTAAATACAAAGTTACCTGTAAAATAAAACCTAAGATACCTTACACTAAAAATTAACATTAAAATAAAATAAATTAAATTATTAAAATACAATTATCTAACTAAAAATAAACACTAAATGACAAAAAATAAAAAACGAAATTATCAAAAATAAAAACGAATTACTCCTAATCTAATAGCCCTATCAAAATAAAAAGCCCACCAAAATAAAAAAAAAACCTAGCCTACACTAAAATGCTAATGGCCCTTAAAAGGGCCTTTTGCAGGGCATTGCCCCAAAGAAATCAGCTCTTTTACCTGTAATAAAAAATACAAACACCCCCAACAGTAAAACCCACCACCCACCCAACCAAACCCCCAAATAAAAACCTAAATAAACCTAAGCTAAACATTGCCCTGAAAGGGGCATTTGGATGGGCATTTAGCTCTTTTACATTGCCCAAAACCCTAACCTAAAAAAAAACCCCACCCAAAAAAATTAAAAAAACCTAACACTAACCCCCAACGATCCACTTACAGTTATCGAAGTCCGGACATCCATCCTCATCCAGCCGGCGAAGTCCTTATCCAAGCGAGAAGAAGTCTTCATCCAGATGGCATATTCTACTTTTATCCATCCAGCGCGGAGTGGGTTCATCTTCAAGACATCCGGCGCGGAGCATCCTCTTTTTACGGTTGTCGCTGTAAACTGAAGGTTGCCTTTAAGTGACGTCATCCAAGATGGCATCCCTTACATTCATATTGGCTGAAAGATTTCTATCAGCCAATAGGAATTAAAGGGGAAAAAATCCTATTGGCTGTTGCAATCAGCCAATAGGATTGAGATTTCATCCTATTGGCTGATCCAATCAGCGAAAGGGATTGAGCTCTCATTCTATTGGCTGATTGGAACAATTTATTTTATTGTTTAGTTTTTAAGGTAAGGCAGGTTAGGTTTTTTTACAGGTAACTTTGTATTTATTTTAACTAGGTAGCTAGTAAATAGTTAATAACTATTTACTAACTAGTCTACCTAGTTAAAATAAATACCTGTGAAATAAAAATAAAACCTAAGATAGATACAATATAACTATTAGTTATTTTGTAGCTAGCTTAGGTTTTTTTTTTTACAGGTAAGTATGTATTTAGTTTTAAATAGGAATTATTTAGTTAATAATTGTAAGGTTTATTAAGATTTATTTTAATTATATTTAAGTTAGGGGGTGTTAGGGTTAGGGTTACATTAGGGTTAGGGTTAGATTTAGGCTTAGGGTTACTTTAGGGTTAGGTTTAGGGGTTAATAACTTTAGTATAGTGACTGTGACATTGGGGGCGGAATATTAGGGGTTAATAACTGTAATGTAGGTGGCGGCGATGTTAGGGGCAGCAGATTAGGGGTTAATAACTGTATGTAGGTGGCGGCAATATCAGGGACGGCAGAATAGGTTTATGTTAGGTTTAAACATAACTTTTTATTTCCCCATAGATATCAATGGGGCTGCGTTACGGAGCTTTTGTTTCCACGATCGCAGGTGTTAGGCTTTTTTTTGCCGGCTCTCTCCATTGATATCTATGGGGAAATCGTGCACGAGCACGTCAAAGCAGCACTTGATTTCAGTTCGGTATGAAGCTCAACGCAACCATATTGCCCGCAAAAGCCTGATTTTTTTAAAACTTGTAATAGCAGCGCTATAGGGAGGTGAAATAACGCAGAAAATGTTGTGGTCGTTAATTTCCCTATAGCGCTCAAAACTCGTAATCTAGCTGATAGTTAATAGGAGGACTAGACTCCTAAAAGCTATAAATAGAAAATTTCCTTAACAAAGAACAAAAAATGTTCAAATAAAAAATAAGGAGAATTTTCAACAAACTGTCTGATACAGGAGCCTTTAAGCCAAAGAAACCTTCATCAGTAGAATAAACTTAAGTATGCTGTTGGTCTGAACAAAATTAATTAAATCAATTTTGAAAAGACCTAGAAAGTTTACTTAAAAGCATAATAGCAGTCATAACGTTTTATGATATAAGCAACAACATGTGATGTTTGCAGATGAAATCAAGTACATGAACTGAATATGTAAAAAAACAGTAAATGTTATTGTACATGTAGAAACATTGCTAGCATAAAACATGATAAATAAATGCCACATAATTGAGCTGCAGAAATAACAGCTTAAGAAATTAAAAGAACACACTTAGCTTTGTAGAATTGTGTTCCAATGCATCATAGTTTCTACAGTAACATCAGAGTTAGGATCAGAATGAGACATCTCGCAAAATGTAACAGAAAAAGAAAAATAACATTAGGCAAAATATTAAATTTCCATAATGTAACAGTTTCAGTAGAGAAAAACAAGTAATAGAGGGAGAGGGGTAAAATAACTCAAATTTGGCACCAAGAATGACGCATTACACAAAAGAAGTTAAAAAAAATTTGGTGCAAAACTAACACCAGGAAATGAAACAACTTGCGTCATAACAAACACGATCTCGCACCAAAACAATTAGTGTCAACAAAGATGCAGGAAATTACGAAATTTGCGCCAAAAAACTTTTTTCACCAAAAATGACGCAATAAAAAACAGCATTTTGCGCCCTCGGGAATCTAGATTTGCCAGTGAAAAAATAAAAGTCAAATTAGAAAAAGACTGAACCCTAGGTAAGAAAAAAGTTTAAATAAACTTCCGAAACATGATTCATATACGAAAACTGTTTAGACTGCAAAGGGAAATACACATAGACCTGACTCATGGCAACTATAAGTAAAATACATATATTTAAAACTTAAATAATAAATAAAAGATAATAATAAATAAAGATACATACTTACCGAAAGACACCCATCCACATATAGTAGATAGTCCAACCAGTACTGAAAACTATCAGCAGAGATAATGGTATATAAGAGTATATCGTCGATCTGAAAAGGGAGGTAGGAGATGAATCCCTATGACCGATAACAGAGAACCCTTGAAAAGATTTCCAGCAACGAAAACCATAAAATCAATAGGCGATACTCTCTTCACTTCCCTCTGACAAACACTGTACTCTGAGAGGAATTGGGCTGCAGAATGCTTAGAAGCGCTTATCATAGAAGAAATCATCAAAATCAAGCACAAACTTCACCACCTCCATAGGAGACAAAGTTTGGAAAACTAAATTGTGGGTGTGATGAGGGGTGTATTATAGGCACTTTGAGGTTTGGGAAACTTTGCCCCTCCTGGTAGGATTGTATATCCCATACGTCACTAGCTCATGAACTCTTGCCAATTACATGAAAGAAAATAATTTTATTGTGCATGTAGTATAAATACTACATCATTTACATTCACATTTAGATGCATAGTATTGGTACAATTTCTTTCCTAAGATATGGAGAGTCCATGATGTCATTCCAATTACTAGTGGGATATTCAACTCCTGTCCAGCAGGAGGAGACAAAGAGCACCCCAGCAAAGCTGTTAAGTGTAACTTCCCTTACCCATAATCCCCAGTCATTCTTTTTGCCTCTGTTAATGGAGGTAATGCAAAGTCAGTGTCTGAAGATAATTTGTCCTTTTATGGGTATGTTTCACTGCAAGCAACGACTGGGGTCTAGCTGTGTCCACGGCAGTCTCTTGAGTAAGAGTAGTGGTGGCTTTTAGGAGTTAGAAGGCGGTGAGGTAGTCCTTACGTTACTTCTACCAAGTTTGCTACCCCTTTGTTGAAAGCCAGGGTTGGTGACTCTGATCTTTCTCTTACTACAGGTCCATGGTAGGGAGCGCTGTGCCTGCCACACCTATGTTGCTGCTTTCTGCCCTGCAGCTGGATCCACAGGTAAGTGACTCTTCCTTTCTAGGTTAGAAAGGACAGCACTTCAGAGGTTAAACCTCTAGTGGATCTCATTATGGGACAAAATTACCCTATTGTCTTGGGGTACAGTGTTGAGGCAGCTTATTATTGGGGGTCATAGATATAATAGTTGGCACTTTATGTATGAGGACAGATAAGAGACTTTAGGGGTTAATCTCCTTACTTCTTAGCAGAATGTATGGCTGGATGCTACAGAATTCAGGTAGCCCTCTGTTTACGCCAGGGTTTTGTTCTTGAAGGAATAGTTGTAAAAAAAAGTGTAAAATGAACTTAGGTTCCAGGCCCCTCTTAAAATTGACATTAGTAATGTAATATTATATTATAACTTAATGTATATTATGGGCTAGATTATGAGTGGCACTCTATTGTTTGCACGCAATCGATTTCGGGTTTTTGTGGTCGTTCGCACACAAGTTAAAATTTGCCAATATTACAAGTTGAAAGTAAATGTAAATGAATGAGCACAATCGCAATTTACTCTTGAATGATTACTGCAACTTTAGAACTCTAACTGTTGCGCGAGTCAAAAAAGTGTCACAAAAATAACTGTAAAAGTACAGTTACACTCATAAAAACACTATCGAATTAAAATTATTTAAAAAAATTGCAATAAAAAGTTAAAAGGGCTCAAAGATATGAGATGTCAGGTGTTAGAAAAAAAAACGGGCCAATAGGGATTCATAGGGACAAATATAAATATATGTATGTTTATAAGTATATATGTATGTATTTCTATACATATGTTTATATGCATATGTATTCTATACATATGTATTTATAAGTGTATATATGTATTTACAGACATATAAACATATATAAATGCAGATATAAATATGTATAGAAATACATACATATATCTCATGTTTGTGCAAGCTGGCGGCTGTTATTTTTTTTTTTTTGTTCAAAATGAGGCTTCGCAAAGTCTTTTTTTCTTCTACGTGAGGATGCGACCGAGAGAGCTCAAAAGTTTTACTTGCGACCTGTAATACGTGTTCAACTGGGCGTGTTATGGTAAAAAAGTTGAGTACAGATAACGCTCACGCTGGTGCGCAAGTTTGCATTCCACTTGTAATCTAGCCCTAAATGTGGTATTATATAATATTATTTTACATTTAAAGCCATAAAATAAATGCTGTAAATGTAAATGTAAAACAGCAATATAAAAACTATTTTTATGCTTGTGAGGCATGACTCTATCCATCAACAAAGCAGTGGGGAATGTTGTTTATCAGTTCTATTTGCCATCTCTGTTTTTTTTGCTGCATATAAAAAGAACATTTTTTAACAGTTTTTTTTTAACATGCACTTAGGAATATTCTTCCTGTTAATTTCAATTTAAAAAAGGCCAGTATGGAAAAAAATTATAGTTCACTGTACTGGCCCTTTAACAAAACAAATGAATGGCAAACTACTTTCATGTGCTGTACACAGTATTACAGCACTGTACTATAAATATAGGTGTCAAAAGCTCTTTTGAGAATATTTTGTTTTTAGCTAAGCAGCCTGTGGAATAACTTCCTCAGTAGTAGTCACATGATCACTAGGAACAGTAGTATTATGAAATTGTGCAAATTGAACCGGTGCTCTGACAGATTAAGCTACCTGTTAGAATAAGCTTCCTGTGCACTACGCATGCACTGTGGCATCACCTCATTCCAATTTGCCGTCACAAATATGCATGCAGACTGCACGGGTAGCTTATTGTGACAAAGGATACATTTGTCAAGCTATACCTCTGACTGCTTACTTGCATGCTCAGTCATAGAGGTAGGTTATTCTGACGGAGTGTAAAAAAGTAGGTTTATAATGATGGAAGAGAGAGGTGAAAACATATTGGCCTAGATTTAGAGTTTTGTCTGTAAAAACCTGCGGCTCTAACGCTCCTTTTTTTTTCAGCGCACCCTTAAGACAACGCTGGTATTATGAGTTTTCTGAATGGCTGCGTTAGCCTCAGAAAAGTGAGCGTTGAGCCAAATTTAGCACCACTTCAACGCTCAAAACCAGCGTTGCTTACGGTAGCGGTAAGCTGGAAAAACATGCTTGTGCACGATATCCCCATAGGAAACAACGCTGAAAAAAAGCTGGCTGAAAAAAAACCTAACACCTGCAAAAAAGCAGCGTTTAGCTCCTAACGCAGCCCCATTGTTTCCTATGGGGAAACACTTTCTAAGTCTACACCTAACACCCTGTCATATCACAGTAATTCTCAATCTCTATACTTCATGTTTTCCACGTTTCACTGTCCCTTTAAACATAATACCACATGACCGTTATGCCTTTATAAGCCCTCCTCTCTAATTCAACGATGCTTGGTAATTTGATTCGCATGAGGAGTGATCACAACTTTCAAGAAGCTCTCTCCATTTTCGTCAAGTTGTTTACTAACTTTATATCTGCAAAGTTCTTTTCAATCACAGGACAGCATACTTCATTCTGAAACGCTAACTGACATACAGCGTGTCTGCAATAGTTCGGCGTCTGACGTCATCAGCACTCCGGGAGTCAGTGTCGCAGCTCCTCTCTGTTGCCGGATTCTACACTGCTTCTCAGGACAACTTATTGCTAGCTAGCAAAGTCTTCACAAGTACACGCTGGTCATGAAGTGTTGGGTATCGTACTAAACATAAAGTTATTGCTGTAGTTACGCTAATTTCATATGTTCCAAAGACTGTATATACTAACAATTCAAGCTGATACATATACGTTACTAATGGAAAGTTTGCATGTTTAACATCTTCTGCATATTTGCTGGTTATTTCTGCATACAGTACATTGCCATAACAATCCTGCTGCATTCATAAATAAGGTTGCATATGAACTTTACTAACCTGAACATTCAAGCATTGTACCTGAGTGATAAGCTACATTCTATTTAAAGAGATACTAACAGAGCTTCAATTACATAAAGTTATAATTTATTCTATATCCAAAGAGATTATTTATTGTTTAGCAAATGCTATTATATTATTTAGGAGAGTATTAGCACATTCACATTGTTGTGCATATCTCCAGCAACTAAAGTTAGTTGTAATTTACTTTTGACCTAAACAGGTCACCCTCAGTCAATGAGCAGAATAAGGTTCCTAGTTTATCAAGGTACCTAGGTTTGGTGTGAGACTGAGTGGAGTAGATACAACTGGGTTCACATTAATCATATAATAAATCCTCACATATTACCAAGCCACCCTTAACCCACTTGTATCTATAATGGATGTTACTGAATTATCCAACCGTTTTGGAACCCTTTCTCAAAATATGGATATAATGATCCAGGGTCTTAGGGACCTCCAAGTTGAAAATCAGGAATTACGAAAATATATTAGGGATCATGTACCTGCTCAAACTTTACCATCACCTCTTGTTTCCCTTGAGCCACAAATATGTCCACCTGAGAGATTTTCTGGAGACAGAACTCAATTTAGAGACTTCAAAAATTCATGTACTTTATTATTTTCATTGAAACCAAGAACCTATCCTACCGAAAGGGTTAAAGTTCTAACAGTATTTTCTTATCTCACTGGTGAAGCCAAGGCATGGGCTAATGCATACTATGAAAAAGAAGATCCTATCTTAAACTCATTAGAATCATTTTTTAATGCCATGTCCTTACTATATGAAGATCACGACAAACAAGCTTCAGCAGAAAATTCTATCAGACATTTGCGACAAGGTAGACGCCCTGTAGAAGAATATATAACTGATTTCAAAACATGGGCACCTGACACACAGTGGAATAACCCAGCTTTGACAAATCAATTCCGTATTGGATTAGCGGATGCTCTAAAAGATGAATTGGCACGTGTGGTTATTCCTAAGGACTTAGAAAATCTTATGACCTTGTCTATATCTATTGATCGTCGTTTGAGGGAAAGGAAGATTGAAAGAGGGTCATCAGAATTATCTACCAAGAAAGCCTATAGCTCTCATTCAGTTTCCACTGTCCGTTCAACAGATGAGCCTATGGAGATAGGTTTTGTCAAAGGTCCTCTTAAACCTGAAGAAAAGGCTAGACGAAGACAACATAATCTTTGTTTATATTGTGCTGCTAAGGACCACGGAGTAAAGGAGTGTCCAATTCTGTTAAAATCAAAAAAGGGTAAGCAAGAGATAGCTCATTTAAATGAGACTGTTATAAAAAATTCATCTCACTTTACTCTTTCTGTTTGTCTACAGTGGGATCAACATCAACTTAAAGCCCAGGTGGTAATCGATTCAGGAGCAACTAATAATTTCATTCATTCATCTTTTGTTGAAAATCACAAGATTCCTATAATTAAAAAATTAATTGCATTACCTATTCGAGTCGTTGATGGTTCTTTTATCAATTCAGGTCCTGTTACCCATCATACAGATCCATTATCATTAACATTTTCATCAGGTCACTCTGAATTGTGTACCTTCGAGGTTATTCATTCTCCTTTGTACCCCATAATTCTAGGACTTTCATGGCTAAAGAAACATCAACCAACCATCTCATGGAATAGTGGTACTATTTCCTTCGACTCACCATATTGTAAAACACACTGTACACAATCACAAACTATATTACAGGTTGATATGACAAATATACCAACAGAGTACTCAGATTTTTATGATGTTTTTGATAAGGTTGAGGCTCAATCTCTACCTCCCCACAGACCTTACGACTGTCCAATCGATTTAAAACCAAACAGTAAAATTCCTTATGGTCGTATATATCCACTCTCTGAACCAGAACTGCTTCATCTCAAAGGATATCTTGAGGAAAATCTAAAGAAAGGTTTTATTCGGCCTTCTACATCTTCAGCTGGTGCCAGGATCTTTTTCGTGAAGAATAAAGATGACAGTCTCAGGCCTATAATTGACTATAGACAACTGAACAACTGTACAATAAAAAATAGATATCCTTTACCTCTTATTCCAGAACTCATAGAGAGGTTACAGGGTGCTACCATTTTCACCAAACTGGATTTAAGAGGTGCATATAATTTAATTAGAATTCGTAAAGGTGATGAATGGTTAACTGCCTTTCGTACTAGGTATGGTCTCTATGAGTATTGTGTCATGCCTTTTGGTTTGTGCAATGCACCTGCAACTTTTCAGTTTTTCATTAATGATGTTTTCAAAGATTTACTTGACACATACATTGTGATTTATTTGGACGATATTCTCATTTATTCAAATTCCAAAGAGGATCACATACAACATGTCAGAACAGTTCTTTCAAGATTAAGACAGAACAACTTATATGTTAAGGCAGAAAAATGTATATTCAATTCTGATACTATTTCTTTCCTGGGGTATCATATTTCACCAAAAGGAATATCCATGGAGGACAACAAAGTACAAGCTATCACTAACTGGCCTATTCCAAAAAATAAGAAAGAGCTCCAGAGATTCTTAGGATTCTCAAATTTTTATAGAAAATTTATTAAAGGTTTCTCTACTATCGCAAAACCTCTCACACTACTCACCCGAAAGAACAACAAATACCACTGGAACCAACAGGCAGATGATTCTTTTAACGCTCTCAAACATAGTTTCATTACCGCTCCAATCCTACAATTCCCAGATCCATCGAAACAATATACATTAGAAGTAGATGCATCCGAATTTGCAATAGGAGCCATTCTGTCTCAAAGAGATTCTTCTACCAACATGCTTCATCCTGTCGCATATTATTCTCGGGTTATGAATTCGGCCGAAATTAATTACCCAATTGGGGAAAAAGAACTTCTAGCCATCAAGGCTGCATTCGAATTTTGGAGACATCTATTAGAAGGGGCAAGATTTCCAATCATCATATTTACAGATCATCGTAATCTACAATATCTAAAAACTAACAAAAGTCTTTCTTCCAGACAAGTCAGATGGAGTTTATTCTTTACTAGATTTGATTTTATAATCACTTATCGTCCAGGAGTAAGAAATACAAAGGCAGATGCTCTATCTAGATATTCAACTCCATTAACTGAGAGTTCTGAACTAAACTCAATAATACCACCAGAAAAATTAATTGGCCTCTTAGTGGGGAAAACATCTATTCTCAAAGAACAACAACAGAATGATCCATTGATTAATGATTCTAGGATTCATAAAGGTAATGATGGATTTTTCTACCATGGTCATGCACTGTATGTTCCAGAATCTCTTAGGAATGACATTTTAGCTATGGCACATGATATTCCACTTTCAGGACATCCTGGTTTCAAGAAAACTCTTCATTTAATTCAAAGGGATTTCTGGTGGCCACATATGATTCAGTCTGTAAAACAGTACATACAAGGGTGTGCTGTATGTACCAAATGTAAATCTCAAAGAATTCACCCTTATGTTTTACTTTTATCTCTTCCAATCGCTGACAGACCTTGGCAAGATATTGCCCTAGACTTCATTGTCGATCTACCTCCCTCTTCTAACAACACAGTCATCCTGGTTGTTGTGGATCTCTTTTCAAAAATGGCACATTTTATACCTATTCACACTTTGCCAACAGCTTCAGAAACAGCAGATTTGTTCATCAAACATATTGTCAGATTGCATGGGTTACCTAAGTCTATTACGACTGACAGGGGTACACAATTTACCTCTCGATTTTGGACACAACTCTGTTCTAGTTTGCATATTGATCGCCGTTTGAGTTCAGCTTACCATCCTCAAACAAACGGTCAGACCGAAAGGACTAATCAGAGTTTAGAGCAATATCTAAGATGCTACTGTACATTTCAGCAAGACAACTGGTCTTCTCTTCTACCTACTGCTGAATTCTCCTATAATAACACCATTAATTCATCTACCAATACAACTCCATTTTTCATTAACTATGGGTTTCATCCCTCTTATCATCTTCTTCAAAGATCAGAAAGTTCTTGTCCCTTGGTAAATGACACTGTGAATACAATTGCTGAAGGATTCATTCAACTAAAACAGATTTTACTACAATCTGAAGAAAGGCAAAAACGTTATTATGACTTAAGGAGAACAAAACCTCCTGATTATAAGGTGGGAGATCTAGTTTGGTTGTCTTCTAAACACTTGAAGCTTCACATTCCCAGTAAAAAGCTTGGTTCTCTGTTTATTGGTCCTTACAAAATTATTAGGATTGTTAATGCTAATGCTGTCACTTTACAACTACCAAATTCTTTTAAGATACATCCAACATTTCATGTATCCCTTTTGAAACCTTATGTTCCAGTCAGAGATCAAGTCTTGACAACTCAAGTTCCGACACTCATTGAGGATGAAGTATCATATGAAGTTGATTCCATTTTGGATTCTAGATTCTATAAGAATTCTCTACAGTATTTAGTTCGGTGGAAAAATTATTCATCAGAAGAGGATTCTTGGGAACCATCCACTAACTTATCAGCCCCTAGATTGGTATCTCTGTTTCATCGCAGACATCCAGACCGTCCCAAACCCTGATCTGCGGAGCAGATCGTTAAGGGGGGTGTCCTGTCATATCACAGTAATTCTCAATCTCTATACTTCATGTTTTCCACGTTTCACTGTCCCTTTAAACATAATATCACATGACCGTTATGCCTTTATAAGCCCTCCTCTCTAATTCAACGATGCTTGGTAATTTGATTCGCATGAGGAGTGATCACAACTTTCAAGAAGCTCTCTCCATTTTCGTCAAGTTGTTTACTAACTTTATATCTGCAAAGTTCTTTTCAATCACAGGACAGCATACTTCATTCTGAAACGCTAACTGACATACAGCGTGTCTGCAATAGTTCGGCGTCTGACGTCATCAGCACTCCGGGAGTCAGTGTCGCAGCTCCTCTCTGTTGCCGGATTCTACACTGCTTCTCAGGACAACTTATTGCTAGCTAGCAAAGTCTTCACAAGTACACGCTGGTCATGAAGTGTTGGGTATCGTACTAAACATAAAGTTATTGCTGTAGTTACGCTAATTTCATATGTTCCAAAGACTGTATATACTAACAATTCAAGCTGATACATATACGTTACTAATGGAAAGTTTGCATGTTTAACATCTTCTGCATATTTGCTGGTTATTTCTGCATACAGTACATTGCCATAACAATCCTGCTGCATTCATAAATAAGGTTGCATATGAACTTTACTAACCTGAACATTCAAGCATTGTACCTGAGTGATAAGCTACATTCTATTTAAAGAGATACTAACAGAGCTTCAATTACATAAAGTTATAATTTATTCTATATCCAAAGAGATTATTTATTGTTTAGCAAATGCTATTATATTATTTAGGAGAGTATTAGCACATTCACATTGTTGTGCATATCTCCAGCAACTAAAGTTAGTTGTAATTTACTTTTGACCTAAACAGGTCACCCTCAGTCAATGAGCAGAATAAGGTTCCTAGTTTATCAAGGTACCTAGGTTTGGTGTGAGACTGAGTGGAGTAGATACAACTGGGTTCACATTAATCATATAATAAATCCTCACACACCCTAACATGAACCCCGAGTCTAAACACCCCTAACCTTACACTTATTAACCCCTAATCTGCCGCCCCCGCTATCGCTAACACCTACATTATATTATTAACCCCTAATCTGCCGCTCCGGACACCGCCGCAACCTAAATTATAGATATGAACCCTTAATCTGCTGTCCCTAACATCGCCGACACCTACATTATATTTATTAACCCCTAATCTGCCCCCCCACGTCGCCGCCACCTACCTACACTTATTAACCCCTAATCTGCCGACCGTACATCGCCGCCACTATAATAAATGTATTAACCCCTAAACCGCCGCACTCCCGCCTCGCAAACACTATAATAAATTTTATTAACCCCTAATCTGCACTCCCTAACATCGCCGCCACCTACCTACAATTATTAATCCCTAATCTCCCACCCCCAACGTCGCCGCTACTATAATAAAGTTATTAACCCCTAAACCTAAGTCTAACCCTAACCCTAACACCCCCCTAACTTAAATATAATTTAAATAAAACGAAATAAATTTACTATAATTAAATAAATGATTCCTATTTAAAACTAAATACTTACCTATAAAATAAACACTAATATAACTACAATATAACTAATAGTTACATTGTAGCTATTTTAGGATTTATATTTATTTGACAGGCAACTTTGTATTTATTTTAACTGGGTACAATAGCTATTAAATAGTTAATAACTATTTAATAGCTACCTAGGTAAAATAATTACAAAATTACCTGTAAAATAAATCCTAACCTAAGTTACAATTACACCTAACACTACACTATCAATAAATTAATTAAATAAATTACCTACAATTATCTAAACTAAAATACAATTATATAAACTAAACTATAGTACAAAAAAACCCAAAAACTAAATTACAGAAAATAAAAAAAAAATTACAAGAAGTTTAAACTAATTCGCAGTGCATGGGCTGCTTATTCTGACGGGTTGCTTATTCTGACAGAACACTGTCACAAAACAAGGGGCCCCATCCGATATGCAGCGTCGCCCGCACAAGCCGGCGACGCCGGTTTTTGCGCGGGTTTGGTATCCTATATACAGTGCCGCATATAAATGCGGCACGTATATTTCACCCGTTGGACATAGTTTTTTCACCCATAGACAAACATATAAAACCTACGCAATTTGGTATCCAATATCCAGCGCAAGGCGTTACGTGGCGAAAATGGAAAAATCTTACTCCATTTTCACCTCGCCATAAAATGCAGCCATAGCATGTATGGGAGCACCGTAACTCCCTAAAATGCCTGCAAAAAAAACCTAACACCTAACAAATGCGCAATGTCTATCTACCTGTCAACCGCAATCCCCCGCCGCAATACCTAATAAAGTGTATTAACCCCTAAACCGCCGCTCCCGGACCCCGCAGCACCTAAATAAAGTGTTTAACCCCTAAACCGCTGCTCCCGGACCGCGCTGCCACCTACATTAAATTTATTAACCCCTAATCTGACCCCCCTACACCGCCGCCACCTACATTAAATATATTAACCTCTAATCTGATCCCCCTACACCGCCGCCACCTACATTAAATATATTACCCCCTAAACCTAAGTCTAACCCTAACACCCCCCTAACTTAATTATTATTTAAATAAATCTAAATAATATTAATATTATTAACTAAATTATTCCTATTTAAAACTAAATACTTACCTATAAAATAAACCCTAAGATAGCTACAATATAATTAATAATTACATTGTAGCTATTTTAGGGTTTATATTTATTTTACAGGCAACTTTGTATTTATTTTAACTTGGTACAATAGCTATTAAATATTTAATAACTATTTAATAGCTACCTAGTTAAAATAATTACAAAATTACCTGTAAAATAAATCCTAACCTAAGTTACCATTACACCTAACACTGCATTATCAATAAATTAACCCCTTAAGGACCAGCGACGTACCCTGTATGTCACTGGCCTATTTTTGGGACTTGATTGTTTTGTAGCGCGGTCTTGCCACCAGCGTTGAGACTGCTCTATTCCACAAAGCCTGCTGGAGGCAGTGCATTAATAGCGTGTTCTTGCTAGACTTGTGCTTTTATTTCCTGAAAAAAACCTTAACGACCAGTGACATACAGGGTACATTGTGGTCATTAAGGGGTTAATTAAATAAATTAACTACAATTATCTAAAATAAAATACAATTAAATAAACTAAACTATAGTACAAAAAAACAAACACTAAATTACAAAAAATAAAAAAATATTACAAGAAGTTTAAACTAATTACACCTAATCTAAGCCCCCTAATAAAATTTTAAAAAAGGGCCTTTTGCGGGGCATTGCCCCAAAGTAATCAGCTCTTTTACCTGTAAAAAAAAGAACAATCCCCCCCCAACATTACAATCCACCACCCACACACCCCTACTCTAAAACCAACCCGACCCCCCCTTAAAAAAACCTAACACTACCCCATTAAAGATCACCCTACCTTGACCCGTCTTCACCCAGCCGGGCCAAAGTCTTCATCCGATGGGGCAGAAGAGGACATCCAGACCGGCAGAAGTCTTCATCCTATCCGGGCAGAAGAGGACATCTGGACCGGCAGACGTCTTCATCCAATCGGCATCTTCTATCTTCATCCATCCGACGAGGAACGGCTCCATCTTGAAGACCTCCGGCGCGGAACATCCTTCTAGGCCGACGGACTAACGACGAATGAATATTCCTTTAAATGACGTCATCCAAGATAGCGTCCCTTGAATTTCGATTGGCTGATAGGATTCTATCAGCCAATCGGAATTAAGGTAGGAAAAATCTGATTGGTTGATTTAATCAGTCAATCGGATTGAAGTTCAATCCGATTGGCTGATTGGATCAGCCAATAGAATTGACCTAGCATTCTATTGGCTGATCCAATCAGCCAATCGGATTGAACTTCAATCCGATTGGCTGATTGAATCAGCCAATCGGAATTTGAGGGACGCCATCTTGGATGGCATCATTTAAAGGAATATTCATTCGTCATTAGTCCGTCGGCCTAGAAGGATGTTCTGCGCCGGAGGTCTTCAAGATGGAGCCGTTCCTCGTCGAATGGATGAAGATAGAAGATGCCGCTTGGATGAAGACGTCTGCCAGTCCGGATGTCCTCTTCTGCCCGGAAAGGATGAAGACTTCTGCCGGTTTGGATGTCCTCTTCTGCCCCATCGAATGAAGACTTCGGCCTGGCTGGGTGAAGACGGCTCAAGGTAGGGTGATCTTCAATGGGGTAGTGTTAGTTTTTTTTAAGGGGGGATCAGTTGGGTTTTAGAGTAGGGGTATGTGGGTGGTGGGTTGTAATGTTGGGGGGGATTGTTCTTTTTTTACAGGTAAAAGAGCTGATTACTTTGGGGCAATGCCCCGCAAAAGGCCCTTTTAAGGGCTATTTGTAATTTAGTTTAGGGTAGGGCATTTTATTATTTTGGGGGGCTTTTTTATTTTATTAGGGGGCTTAGATTAGGTGTAATTACTTTAAACTTCTTGTAATATTTTTTTATTTTTGTACTATAGTTTAGTTTATTTAATTGTATTTTATTTTAGATAATTGTAGTTAATTTATTTAATTAATTTATTGATTGTGTAGAGTTAGGTGTATTTGTAACTTAGGTTAGGATTTATTTTACAGGTAATTTTGTAATTATTTTAACTAGGTAGCTATTAAATAGTTATTAACTATTTAATAGCTATTGTGCCTAGTTAAAATAAATACAAAGTTGCCTGTAAAATAAATATAAACCCTAAAATAGCTACAATGTAATTATTAATTATATTGTAGCTATCTTAGGGTTTATTTTATAGGTAAGTATTTAGTTTTAAATAGGAATAATTTAGTTAATAATAGTAATATTATTTATATTTATTTAAATAATAATTAAGTTAGGGGGTGTTAGGGTTAGGGTTAGACTTAGGCTTAGGGGGTAATATATTTAATGTAGGTGGTGGCAGTGTAGGGGGGTCAGATTAGAGGTTAATATATTTAATGTAGGTGGCGGCGGTGTAGGGGGGGCAGATTAGAGGTTAATATATTTAATGTAGGTGGCGGCGGTGTAGGGGGGTCAGATTAGGGGTTAATAAATTTAATGTAGGTGGCGGCGGGGTCCGGGAGCGGCGGTTTAGGGGTTAAACACTTTATTTAGGTGCGGCGGGGTCCAGGAGCGGCGGTTTAGGGGTTAATACATATAATGTAGGTGGCGGTGGGCTCCGGAAGCGGCGGTTTAGGGGTTAATACTAGAATAGGTTTATTGCGGTTTGGGCTATGGCGGTTTAGGGGTTAATAATTAGGCTTATTGCGTTGTGGGGGGGGTTGTCGGTCTAGGGGTTAATACATTTATTATTAGGAGTGAGAGGGGGGATTGCGGATATAGGGGTATACGTGTCGGGCTATTTTTGGGAGGCAGGTTAGACTTTTATGGGAAATTTTATATTTTAGTTACTTTTTTTAGGCGCAGGCAGTTTCTAAAGTGCCGTAAGTCACTGCGACTCCAGAAATTTGTAGTTAAGTTAATTTCTGGACATCGCTAGTTTATCCAACTTACGGCACTTTAGCAACTGCCGGCGGGGTATGTGTAATACCCCGATGTGCGAGGTGAAACTATGGGCGGCGCGGGTTCCCTTGCCCCACAGTTTTCAAATTACAGGGAAAGCAAACAAAATAAACAGTGGATATACTTTACAAAGTTTTATTTTACCATAATTAAACATTTTATGCACAATTACATTTTGAGTTTAATGTTTCTTTATGCAAATTTAAAGCTGTTACTTGTTACAGATGGATACTGTATTTTGAATGTTTTGTTTGTGGTTTTAACTAGAAATTACATTTTGCATATCTTTCAAGTCACACTATGTTTTTATTTTACCGTTGTCGCCCATCAGAATTTTGTTATCATTTGCTGAAGTTAATGTACATTTTAGACGGCTGTATGTCTTGATTAGTACATGTTTTTAATAAAAAAATAGGTAGGTATGCTATAAATAGATAACCGAATAATAATTCTTAGAACTAGAAAGGATGCCAAAATCATGTTTATAGATAAACTTGAAAGAAATATGGTTATTTTATATAATAAATAAGACATTTTGGGGACAGAAAATGTGCAAACATTCAAAGTATTAAAGTATGATGACTATAAACTATTGCAGTTATCTGTCTGTCTGATTGTCTGTCTGTTTATCTGTCTGTCTTTCTGTCTATCTATTATTTTATATTATAGATTCCTACCATGCTATAACCCATCATTTATTTGTATTTCATCTAAAAATATAATTAAATACAATATGCATACATCTCCTTCTAGAACATCTGAAAAAGCATTTATGGTTAGTGGGCCAGTTACTTTTTTGACGTACTGTGCTCCAAACCATAATTTGTAACAAAGACAAATATGTGTATATATGTATTTGTTATCTTTAGATTCTTACATTTATGTGAGTCCTGTCTGGATAATTTATCTCCTTTTTTTATTTAATAGATAACAGGTATAATCTGTTTCACATAATCTATTCAACATATCTTGTGCATGAGTCTAATATTTATAATAGACGATACAATTACATTTAAAGGGACAGTCAACAACATTTGCACAACCAACACTGTTATATTATTATACTTTATAACATTTAAACCTCTAAATCTCTGCCTGTTTTTAAGACACTAAAGAGAGCTTCTTATCACATGCTTTTTTAATTGCTTTTCACAACAGGAGACTGCTAGTTCATGTGGGCCATATAGATAACCTTGTGCTCACACCGTGGAGTTATTTATGAGTAATTGGCTAAAATGCAAGTCAATAGATAATAAATAGCCATGTGATCAGGGGGCTGTCAAAAGAGGCTTAGATAAAAGGTAATCACAGAGGTTGAAAGTATATTAATATAACCATGTTCGCTGTGCAAAACTGGGGAATTGGTAATAAAGGAATTATCTATCTTTTTAAACAATACAAATTTTGAATTAGACTGTCCCCTCAACCATAGTTGTCCCTTTGAAATGGCATCTATGATGTGTCCAGTATGACAAAATCTGTAGTTTGTAGTTTAAAATAAAATTCCCAACACTGGGTTTTGTTTATGATGATGATACAGATAACTATAAATCCAATAATGTAACATAGATTGCACTGTGCTCCCCTATACCAGATAAAGCTAATTTGATTAAACAGACATTTTATTGAACGTTTGTTCCCAAATACATGGGTTAGCAGTAAATTAAAAATAGCAATATTAAGCTCCTGAAGACAGATTTACAAGAGCTGTAGACTTTAAGGTTCTTGTTAGCTATCAGTGGATTTTTTCTTTCTTTTTCTTTTTTTTGGACAACCTGTAGCTCTTCAAAAGACACACATTTGCTATCATAAAGAATTTGTGATTTCATTTATGGTCCACTGAGTGAAATCCTAAAACCCTAACCCCCATCAGGTGGTTATATTGACAACTTTGACAATCTGACAAGTAAATATATTTATTCATTCGTAATCTTGCCCTAAATGTCATATGAGAGAGCTGGCAAAGTATTACAGTCAGTACCCCAGTACCCTGTAATTTACCTGGAGCTCAAGTATGCCAATTAAAAATAATATACACCAGCAGTTCAGAGCTGCCTACGTACTGCATCTAAGCCGGCATCCTTACAACACCCAGTCCATTGAATCCCTTCATTCAGGATCATAAGGCCATACAATCTACGGTACTAAGGTACCACAGAATACTAGCAGCAATCAAGGTATGACTCTAAAATATATAGGGGCCTGTGTGTATGTTTGTAGTGGTGTCTTGTGAGGTACCTAAGACTCCCAGTTAGGGGATCAAGGCCAATCTGATGGGACAACTACTCAAGAAGCCCTGAAGGCAATAAGGGAAGGGTTCAGGAAAAAATATTTATAGTGGCCTTGCAGACATAAAGCTGGGACACAATTGACAGCCATTCTTTGCATAATTCCTAAGGCGCCATAGGCCATTAACACTCTTTTAAACACTGTGGACGGTGAAAGTTTTTTCTCCTCTTTTCCTGTTTGGGATGAAAGCTCATTGGAATTGCTGCTGTGTGTAGGTGAGCTTGCTCTCTCATACACAAAGGAGACTTTGCTTCAAGGAACCTCTCTCCTCTTACATCTCAAACTAGTCTAATATTCTGTACTGATTTTTCAGCCAATAGGAATGCAACGGTACCCCAAAATAAAAGGAATACCTTGCATTCAAGCTATAGTGTGCAGCGGTGGATCGCATGAAGAGTACGTTCTGCGCTGGATGTCACTGCCGGTCCTGGACAGCTCTGCTCTGAGCCGCCACAGCTTTGCGCCACCGGGATGAAGATAGGCGATGCCCCTGCAATGGAGGAAGATGTCGCCGCCTGGATGAAGACTTCTCACTGCCTGGATCAAGATGGATGTACGGACTTCAGGAACTGTGAGTAGATTTCCTGGGGTTAATGTTAGGTTTTTTTTGGGTGTTTTTTTTTTAGATTAGGGCTTTTTTTATTTCAATGGGCAGTAAAAGAGCTGAATTCTCTTTTAAGGGCAATGCCCATACAAATGCCCCTTTAGGGGCAATGGGTAGCTTAGGATTTTTTAGATTTAGGTTATTTTATTTTGGGGGTTAGCTGGGTGGGGGTTTACCTTTTATGGGGGGACTTAGTAATTTTTAAAAGTAAAAGAGCTGTTTAAT
The DNA here is from genome assembly GCF_027579735.1 of Bombina bombina. Lineage (NCBI taxonomy): Eukaryota > Metazoa > Chordata > Amphibia > Anura > Bombinatoridae > Bombina > Bombina bombina. The sequence continues at coordinate 139,451,117 of NC_069502.1, read as the reverse complement.
TTAGGGCAATGCCCTACAAATGGCCCTTTTAAGGGCTATTGGTAGTTTATTGTTAGGTTAGGTAGTGTTTTGATTTTGGGGTGGCTTTTTTGTTTTTATAGGACTATTAGATTAGGCGTAATTTTTACTATTTTTGATCATTTTGTTTATTATTTTTTGCAATCTTAGGCCTAGATTACGAGTTTTGCATTAGAGGCTGTGCGGTGCTAACGAGCAGTTTTGTCTCACCGCTCACTTACATGCAGAGCTGGTATTACGAGTTTTCAGAAACCCGTTGTTAAAAGGCAAGAAGTGAGGGTTGAGCAAAATTTTGCTCATTACCCCACTCCAATACCAGCGCTGCTTAAATCAGCAGCGAGCTCAATCCTATTGGCTTATTGGATCAGCCAATAGGATTGAACTTCAATCCTATTGGCTGATTGCATCAGCCAATAGGATGTTTTCTACCTTAATTCCGATTGGCTGATAGAATTCTATCAGCCAATTGGAATCTAAGGGACGCCATCTTGGATGACGTCACTTAAAGGTACCTTCAACCATCTTTAGCCGTCGGATGAAGAGGATGCTCTGCGTCGAATGTCTTGAAGATGGACCTGCTCCGCGCCGGATGGATGAAGATAGAGGATGCCGTCTGGATCAAGACTTCTGCCCGTCTGGAGGACCACTTCGGCCCGGCTTGGATGAAGACTTCTCCCGGTAAGTCGATCTTCAGGGGGTTAGTGTTAGTTTTTTTTAAGGGTGTATTGGGTGGGTTTTATTTTTAGGCTAGGGACTTTGGGCTTCAATAGAGCTAACTGCCCTTTTAAGGGCAATGCCTATCCAAATGCCCTTTTCAGGGCAATGGGGAGCTTAGGTTTTTTAAGATAGTATTTTATTTGGGGGGTTGGTTATGTGGGTGGTGGGTTGTACTGTTGGGGGGGTTGTTTGTATTTTTTTTTACAGGTAAAAGAGCTGATTACTTTGGGGCAATGCCCCACAAAAGGCCCTTTTAAGGGCTATTGGTAGCTTAGTTTAGGCTAGGGTTTTTTTATTTTGGGGGGGGGCATTTTTATTTTAATACTGTAGTGCTATTAGATTAGGTGTAATTAGTTTAAATATCTGTAATTTGTTTATTATTTTCTGTAATTTTATGTTTTTTTTGTACTTTAGATAATTTAATTTAATTTAGGTAATTGTATTTAATTTAGTTAATTTATTTAATTATAGTGTAGTGTTAGGTGTTAGTGTAACTTAGGTTAGGTTTTATTTTACAGGTACTTTTGTATTTATTTTAGCTAGGTAGTTATTAAATAGTTAATAACTATTTAATAACTATTCTACCTAATTAAAATAAATACAAACTTGCCTGTGAAATAAAAATAAACCCTAAGATAGCTACAATGTAACTATTAGTTATATTGTAGCTAGCTTAGGGTTTATTTTATAGGTAAGTATTTAGTTTTAAATAGTAATAATTTAGTTAATGATATGAATATTTATTTAGATTTATTTAAATTATAATTAAGTTAGTGGGTGTTAGGTTTAGGGTTAGACTTAGATTTAGAGGTTAATAACTTTAATGTAGTGGCAGCGACGTTGGGAGCAGCAGATTAGGGGTTAATAAATGTAGGCAGGTGGCGTCGATGTTAGGGATGGCAGATTAGGGGTTAATAATATTTAACTAATGTTTGCGAGGCGGGAGTGCGGCGGTTTAGGGGTTAATATGTTTATTATTGTGGCGACAATGTTGGGGCGGCAGATTAGGGGTTAAAAAGTGTAGATAGATTAGGGGTTAATAAATATAATGTAGGTGTCGGCGATGTTGGGGGCAGCAGATTAGGGGTTCATAAATATAATGTAGGTGGCGGCGGTGTCCGGAGTGGCAGATTAGGGGTTACATTTTTTATTATAGTGTTTGCGATGCGGGAGAGCCTCGGTTTAGGGGTTAATAGGTAGTTTATGGGTGTTAGTGTACTTTTTAGCACTTTAGTTATGAGTTTTATGCTACGGAGTTGTACCATAAAACTCTTAACTACTGACTTTTAAATGCATTAGGACTCTTGACGGGGTAGGGTTTACCGCTCACTTTTTGGCCTCCCAGGAGAGACTCGTAATACTGGCGCTATGGAAGTCCCATAGAAAAAAGACTTTACGAAGTTTATGTAAGTCGTTTTGTGGTAAGGCCAAAGAAGTTTGAGGTACACCTAAACCTTCAAGACTCGTAATACCAGCGGGCGTAAAAAATCAGCGTTAGGACCTCTTAATGCTGCTTTTTTACCCTAACGCACAACTCATAATCTAGCCGTTAGTGTTTTTGTATTTTCCGTAATTTTAGCGTTTTTATTTTTTGGTAATGTTAGATTTTATTTATTTTTTCGTAGTGTTAGGTTTTTTTACATTTGTAAATTAGTTTTTCTTATTTTTTCGTAGTGTTAGGTTATTTTAATCTTGTAACATAGGTTTTTTTTATTTGTAGTTTATTTTATTTTCTTAAAATAGTTATGTTAGGTTTATTTATAGTTTAATCTTAGTTTTTTTTTATTTCACATGTAAGTTTTTATTTATTTTAAGATAGTTATATTGTAAATTTAATTTAAAGTTAGGGGGGTGTTTAATTTAGTGATTTGCAATGTGAGGGGCCGGCGGTTTAGGGGTAAATAGGTTTAGTTTATTAGTAGCGATGGTGGTTTAGGGATTAATAACTTTACTTAATGTCGGCGATTTAGATTAGGGTTTTATGTTAGGGTGTTAGGTTTTCACATAACTTTATTTTACCTATAGACATCAATGAGGATTGTGTTGCAGCGATCGCCATACTGCCATCGTAGGTGTTCGTTTATTGCGACACTTTCTCCCTATTGATGTTAATGTGGGAAAGTGTGCACAAGCATGTAAAGTCAGGCCTTGGGTTTTGTGTGGTATGGAGCTTAACGCACCATACCGCACAACAAAAGAAGGTTTTGGCTTAACTTGTCATGGCAGCGCTATGGAAAGTGCGATAACGCTCATTTTCTGGCGTTATTTACGCACCCGGTTTAGCACACAACTTGTTATCTTGATGATTAGCAACAACTCTGAATCCATATTCTGTGATAGTATTTTTCAGGAGAGCGCAGTTGGCTACCCAACAGATTATGCTGATCCAGTATTATATGAGATTTTTCCTCAACCTGCTCAAGGGGACATTATTCAGTGTTGTCGAGGTCATAGGATAACACCACTCCACCGCTAAATTCTGATATAATCCACAATCATACTGGTGGCTTTGCTGGGCACTAATTTCAGTGCACTGCATTATTTATAAAGTATTATTTTTGTGAATTGCCCCTCTACATATGAAAGCCATTAACTATTTTATCAGCCCTGCTGAGACCACTATAGCGAACATGGCCTTGAAGTCAAAGCAATCCTATAAACTTCAGAAACATTCTGCAGAAATACATTCTGACCCACGCGCCCTCCCACAAGTAGAAGACACTCAGATAGAGGACACACACCCTATAGTAAAACAATTCACAGCGTTCTTTCTACCCAAAATTGAACAGCTCCAGTCGGGAGTGGACATGCTGTCCTCTGAGGTGAGGCAATATGCAAGTTGCCTGAGCAATGCTGAACAGCGTACATTAGACTTTGAAGATAGACAGAATTAATTCTATGCCAACAAGTAGCCACTCTACAGGACCGCATGGAAGATCTTGAAAACCATTCTAGACACAACAACCTGAGAATCGTTTGTCTTCCAGAATCAGTGCAACACAAAGAACTTCTAGATTTCATGCAGAAACAGTTACCGCAACTTCTTAGTTTGCCAAAAACTGCACTTCCTATTGTTGTGGAATGTGTACATAGGGTGAGCCCAGAAAGGTCCTCGCTGGAAAGAAGAGGCCCGAGGCAAGTAATGGCAAAATTAATGAACTACCAGGCAAAGATTGCCATTCTCCATGTATATTACCAAATACCGGAGTAAATCTACCAAGGCACTAAGCTCCTAATCTTTTAAGATTTCTCAGCAGAGGTGGCAAGGAAGAGGAAGGAATTTGCACCATACTGTTCCAAACTTCACAGTGAGGGAAGGAAAATTGCTTTGCTATACCCAGCTAAATTAAGGCTTCAAACCCCTATAGGCCCAAAATTCTTCACCTCACCAAAAGATCTCCAACAATACCTGGAAGCTGAAGCAAGAGTTACTGAGAAATAGGAATTTGTGCTGAAGCAGGAGTTACTGAGAAATAGGAATCTGTGCTGAAGCAGGAGGAACTAAGAAATAGGAATATGTGCTGAAGCAGGAGGCACTGAGAAAGATGAATTTGTGCTTAAACAGGAGGTACTGAGAAATAGGAATCTGTGCCGAAGCAGGGGTTACTGAGAAATAGGAATCTATACTGAAGCAGGAGGCACTGAGAAAACATAATTTATGTAAGAACTTACCTGATAAATTCATTTCTTTCATATTAGCAAGAGTCCATGAGCTAGTGACGTATGGGATATACATTCCTACCAGGAGGGGCAAAGTTTCCCAAACCTCAAAATGCCTATAAATACACCCCTCACCACACCCACAAATCAGTTTAACGAATAGCCAAGAAGTGGGGTGATAAGAAAAAAGTGCGAAAGCATAAAAAATAAGGAATTGGAATAATTGTGCTTTATACAAAAAATTCATAACCACCATAAAAAGGGTGGGCCTCATGGACTCTCGCTAATATGAAAGAAATGAATTTATCAGGTAAGTTCTTACATAAATTATGTTTTCTTTCGTGTAATTAGCAAGAGTCCATGAGCTAGTGACGTATGGGATAATGAATACCCAAGATGTGGAACTTCCACGCAAGAGTCACTAGAGAGGGAGGGATAAAAATAAAGACAGCCAATTCCGCTGAAAAATCAAACTGAAACAGCTGCCTGAAGTACTTTTCTACCAAAAACTGCTTCAGAAGAAGAAAACACATCAAAATGGTAGAATTTAGTAAAAGTATGCAAAGAAGACCAAGTTGCTGCTTTGCAAATCTGATCAACCGAAGCTTCATTCCTAAACGCCCAGGAAGTAGAAACTGACCTAGTAGAATGAGCTGTAATCCTTTGAGGCGGAGTTTTACCCGACTCAACATAAGCATGATGAATCAAAGACTTTAACCAAGATGCCAAAGAAATGGCAGAAGCCTTCTGGCCTTTCCTGGAACCGGAAAAGATAACAAATAGACTAGAAGTCTTTCGGAAATCTTTAGTAGCTTCAACATAATATTTCAAAGCTCTAACTACATCCAAAGAATGCAACGATCTTTCCTTAGAATTCTTAGGATTAGGACACAATGAAGGAACCACAATTTCTCTACTAATGTTGTTAGAATTCACAACCTTAGGTAAAAATTTAAATGAAGTTCGCAACACCGCCTTATCCTGATGAAAAATCAGAAAAGGAGACTCACAAGAAAGAGCAGATAATTCAGAAACTCTTCTAGCAGAAGAGATGGCCAAAAGAAACAAAACTTTCCAAGAAAGTAATTTAATATCCAGCGAATGCATAGGTTCAAACGGAGGAGCTTGAAGAGCCCCCAAAACCAAATTCAAACTCCAAGGAGGAGAAATTGACTTAATGACAGGTTTTATACGAACCAACGCCTGTACAAAACAATGAATATCAGGAAGATTAGCAATCTTTCTGTGAAACAACACAGAAAGAGCAGAAATTTGTCCTTTCAAGGAACTTGCAGACAAACCTTATCCAGACCATCCTGAAGAAACTGTAAAATTCTAGGAATTCTAAAAGAATGCCAAGACAAATGATGAGAAGAACACCAAGAAATGTAAGTCTTCCAGACTCGATAATATATCTTCCTAGACACAGATTTACGAGCCTGTAACATAGTATTAATTACGGAGTCAGAGAAACCTCTATCACTGAGAATCAAGCGTTCAATCTCCATACCTTCAAATTTAATGATTTGAGATCCTGATGGAAAAAAGGACCTTGCGATAGAAGGTCTGGTCTTAACGGAAGAGTCCACGGTTGGCAAGTAGCCATCCGAACAAGATCTGCATACCAAAACCTGTGAGGCCATGCTGGAGCCACCAGCAGAACAAACGAACGCTCCTTTAGAATCTTGGAAATCACTCTTGGAAGAAGAACTAGAGGCGGAAAGATATAGGCAGGATGATACTTCCAAGGAAGTGACAATGCATCCACTGCTTCCGCCTGAGGATCCCTGGATCTGGACAGATACCTGGGAAGCTTCTTATTTAGATGAGAAGCCATCAGATCTATTTCTGGAAGTCCCCAGATTTGAACAATCTGAAGAAACACCTCTGGGTGAAGAGACCATTCGCCCGGATGTAAAGTCTGGTGACTGAGATAATCCGCTTCCCAATTGTCTATACCTGGGATGTGAACCGCAGAAATTAGACAGGACCTGGATTCCGCCCATGCAAGTATTCGAGATACTTCTTTCATAGCCAGAGGACTGTGAGTCCCTCTTTGATGATTGACATATGCCACGGTTGTGACATTGTCCATTTGAAAACAAATGAACGACTCTCTCTTTAGAAGCGGCCACGACTGAAGAGCTCTAAAAATCGCACGGAGTTCCAAAATGTTGATTGGTAATCTCGCCTCCTGAGATTCCCAAACCCCCTGCGCTGTCAGAGACCCCCATACAGCTCCCCAACCTGTCAGACTTGCATCTGTTGAGATCACAGTCCAGGTCGGAAGAACAAAAGAAGCCCCTTGAACTAAACGATGGTGGTCTGTCCACCACGTCAGAGAGTGTCGTACAATCGGTTTTAAAGATATTAATTGTGATATCTTTGTACGAGCAAAGGGGATCGCGTCCGATGCAGCAGTCATAAGACCTAGAATTTCCATGCATAAGGCTAACGAAGGGAATGATTGAGACTGAAGGTTTCGACAAGCTGAAACCAATTTCAGACATCTCTTGTCCGTCAAAGACAGAGTCATGGACACTGAATCTATCTGGAAACCTAAAAAGGTTACCCTTGTCTGAGGAATCAATGAACTCTTTGGTAAATTGATCCTCCAACCATGTTCTTGAAGAAACTATACAAGTCGATTCATTCGTATGAGATTCTGCTAAATGTGAAGACTGAGCAAGTACCAAGATATCGTCCAAATAAGGAAATACCACAATACCCTGTTCTCTGATTACAGATAGCAGGGCACAGAGAACCTTTGTAAAAATCCTTGGAGCTGTTGCTAGGCAGAGCCACAAACTGGTAATGCTTGTCTAGAAAAGAGATTATCAGAAACTGAAAATGATCTGGATGAATCGGAATGTGCAGATATGCATCCTGTAAATCTATTGTGGACATATAATGCCCTTGCTGAACAAAAGGCAGAATAGTCCTTATAGTTACCATTTTGAATGTTGGTATTCTTACATAACGATTCAATATTTTTAAATCCAGAACTGGTCTGAAGGAATTCTCCTTCTTTGGTACAATGAATAGATTTGAGTAAAACCCCAGACCCTGTTCCAGAACTGGAACCGGCACAATTACTCCAGCCAACTCTAGATCTGAAACACATTTCAGAAACGCTTGAGCCTTCACTGGATTTATTGGAACGCGAGAAAGAAAAAATCTTCTTGCAGGAGGCCTTATCTTGAAACCTATTCTGAACCCTTGTGAAACAATGTTTTGAATCCAAAGACTGTGAATCGAATTGATCCAAATTTCTTTGAAAAATCATAATCTGCCCCCTACCAGCTGGGCTGGAATGAGGGCCGCACCTTCATGTGGACTTGGGAGCTGGCTTTGGCTTTCTAAAAGGCTTGGATTTATTCCAGACTGGAGATGGTTTCCAAACAGAAACCGTTCCTGTAGAGGAAGGATCAGGCTTTTGTTCCTTATTCTGACGAAAGGAACGAAAACGATTAGCAGCCCTATATTTACCTTTAGATTTTTTATCCTGCGGTAAAAAAGTTCCTTTCCCCCCAGTAACAGTTGAAATAATATAATCCAACTGTGAACCAAACAATTTATTACCTTGGAAAGAAAGGGAAAGCAAAGTAGACTTAGAAGACATATCAGCATTCCAAGTTTTAAGCCATAAAGCTCTTCTAGCTAAATGTCATGCATATACCTTTAAGGAGATTGATCACCTGCTTGCATCCTCCCTATAAAGCCTTACCTTTCCCATAATTCATTGCTTGGTAATTTGAATCCTTGCTAGATTCACTAGCTGCTCTTTTGCCCAGCCGTTTCCTGAATTGAGAATTATCTTTTTGTGTCTTTATCTCCCATTCGGATACAACATATAATTTCTTGCTAATACTGTGAGTATTTTGGGACTTCCACTCAGAAAGACTTTTACTCTAACTGCATAATTCTACAAATATGTGTAACTACGAACTAAAGGGATCATTCTAAACTTGTTGCAAATGTTACCTATCTAACTTCATCAGCTAACCCCCTGGTTCAGCTGCACAGCTTCAGTTGTAATTACCATTGTTTTTCAGTCTCACTATTTCCTTCCACTGTAGTGCCGGATCTACTTTTCTGTGTTGCAGTCACACAGCCTGCTCTCTCCACTCTGTCTCAGAGCAGCACCGGAGCATAACATTCCTCTCACTCTCTCTCGATCTGTTCAAGTCTCCAAGTTATAAACTAACAAAAGTAAGTACCGGACTTACAGTTAATCCTATCACTCTGTCATATATGCAGACTTAAGTTATGTGTACACATTGGTTAACCGTTTCAGAAATGTTCACTCTTAATTACCTTTACAATGTAACTTACCTTGTAACAATTGTTGCTGTTAAATAGTGTGCTGCCAGAAGTGATTTACCAGTCTAGTTCTTATAGACACTTCTAAAACACTACTTATATAGTTATTGCTTGCTTCACAAATTCTGGATTATTTCAGTCATATTTCAGATCTGAATCAAGCTACAAAAAACATAATTTGAACACATAAATATATTATGTTAACCAAGTTCTTTGTATCTCTCATCTGCAAAAATAGATCCAACACTGCTGCTTAGCATTACATATTACCAAGCCTAAAAAATGGATCCTGCAGATATCACTACACACATGCAAAACCTTTCACAGAGAGTTGACCAATTAGGACAAGGTTTAAGGGAATTGCAGATACAAAATGAAACATTGAGAACAGTAATTAAAGATACTGTAACTACAAAATCTGCTACTACAGATTCACATCCTGAACCCATTGTAAGCCCCCCAGACAAGTTTTATGGGGATAGATCTCAATTTCGTAGTTTTACAAATGCATGTTATTTGTTATTTGATTTAAAACCCAGATCTTACTATAATGACAGACAAAAGGTTCTCACAGTTATTTCTTTTTTACGTGCTGAACCAAGAGCATGGGCAAATACATTCTATGAGACGAATGACCCTATTCTAAATTCATTAGACTCCTTTTTTGCAGCCATGGCAAATCTGTATGATGATCCGCAAAAACAATTAACCGCTGAAAATAATTTGCGATCATTAAAACAACTAAAAAGGCCAGTAGAGGAGTATATTTCAGATTTCAAAAGATGGGCTATGGATAGTGAATGGAACAATATAAGTTTAAAAAACCAATTTCGGTTAGGCTTGTCTGAAGCTTTAAAAGACGAGTTAGCTAGAACAGAGCTCCCTGAAACTTTAGAAAACCTTATGACACTATCGATATCAATTGATAGGAGATTGAGAGAGAGGAAAAAAGAGAGGGGGATAGTAGACATACCCAAACATAAACAGTATATACCCACACAAAAATCCTCAGAAGAACCAATGGACATTGGCGTGGTTAGAGGACCACTTACACCAGAAGAAAAGGCCAGAAGGAAGCTGAACAATCTATGTCTGTATTGTGGATCAAAAGCACATGGATTAAAAGACTGTCCTAATCTCTTAAAGAATAAAAGAGGTAAAATACACCAGAATTATTCAATGTTCAATTCTCATATTGCTACTTCCCATTACTGTTCTCTTTCTGTTATTTTACAGTGGGACCTTCATCAGATTAAGGTTCAAGCCATCATTGATTCTGGCGCATCTGGTGCTTTCATTGATTGTTCTGTTGTTAACATTAATAAAATACCCACTATAAAAAAATCTTCTCCGGTTGTTTTGCAGGTTTTTGATGGCACTTCCTCCTCATACGGACCTATCACTACACATACCATACCACTTCTTGTTTCAACTCATGAAGGGCATAGTGAGTATTTATCCTTTGATGTTACTACCTCACCTCTATTCCCTATAGTACTAGGGTTGAATTGGTTGCGTACACATCAACCCCATATACAATGGTCTGACCTATCACTCACATTTCCTTCACAATATTGCAAAAAGCATTGTTATTCTCACTGTAATTTATCGGTAACTAATACTGAGACCATTCCTAAAGTATACCATAACTATCTAGATGTGTTTGATAAAAAAGAAGCGGAGACACTTCCTCCGCATAGGAGTTATGACTGTCCAATTGAACTCCTACCTGGTTCCCCAATTCCGGTTGGACGTATTTACCCTCTCTCACAGCCTGAGTTAAAAGATTTAAAGCAATATCTTGATGAAAACCTCAAAAAAGGGTTTATCACACCCTCAACCTCTCCAGCAGGGGCTGGGATGTTCTTTGTTTGGAACAAAGATGATACACTAAGACCTATTATAGATTACAGGGCTCTGAATAAAGTTACTAGGAAAAACAGGTACCCCCTCCCACTCATCCCTGAATTACTGGAAAGACTATCCTCTGCTAAAATATACACCAAATTAGATCTCAGAGGTGCCTATAATTTTGTTAGGATACGTAGTGGGGATGAATGTTAACAGCGTTCCGTACCAGGTATGGCCTATTTGAGTACAGGGTCATGCCATTCGGGCTTTGTAATGCCCCTGCGACTTTTCAGTTTTTTGTTAATTATATTTTTCATGACCTTTTAGATGTATATATGATCATCTACCTAGATGATATCTTGATCTATTCACAAACTTTAGATCAACATATTCAACATGTCAGGACTGTATTGGAGAGGTTAAGAAGGCATCAATTATTCGCAAAGCCTGAGAAGTGTTTATTTCATGTCACAGAATTGTCCTTTCTTGGTTATCGGATTAGTCCACAGGGTATTAAAATGCAAGATGACAAGGTGTCCACCATCACCAATTGGCCAACACCCACATCTAAAAAATATGTCCAAAAATTTCTTGGATTTTCTAATTTTTATAGGAAATTCATCAGTGGATTTTCCTCCATTGTGAAACCACTCACTAGATTAACAGGAAAAAATGCAAAATTCATTTGGACCACTGAAGCTGAAGACGCCTTTCAGTTACTAAAAAACAAATTCACTACTGCACCTATATTGCACTTCCCGGATCATACTTTGCAATATGTTCTCGAGGTTGATGCAAGTGACTATGCAGTCGGTGCTATCTTATCACAGGGACAGTCTATAGAGTCACCTCTACATCCAATAGCCTTTTATTCCAGAGCTATGACAACTTCTGAATTAAATTACCCCCATAGGGGAAAAAGAGCTCCTTGCCATAAAAACCTCATTGGAGCATTGGAGGCACCTTCTAGAAGGCACAGAGAAACCGATAGTAATCTATACTGATCACAAGAACATTGAGTATCTACAAACAAATAGAACTCTCTCCGCGAGACAAGTTCGTTGGAGTCTATACTTCGCTAGATTCCATTATATCATCATTCACCGTCCAGGTTCTCGTAATGGAAAGGCTGACGCTCTGTCTCGACTACCTGTCTCTCTAGCATCACTTTCTAAACCCTCAACTGTAATACCGACAGAACAAATCATTGCCTTAAATAGCACCATTCAGGACCAAATACGTACTGCCCAAGAAAATGATACCGACCTTCCTCGTTTGTCCCTGAGAAAGGATACTGATAATCTGCATTATCATGATGATCTCTTATATATTCCTCCATCTGAACAAGACAAGGTAATCCATCTAGTACATGATACACTACTTGCTGCACATCCTGGCATTAAGAAAACAGCGGAACTTCTACAACGCTCTTTTTGGTGGCCTAGGATGATTGACAAGATTTCTGCTTACATTAGATCATGTCCTACCTGTGTTCAAACTAAACCTCAGAAACATAAACCATATGGGTTGCTTCTATCTTTACCCATACCCTCTTCACCATGGTCTGAAGTAGCTATGGACTTTATCGTCGAATTGCCTAAATCCTCTAATCACACCACAATCCTCGTTGTCGTAGACCATTTCACTAAAAGGGCACATTTTATTCCTACGTCTAAATTACCTTCAGCTTCTTTAACTGCTCAATTGTTCCTCACCAACATTGTAAAACTACATGGACGTCCTAAATCAATTACTACAGACAGAGAATCCCAATTTACATCCAGATTCTGGAGACAATTGTGCACAACTCTTGGGATCACAAGGAGCCTATCCTCTGCCTACCACCCACAATCCAACGGCCAGACAGAAAGGGTAAATCAGGTACTTGAGCAATATTTAAGATCTTATTGTTCTCACCAACAAACATCCTGGTTTGATTACCTACCCTATGCTGAGTTCACATATAATAACACAATCAACTCATCTACTAAATACACTCCATTTTTTGCGAATTATGGATTCAATCCTGCCTTTCATCCATTTTCAAATCATTTAAGACACTTAGTGTCTGTTCAAGAACTCACTAACAGCCTCTCGCAGATCCACACCAACCTCAAAAAGAATATCGCTGAAGCTCAAGGACAACAAAAACATTACTACGATCTTAGACATAGTAAACCACCTGAGTACAAAAAGGGTGATAAAGTTTGGTTGTCAACCAAACATCTACGATTAAATGCTCCCAGTAAGAAAATGACTTCCTTATTCATTGGTCCCTATCAAATTACTCGTGTAATTAACAGTAATGCTGTTACATTGGATCTCCCTAGTGAATTACGAATTCATCCGACGTTTCACGTCTCCTTACTGAAGCCCTATACTCTCATTAGGGGTGAACCATTACCACTCAAACATTCTGTTATCACTGATCAACTTGACTATGAGGTCGCTGACATTTTGGACTCAAGAAAACGAGGGAGACTTCTTGAATACTTGGTTCATTGGAAGGGTTACTCTCATGATGAGGACTCCTGGGAACCCTCCACGAATCTTTCTGCCGATCGCTTGGTTGCCTTGTTTCATAACAGACACCCTGATAGACCCTCTCCTTGAACCCCGGAGGGTTTCCTTTTGAGTGGGGGTACTGTCATGCATATACCTTTAAGGAGATTGATCACCTGCTTGCATCCTCCCTATAAAGCCTTACCTTTCCCATAATTCATTGCTTGGTAATTTGAATCCTTGCTAGATTCACTAGCTGCTCTTTTGCCCAGCCGTTTCCTGAATTGAGGATTATCTTTTTGTGTCTTTATCTCCCATTCGGATACAACATATCATTTCTTGCTAATACTGTGAGTATTTTGGGACTTCCACTCAGAAAGACTTTTACTCTAACTGCATAATTCTACAAATATGTGTAACTACGAACTAAAGGGATCATTCTAAACTTGTTGCAAATGTTACCTATCTAACTTCATCAGCTAACCCCCTGGTTCAGCTGCACAGCTTCAGTTGCAATTACCATTGTTTTTCAGTCTCACTATTTCCTTCCACTGTAGTGCCGGATCTACTTTTCTGTTTTGCAGTCACACAGCCTGCTCTCTCCACTCTGTCTCAGAGCAGCACCGGAGCATAACGTTCCTCTCACTCTCTCTTGATCTGTTCAAGTCTCCAAGTTATAAACTAACAAAAGTAAGTACCGGACTTACAGTTAATCCTATCACTCTGTCATATATGCAGACTTAAGTTATGTGTACACATTGGTTAACCGTTTCAGAAATGTTCACTCTTAATTACCTTTACAATGTAACTTACCTTGTAACAATTGTTGCTGTTAAATAGTGTGCTGCCAGAAGTGATTTACCAGTCTAGTTCTTATAAACACTTCTAAAACACTACTTATATAGTAATTGCTTGCTTCACAAATTCTGGATTATTTCAGTCATATTTCAGATCTGAATCAAGCTACAAAAAACATAATTTGAACACATAAATATATTATGTTAACCAAGTTCTTTGTATCTCTCATCTGCAAAAATAGATCCAACACTGCTGCTTAGCATTACACTAAAATAGCTAAAGACATATACCTGATATCAACCCTAATGATATCAAAGATGGCATCACAAATAAAGGTATTAGCATGTTGAAGAAGATAAACAATTCTATGAGAATTATGATCTGTTACTTGTTGTGCTAAAGCCTCCAACCAGAAAGTTGAAGCTGCAGCAACAACCGCCAAAGATATAGCAGGCCTAAGAAGATTACCTGAACATAAATAAACTTTCCTTAGAAAGGATTCAATTTTCCTATCTAAAGGATCCTTAAAAGAAGTACTATCTGCCATAGGAATAGTAGTACATTTAGCAAGAGTAGAGATAGCCCCATCAACTTTAGGGATTTTGTCCCAAAACTCTAATCTGTCAGATGGCACAGGATACAATTTCTTAAACCTTTTAGAAGGAGTAAAAGAATTACCCAGATTATTCCATTCCCTGGAAATTACTTCAGAAATAGCATCAGGGACGGGAAAAACTTCCGGAATAACTACAGGAGGTTTAAAACCGTATTTAAATGTTTAGATTTAGTATCAAGAGGACCAGATTCCTCTATTTCTAATGCAATTAAGACTTCTTTAAGTAAAGAACGAATAAATTCCATTTTAAATAAATATGAAGATTTATCAGTGTCAATTTCTGAAACAGAATCCTCTGAACCAGAGAAATCATCATCAGAAACAGAATCAGAATGATGTGGTTCATTTAAAAATTCATCTGATAAATGAGAAGTTTTAAAAGACTTTTTACGTTTACTGGAAGGAGGAATAACAGACATAGCCTTCCTAATAGATTTAGAAACAAAACCTCTTATGTTAACAGGAACACCCTGATTATTAGATGTTGATGGAACAGCAACAGGTAATGGAACATTACTAAAGGAAATATTATCTGCATTAGCAAGTTTATCATGACATTCATCACAAACAACAGCCGGAGGAACAGTTACCACAAGTTTACAACAAATGCACTTAACTTTGGTAGATCCAGCATCAGGCAGCGAATTTCCAGAAGTAGCTTCTGATCCAGGGTCAATCTGAGACATCTTGCAATATGTAATAGAAAAAACAACATATAAAGCAAAATTTATCAAATTCCTTAAATGACAGTTTCAGGAATGGGAAAAAATGCCAATGAACAAGCTTCTAGCAACCAGAAGCAAATAAACAATGAGACTTAAATAATGTGGAGACAATAATGACGCCCATATTTTTTAGCGCCAAAAAAGACGCCCACATTATTTGGCGCCTAAATGCTTTGGCGCCAAAAATGACGCCACATCCGGCGACGCCGACATCTTTGGTGCAAAAACGTCAAAAAAATTACGCACATACAAACAACTTCCGGTGACAAGTATGACGCCGGAAATGACTAAGAAAATTTTTTGCGCCAAAAAAGTCTGCGCCAAGAATGACGCAATAAAATGAAGCATTTTCAGCCCCCGCGAGCCCACAGGAAAAAAGTCAAATTTTAAGGTAAGAAAAATTTATTATTCAAATGCATTATCCCAAATAATGAAACTGACTGTCTGAAATAAGGAATATTGAACATCCTGAATCAAGGCAAATAAATGTTTAAACACATATATTTAGAACTTTATATAAAAGTGCCCAACCATAGCTTAGAGTGTCACAGAAAATAAGACTTACTTACCCCAGGACACTCATCTACATGTAGTAGAAAGCCAAACCAGTACTGAAACGAGAATCAGTAGAGGTAATGGTATATATAAGAGTATATCGTCGATCTGAAAAGGGAGGTAAGAGATGAATCTCTACAACCGATAACAGAGAACCTATTAAATAGATCCCATAGAAGGAGATCATTGAATTCAAATAGGCAATACTCTCTTCACATCCCTCTGACATTCACTGCATTCTGAGAGGAAAACCGGGCTCCAGCCTGCTGCGAAGCGCATATAAACGTAGAATCTAGCACAAACTTACTTCACCACCTCCATAGGAGGCAAAGTTTGTAAAACTGATTTGTGGGTGTGGTGAGGGGTGTATTTATAGGCATTTTGAGGTTTGGGAAACTTTGCCCCTCCTGGTAGGAATGTATATCCCATACGTCACTAGCTCATGGACTCTTGCTAATTACATGAAAGAAATAGGAATCTGTACTGAAGCAGGAGGCATTGAGAAATAGGAATCTGTGCTGAAGCAGGAGTTACTGAGAAAAAGGAATATGTGCTGAAGCAGGAGTTACTGAGAAAAAGGAATCTGTGCTGAAGCAGGAGTTACTGAAAAATAGGAATCTGTGCTGAAGCAGGAGTTACTGAGAAATAGGAATCTGTGCTGATGCTGGAGTTACTGACTGAGAAATAGGTATCTGTGCTGAAGCAGGAGTTACTATACACATTCTCATCTTGATAAGAGCCTTATCTGATCCCAAGACCCCCGCCATTCCCATCCCTCCAGACAGATGGCACCTCCATAAGAACAATAGGCACATACGGATCCCACAATAGCTATGTCAACGTTTCAGGGTGATCCCGAGGGAGCAGCGACTATTCCCAGGTACCGTTGGCAAGCTCCTGGTTCCAGATGCCACAGTCCAAAAAGCGACATGATCGGTTAATGGGGACCAGAGCGACAGCCTGGCAAAGGTACTCAGGAACAGCCTAAGGTGGAGGGTTGTCCAAAACCCGCGGTTCCTGAGTGAGCTCCTCCTTAGCACTCACACCAACCCCTGTTCACCAAAGGCATAACAAATCCCCAAAAGAACAGAGCTCTGGGGCAAAGGGCCTCTGGAGCGACCTAGGTTAAAGTTCAGAGGTGACCTCTAGCAAGCCCAGCCAACAAGTGGTTCCATAAGCCCGGCAAGTTATGAAGGGGCCAAGTGGGCAGAGATCAGCTCTTTCTGTGACAATGTGCAACCAGGGTAACAATAAAAGGGAAGCTGGTGGGGACACAATAATCCAAAATTTTGGCAACCTGGTATATGTGACAGTGCTCCCCCTTCAAAGTCCGGTAGACCTAGCTAGAGCCTAACAGGTAGGCTTGGGAGAGGCCATCTGCATTACTGTTACTCCTTCCCGGCCGATACTGAATTGTAAAGTTGAAGGGCTGCAAGACTATGCTCCACCGCAACAGACGTCCATTGTCCCCTGGAAACCCGGTTAAACCATACCAGTGGGTTGTGGTCAGCGAGCACTGTAAAGGACTTTCTGTATAGGTATGGCTGCAATCTCTTGAGAGCCCACACCGGCGCCAAGCATTCCTTCTCAACTGCTGCCTACTTCCCGAGGTAGTAATTTTCTGCTGATGTAGGTTACGGGGTGTTCATGGCCCTCCTCATCTACCTGACTCAGCACTGCTCCTAACCCGAACATGAAGGCATCTGTATGAACACAAAAATGTTTGGATGGTTTAGGTGCGGCCAGTATAGGGGCAGAGACTAGTGCTGTCTTCAGTCGCTGGAAGGCAGCCTCGCACTTGGGGGACCACAGGACTTGCCAGGGTAAGTGTTTTCATGTCAGGTCAGTCATGGGATTGGCCAGGGTGCTATAGTTGGGGACAAACTTACGGTAGTACCCTGCTGTACCAAGAAAGGCTAAAACGTGGGTTTTGGTCTTAGGGGTCAGCCAGTTGGCGACTGCTTTAATCTTGGCCGGCTCCGGCCTTTGCTTCCTGGAGCCCACTCGGTGTCCAAGGTACTGGACCTCCGAGCGCCCTACTATGCACTTTTCTGGCTTCAGTGTCAGCCCTGCAGCCCTGATGCAGTCCAAAAAGGTGCCTAGATGGACTAAGTGTTCCTCCCAGGTATCGCTGTAGACCGCAGTGTCATCCAGGTATGCGCAAAGCCTGAGAAGTGTTTATTTCATGTCACAGAATTGTCCTTTCTTGGTTATCGGATTAGTCCACAGGGTATTAAAATGCAAGATGACAAGGTGTCCACCATCACCAATTGGCCAACACCCACATCTAAAAAATATGTCCAAAAATTTCTTGGATTTTCTAATTTTTATAGGAAATTCATCAGTGGATTTTCCTCCATTGTGAAACCACTCACTAGATTAACAGGAAAAATGCAAAATTCATTTGGACCACTGAAGCTGAAGACGCCTTTCAGTTACTAAAAAACAAATTCACTACTGCACCTATATTGCACTTCCCGGATCATACTTTGCAATATGTTCTCGAGGTTGATGCAAGTGACTATGCAGTCGGTGCTATCTTATCACAGGGACAGTCTATAGAGTCACCTCTACATCCAATAGCCTTTTATTCCAGAGCTATGACAACTTCTGAATTAAATTACCCCATAGGGGAAAAAGAGCTCCTTGCCATAAAAACCTCATTGGAGCATTGGAGGCACCTTCTAGAAGGCACAGAGAAACCGATAGTAATCTATACTGATCACAAGAACATTGAGTATCTACAAACAAATAGAACTCTCTCCGCGAGACAAGTTCGTTGGAGTCTATACTTCGCTAGATTCCATTATATCATCGTTCACCGTCCAGGTTCTCGTAATGGAAAGGCTGACGCTCTGTCTCGACTACCTGTCTCTCTAGCATCACTTTCTAAACCCTCAACTGTAATACCGACAGAACAAATCATTGCCTTAAATAGCACCATTCAGGACCAAATACGTACTGCCCAAGAAAATGATACCGACCTTCCTCGTTTGTCCCTGAGAAAGGATACTGATAATCTGCATTATCATGATGATCTCTTATATATTCCTCCATCTGAACAAGACAAGGTAATCCATCTAGTACATGATACACTACTTGCTGCACATCCTGGCATTAAGAAAACAGCGGAACTTCTACAACGCTCTTTTTGGTGGCCTAGGATGATTGACAAGATTTCTGCTTACATTAGATCATGTCCTACCTGTGTTCAAACTAAACCTCAGAAACATAAACCATATGGGTTGCTTCTATCTTTACCCATACCCTCTTCACCATGGTCTGAAGTAGCTATGGACTTTATCGTCGAATTGCCTAAATCCTCTAATCACACCACAATCCTCGTTGTCGTAGACCATTTCACTAAAAGGGCACATTTTATTCCTACGTCTAAATTACCTTCAGCTTCTTTAACTGCTCAATTGTTCCTCACCAACATTGTAAAACTACATGGACGTCCTAAATCAATTACTACAGACAGAGAATCCCAATTTACATCCAGATTCTGGAGACAATTGTGCACAACTCTTGGGATCACAAGGAACCTATCCTCTGCCTACCACCCACAATCCAACGGCCAGACAGAAAGGGTAAATCAGGTACTTGAGCAATATTTAAGATCTTATTGTTCTCACCAACAAACATCCTGGTTTGATTACCTACCCTATGCTGAGTTCACATATAATAACACAATCAACTCATCTACTAAATACACTCCATTTTTTGCGAATTATGGATTCAATCCTGCCTTTCATCCATTTTCAAATCATTTAAGACACTTAGTGTCTGTTCAAGAACTCACTAACAGCCTCTCGCAGATCCACACCAACCTCAAAAAGAATATCGCTGAAGCTCAAGGACAACAAAAACATTACTACGATCTTAGACATAGTAAACCACCTGAGTACAAAAAGGGTGATAAAGTTTGGTTGTCAACCAAACATCTACGATTAAATGCTCCCAGTAAGAAAATGACTTCCTTATTCATTGGTCCCTATCAAATTACTCGTGTAATTAACAGTAATGCTGTTACATTGGATCTCCCTAGTGAATTACGAATTCATCCGACGTTTCACGTCTCCTTACTAAAGCCCTATACTCTCATTAGGGGTGAACCATTACCACTCAAACATTCTGTTATCACTGATCAACTTGACTATGAGGTCGCTGACATTTTGGACTCAAGAAAACGAGGGAGACTTCTTGAATACTTGGTTCATTGGAAGGGTTACTCTCATGATGAGGACTCCTGGGAACCCTCCACGAATCTTTCTGCCGATCGCTTGGTTGCCTTGTTTCATAACAGACACCCTGATAGACCCTCTCCTTGAACCCCGGAGGGTTTCCTTTTGAGTGGGGGTACTGTCATGCATATACCTTTAAGGAGATTGATCACCTGCTTGCATCCTCCCTATAAAGCCTTACCTTTCCCATAATTCATTGCTTGGTAATTTGAATCCTTGCTAGATTCACTAGCTGCTCTTTTGCCCAGCCGTTTCCTGAATTGAGGATTATCTTTTTGTGTCTTTATCTCCCATTCGGATACAACATATCATTTCTTGCTAATACTGTGAGTATTTTGGGACTTCCACTCAGAAAGACTTTTACTCTAACTGCATAATTCTACAAATATGTGTAACTACGAACTAAAGGGATCATTCTAAACTTGTTGCAAATGTTACCTATCTAACTTCATCAGCTAACCCCCTGGTTCAGCTGCACAGCTTCAGTTGCAATTACCATTGTTTTTCAGTCTCACTATTTCCTTCCACTGTAGTGCCAGATCTACTTTTCTGTTTTGCAGTCACACAGCCTGCTCTCTCCACTCTGTCTCAGAGCAGCACCGGAGCATAACGTTCCTCTCACTCTCTCTCGATCTGTTCAAGTCTCCAAGTTATAAACTAACAAAAGTAAGTACCGGACTTACAGTTAATCCTATCACTCTGTCATATATGCAGACTTAAGTTATGTGTACACATTGGTTAACCGTTTCAGAAATGTTCACTCTTAATTACCTTTACAATGTAACTTACCTTGTAACAATTGTTGCTGTTAAATAATGTGCTGCCAGAAGTGATTTACCAGTCTAGTTCTTATAAACACTTCTAAAACACTACTTATATAGTAATTGCTTGCTTCACAAATTCTGGATTATTTCAGTCATATTTCAGATCTGAATCAAGCTACAAAAAACATAATTTGAACACATAAATATATTATGTTAACCAAGTTCTTTGTATCTCTCATCTGCAAAAATAGATCCAACACTGCTGCTTAGCATTACACTAAAATAGCTAAAGACATATACCTGATATCAACCCTAATGATATCAAAGATGGCATCACAAATAAAGGTATTAGCATGTTGAAGAAGATAAACAATTCTATGAGAATTATGATCTGTTACTTGTTGTGCTAAAGCCTCCAACCAGAAAGTTGAAGCTGCAGCAACAACCGCCAAAGATATAGCAGGCCTAAGAAGATTACCTGAACATAAATAAACTTTCCTTAGAAAGGATTCAATTTTCCTATCTAAAGGATCCTTAAAAGAAGTACTATCTGCCGTAGGAATAGTAGTACGTTTAGCAAGAGTAGAGATAGCCCCATCAACTTTAGGGATTTTGTCCCAAAACTCTAATCTGTCAGATGGCACAGGATACAATTTCTTAAACCTTTTAGAAGGAGTAAAAGAATTACCCAGATTATTCCATTCCCTGGAAATTACTTCAGAAATAGCATCAGGGACGGGAAAAACTTCCGGAATAACTACAGGAGGTTTAAAACCGTATTTAAATGTTTAGATTTAGTATCAAGAGGACCAGATTCCTCTATTTCTAATGCAATTAAGACTTCTTTAAGTAAAGAACGAATAAATTCCATTTTAAATAAATATGAAGATTTATCAGTGTCAATTTCTGAAACAGAATCCTCTGAACCAGAGAAATCATCATCAGAAACAGAATCAGAATGATGTGGTTCATTTAAAAATTCATCTGATAAATGAGAAGTTTTAAAAGACTTTTTACGTTTACTGGAAGGAGGAATAACAGACATAGCCTTCCTAATAGATTTAGAAACAAAACCTCTTATGTTAACAGGAACACCCTGATTATTAGATGTTGATGGAACAGCAACAGGTAATGGAACATTACTAAAGGAAATATTATCTGCATTAGCAAGTTTATCATGACATTCATCACAAACAACAGCCGGAGGAACAGTTACCACAAGTTTACAACAAATGCACTTAACTTTGGTAGATCCAGCATCAGGCAGCGAATTTCCAGAAGTAGCTTCTGATCCAGGGTCAATCTGAGACATCTTGCAATATGTAATAGAAAAAACAACATATAAAGCAAAATTTATCAAATTCCTTAAATGACAGTTTCAGGAATGGGAAAAAATGCCAATGAACAAGCTTCTAGCAACCAGAAGCAAATAAACAATGAGACTTAAATAATGTGGAGACAATAATGACGCCCATATTTTTTAGCGCCAAAAAAGACGCCCACATTATTTGGCGCCTAAATGCTTTGGCGCCAAAAATGACGCCACATCCGGCGACGCCGACATCTTTGGTGCAAAAACGTCAAAAAAATTACGCACATACAAACAACTTCCGGTGACAAGTATGACGCCGGAAATGACTAAGAAAATTTTTTGCGCCAAAAAAGTCTGCGCCAAGAATGACGCAATAAAATGAAGCATTTTCAGCCCTCGCGAGCCCACAGGAAAAAAGTCAAATTTTAAGGTAAGAAAAATTTATTATTCAAATGCATTATCCCAAATAATGAAACTGACTGTCTGAAATAAGGAATATTGAACATCCTGAATCAAGGCAAATAAATGTTTAAACACATATATTTAGAACTTTATATAAAAGTGCCCAACCATAGCTTAGAGTGTCACAGAAAATAAGACTTACTTACCCCAGGACACTCATCTACATGTAGTAGAAAGCCAAACCAGTACTGAAACGAGAATCAGTAGAGGTAATGGTATATATAAGAGTATATCGTCGATCTGAAAAGGGAGGTAAGAGATGAATCTCTACAACCGATAACAGAGAACCTATTAAATAGATCCCATAGAAGGAGATCATTGAATTCAAATAGGCAATACTCTCTTCACATCCCTCTGACATTCACTGCATTCTGAGAGGAAAACCGGGCTCCAGCCTGCTGCGAAGCGCATATAAACGTAGAATCTAGCACAAACTTACTTCACCACCTCCATAGGAGGCAAAGTTTGTAAAACTGATTTGTGGGTGTGGTGAGGGGTGTATTTATAGGCATTTTGAGGTTTGGGAAACTTTGCCCCTCCTGGTAGGAATGTATATCCCATACGTCACTAGCTCATGGACTCTTGCTAATTACATGAAAGAAATAGGAATCTGTACTGAAGCAGGAGGCATTGAGAAATAGGAATCTGTGCTGAAGCAGGAGTTACTGAGAAAAAGGAATATGTGCTGAAGCAGGAGTTACTGAGAAAAAGGAATCTGTGCTGAAGCAGGAGTTACTGAAAAATAGGAATCTGTGCTGAAGCAGGAGTTACTGAGAAATAGGAATCTGTGCTGATGCTGGAGTTACTGACTGAGAAATAGGTATCTGTGCTGAAGCAGGAGTTACTATACACATTCTCATCTTGATAAGAGCCTTATCTGATCCCAAGACCCCCGCCATTCCCATCCCTCCAGACAGATGGCACCTCCATAAGAACAATAGGCACATACGGATCCCACAATAGCTATGTCAACGTTTCAGGGTGATCCCGAGGGAGCAGCGACTATTCCCAGGTACCGTTGGCAAGCTCCTGGTTCCAGATGCCACAGTCCAAAAAGCGACATGATCGGTTAATGGGGACCAGAGCGACAGCCTGGCAAAGGTACTCAGGAACAGCCTAAGGTGGAGGGTTGTCCAAAACCCGCGGTTCCTGAGTGAGCTCCTCCTTAGCACTCACACCAACCCCTGTTCACCAAAGGCATAACAAATCCCCAAAAGAACAGAGCTCTGGGGCAAAGGGCCTCTGGAGCGACCTAGGTTAAAGTTCAGAGGTGACCTCTAGCAAGCCCAGCCAACAAGTGGTTCCATAAGCCCGGCAAGTTATGAAGGGGCCAAGTGGGCAGAGATCAGCTCTTTCTGTGACAATGTGCAACCAGGGTAACAATAAAAGGGAAGCTGGTGGGGACACAATAATCCAAAATTTTGGCAACCTGGTATATGTGACAGTGCTCCCCCTTCAAAGTCCGGCAGACCTAGCTAGAGCCTAACAGGTAGGCTTGGGAGAGGCCATCTGCATTACTGTTACTCCTTCCCGGCCGATACTGAATTGTAAAGTTGAAGGGCTGCAAGACTATGCTCCACCGCAACAGACGTCCATTGTCCCCTGGAAACCCGGTTAAACCATACCAGTGGGTTGTGGTCAGCGAGCACTGTAAAGGACTTTCTGTATAGGTATGGCTGCAATCTCTTGAGAGCCCACACCGGCGCCAAGCATTCCTTCTCAACTGCTGCCTACTTCCCGAGGTAGTAATTTTCTGCTGATGTAGGTTACGGGGTGTTCATGGCCCTCCTCATCTACCTGACTCAGCACTGCTCCTAACCCGAACATGAAGGCATCTGTATGAACACAAAAATGTTTGGATGGTTTAGGTGCGGCCAGTATAGGGGCAGAGACTAGTGCTGTCTTCAGTCGCTGGAAGGCAGCCTCGCACTTGGGGGACCACAGGACTTGCCAGGGTAAGTGTTTTCATGTCAGGTCAGTCATGGGATTGGCCAGGGTGCTATAGTTGGGGACAAACTTACGGTAGTACCCTGCTGTACCAAGAAAGGCTAAAACGTGGGTTTTGGTCTTAGGGGTCAGCCAGTTGGCGACTGCTTTAATCTTGGCCGGCTCCGGCCTTTGCTTCCTGGAGCCCACTCGGTGTCCAAGGTACTGGACCTCTGAGCGCCCTACTATGCACTTTTCTGGCTTCAGTGTCAGCCCTGCAGCCCTGATGCAGTCCAAAAAGGTGCCTAGATGGACTAAGTGTTCCTCCCAGGTATCGCTGTAGACCGCAGTGTCATCCAGGTATGCACAGGCATAATCCTGCTGGAGACCATCTAGGAGGTGATCTACCATCCTCTGGAACATCGCCGGACCATTCTTCATCCCTAACGGCATGACCTTAAACTGGTACAGGCTGAATGGGGTGAAAAATTTCAACTTCGGAATGGGGTCAGGGTCCAGGGGAATGTGCCAGTTACCCTGGGCGATGCAGCCTAATAGTTCATCTAGCGGGGCATGGGATAGGCATCAGTCGTGGTCCCATCATTAAGCCTACAGTAATCTACACAGAAGCGGGTCACACCAATCCGTTTGGGCACAAGCATGACCAGGGATGCCCAGGGGATGTTATATGGCTCGATAATGCCTGTATCGAGCATCTCCCTAATTTTACAGTGCATGCCTTCCCTAATCTAACTTGGGAACCAGTACGCCGGCTGCCGTAAGGGCACCTGTCCCGGGGTCTCCACCCGGTGCACCGCTACTGTGGTGTATCCAGGGTCCGTGGAGAACATGTCCTGCTTTCTCTCTAGCACCTGTTTAACTTGCTTTCATTAGTATGACAAAGCTGCTCTATCACTCGGTAGGTAGAAGCCTGCAGCTTGTCTGTCTTGGTCGGTTTTAGGGCCAGAACCTTCTGCCCCACTTCTAGGGTGTTGTTATGAGCATTAAGGTCGTACCACTGCTTCTGACTACCTTGGGCGATCTGAAGGTTCTCTTGCACTCTGGCGGCGAGGTCCTTCAGTCGGTCCCTGAACTCCAGGACATACCCTACAATGGAGGGTCCCTCCTCCCCAACTGATCCTTCCCAGTGGGCTCTGAGTAGGTCTAGGGGCCCCCTCACCCTCTGGCCATACACTAACTCAAAGGGGAAGAACCTGGTAGATTCCTGGGAGGTGCAGCAGATATCTCTCCCATTTCTTGTGAGAGGCTGAGAACATCCAAAGCAGCTGCTTCAATTTCCTTTTAAACCTCTCGCACAACCCGTTGGTCTGGGGGGGGTATAAAGAGCTTGGCAGGGGTCTTACCACGCAAAGTCTCCATAGCTGCAGGGTGAGCTCAGCAGTAAACTGAGTCCCTTGGTCCGAGATAATCTCCCGGGGAAACCCACTCTGGAAAAGATCTGGAGCAGAGCATCGGCTATGGTGTCCATCTGGATGTAGGCCAGATGGATTGTCTCCGGGTACCGGGTAGCATAGTCCACTACCATCAGTATATATCTCTTTCCCTTGGGACTGGGACGGGGCAATGAGCCAACAATGTCAACAGCTATCCTGCTGAACGGTTCATCGATGATAGAGAGGGAATGCAGGGAGGCTTTTGAGGGGTCACTGGTCTTCCCTATTATCTGACAAATGTCGCAGGTACGGCAGTACTGCCTAACATCTCCCATAATCCCGGGCCAGAAGAAGGTCTGGGTCAGTCAGTGGCTGGTCCTAGTAATCCCCAGATGTCCTGCCAGGGGAATGTCATGCCCGATGTGTAGCAGGTCGTACCAATACTTTTGCGGTACCACCAACTGTTGCTTGGGCATCTGCTTGCTCCCACCACCCTAAGTAACCCGGTTGAGAGCGGCAGCTTGGTGCCTGGCTTGTTGGTGGGTGGTGATTCGGCAAGTATCCATAGGGCCATCCATAGCAAAGGAGGATGCGAGATGCCCCAAGTAATTTCCCAACAAGACTTCCGGCGGCAAGTGGGCCATGACTTCCACTTCGACAGCATGGGAGCCAGCACCCCAATCAAGGTGAACCCATCCTATAGGGATCCAGAGCCCCTTACCCTCAGCCACACAAACTGTAATGGATTTCTTCGTCTGGTCCAAACTGGTGACCAGGTGTGGCTGGACAAGAGTAATGGTGGCACAGCTGTCCTATAGTCCTTGGGCCTGCTGGCCGTTGATTCATACCGTTTGGTGATGGTGCAGCCAATTATCGCAAGCAGCCGCCTGCACCGGGTCTACCTCATGCAGAACCCCAAATTCTTTTTCGGCCCAATCGGTGGTGTCCACTGGGCTCCCTGACTCAAAGCACTCGCTGACTGAAAACTCCAGCTGGTGCTCTGGTCCAGTTGGGGTGGGACAGATTCTTTGGACTGTACATGGCCCACTTAATCACACCCATTGCACCGGATTCCTGTCTTCCGGAGTGGACTGGGCCCAGAAGAGTGGAGGCCAAGGAGGTGCATGAATGAAGCAGGCTGTTGGACGGGGTTCAGGTCGAACTGTGCATCAGGCATCCAAGAATTGGTCTGTAAGGATGGCAGCTTAATACACTGTCTCAGATTTCCGATCCCTGACCCATTCTCATACCTCCGGCGGAGAGTGGTCATAAAATTTTTCCATAAATATGAGCTGGGAGGCTTGGGCCAGGGTGGTTATTAAGCAACCCAAAAACCAATAGTCCATGGAGCGGGTGAACTGGTGGGTCCACTCTGTAAAGGGTTGCCCCTCTCTCCTCCTCAGGCTCCAGAACTTTAGACAGTAAGCCTCAGGGGTGATGGCATACCTAGCCAAGATGCGCTCCGTCACCTGCTCATAGTTCCATTTGTCTTCCAGGGGAATGGCCTTCAAGGCATCCAAGGCCCTCCCCAACAGCTTCCCAATCAGGAGAGTAACCCGGTCGGCATCAGTCTTGAATACCTGCAGGTATCGATTGATCTCCTCCTCTCCGTCTTTAAAGGCACAGAAAGTCTCATGGGGTAACTTCTTCTGAGGGGAAGCAGGCCTCAGGTCGGCTGGTGCGGCTCCCCCCATAGCTTTCTGGACCTCTAGCATTTTGAGGCATGTAGTGTCCGCAATAATCTGCATGATGATCTCCTGGGGTGGTCCCATAGAGTGCCAGCCACCACTGAATCTCCCTCTGGACCTTGGACATCTCAGTCCCCCCAGTTGAGGGCTCACTGACCCGGTCACTGCCCCATCTGCTGCCGGGCTCACTGGCCTGATCGCTGGCTCGATCGCCTTTTATCAGCTCAGTGATGATTGCTGTCTTGGATTTGTTGCTGGACACTTGTCCACGGACTTCCAGCAAGTCTTTAAGGGTACTTCTTTTAAGCCCAGAGTACCACAGCTCCATCTAAAGTGGGCCTGGTGGTGGTTTGGATATTCCAGGTAGAAGGAAGCATCCCACTGCTGCCATCCAGATGTGACGGACTCCGGCTCCCCCCGACTGGGTAGCTCTGCCAAGAGGGTCTTTCCTGTACCTGAAACCTGTAGCTGTAGAGCAGCAAAGTGATTATAGCAAGTAGCCCACCCTAATAGCCAGACAAGACCAGTATTAAGGTGAAAACATGAGCAGACGTTATTGGGAAAAACACACTGCTTATATACACATTCTCATCTTGATAAGAGCCTTATCTGATACCAAGATTCCCACTATTCCCTCCCCTCTAGGCAGACTGGCGCCTCAATAAGAACAATAGGCACATAGGGATCCCACAATAGCTAGGTCGCCGTTTCGGGGTGATCCCGAGCGAGTGATGGCTATTCCCAGGTACCGTTGGAGAGCTCCTGGTCCCCAGATGCCATAATCCAAAAAGCGACATGATTTGTTACTGGGGACCAGAGCGGCAGCCTGGCAAAGGTACTCAGGAACAGCCTAAGGTGGGGGGTGTCCAAAACCCTTGGTTCACGAGTGAGCTCCCCCTCAGCACTCACCCCAACCCCTGTCCAAAAAGAAGGCATAACAAATCCCCAAAAGAGCGGAGCTCTAGGGCAGTGATCAGCTCTTTCTGTAAAAACGTGCAACCAGGGTAACAATAAAAGGGAAGCTGGTAGGGACACAATAATCCACAATATGAGAGGAGGTAGCCTTAGCAGCACATATATCTCTATTTCTTGGCAGTTAGAAGTTGTGCACATTCTCACCTGAGTCAAATTCCTACTTATCGCCTAGATTTAGATTTCTGCGGTAGCCATCAAAAGCAGCGTTAAGGGCTCCTAACGCTGGTTTTGGCCGCCCTTGGTATTTAGAGTCAGTCAGGAAAGGGTCTAACGCTCCCTTTCCAGCCGCGACTTTTCCATACCGCAGATCCCCTTACGCCAATTGCGTATCCTATCTTTTCAATGGGATCTTCCTAACGCCGGTATTTAGTCTTGGCTGAAGTGAGCGTTAGAACTCTAACAACAAAACTCCAGCCGCAGAAAAAGGTCAGGAGTTTATGGGCTAACGCCGGTTCATAAAGCTCTTAACTACTGTGCTCTAAAGTACACTAACACCCATAAACTACCTATGTACCCCTAAACCGAGGTCCCCCCACATCGCCGCCACTCTAATAAATATTTTTAACCCCTAATCTGCCGACCGCACACCGCCGCAACCTACATTATCCCTATGTACCCCTAATCTGCTGCCCCTAACATCGCCGACACCTACATAATATTTATTAACCCCTAATCTGCCCCCCCCCAACGTCGCCGCCACCTAACTTTAAGTATTAACCCCTAATCTGCCGACCGGACCTCGCCGCTACTATAATAAATGAATTAACCCCTAAAGCTAAGTCTAACCCTAACCCTAACACCCCCCTAAATTAAATATAATTTAAATCTAACGAAATAAATTAACTCTTTTTAAATAAATTAATCCTATTTAAAGCTAAATACTTACCTGTAAAATAAACCCTAATATAGCTACAATATAAATAATACAGGCAACTTTGTATTTATTTTAACTAGGTACAATAGCTATTAAATAGTTATTTACTATTTAATAGCTACCTAGTTAAAATACTTACAAAATTACCTGTAAAATAAATCCTAACCTAAGTTACAATTAAACCTAACACTACACTATCAATAAATTAATTAACTAAACTACCTACAATTACCTACAATTAAATCAACTAAACTAAATTGCAAAAAATAACAAAAGATTACAAGAATTTTAAACTAATTACACCTACTCTAAGCCCCCTAAAAAAATAACAAAGCCCCCCAAAATAAAAAAATGCCCTACCCTATTCTAAAATAAAAAGTTAACAGCTCTATTACCTTACCAGCCCTTAAAAGGGCTTTTTGCGGGGCATGCCCCAAAGAAATCAGCTCTTTTGCCATTAAAAAATACCACCCCCCAACATTACCACCCACCACCCACATACCCCTACTCTAACCCAAACCCCCCTTAAATAAACCTAACACTACCCCCCTGAAGATCTCCCTACCTTGAGTCGTCTTCACTCAGCCGAGCAGCGATGGACCAAAAGAAGACATCTGGAGCGGCAGAAGTCTTCATCCTATCCGGGCAGAAGAGGACATCCGGACCGGCAAACATCTTCATCCAAGCGGCATCTTCTATCTTCATCCATCCAACGAGGAGAGGCTCCATCTTCAAGACCTCCGGCGCGGAACATCCTCTTCTCCCGACGACTAGACGACGAATGAAGGTTCCTTTAAGTGACGTCATCCAAGATGGCGTCCCTCGAATTCCGATTGGCTGATAGGATTCTATCAGCCAATCGGAATTAAGGTAGGAAAAATCTGATTGGCTGATTGAATCAGATTCAAGTTCAATCGGATTGGCTGATCCAATCAGCCAATCAGATTGAGCTTGCATTCTATTGGCTGTTCCGATCAGCCAATAGAAGGCGAGCTCAATCTGATTGACTGATTGGATCAGCCAATCTGATTGAACTTGGTTAGTTTAAAATTCTTGTAATTTTTTTTTATTTTTTGTAATTTAGTGTTTTTTTTTTTTGTAATTTAGTTTAGTTGATTTAGTTGTAGGTAATTGTAGGTAGTTTAGTCAATTAATTTATTGATAGTGTAGTGTTAGGTTTAATTGTAACTTAGGTTAGGATTTATTTTACTGGTAATTTTGTAATTATTTTAACTAGGTAGCTATTAAATAGTAAATAACTATTTAATAGCTATTGTACCTAGTTAAAATAAATACAAAGTTGCCTGTAAAATAAATATAAATGATAAAATAGCTACAATATAATTATTCGTTATATTGTAGCTATATTAGGATTTATTTTACAGGTAAATATTTAGCTTTAAATAGGATTAATTTATTTAATAAGATTTAATTTATTTCGTTAGATTTAAATTATATTTAACTTAGGGGAGGGTTAGTGTTAGGGTTAGACTTAGCTTTAGGGGTTAATACATTTATTAGAGTATCGGCTAGGTCCGGTCGGCAGATTGTTAATACTTGAAGTTAGGTGTCAAAGATGTTAGGGAGGGCAGATTAGGGGTTAATAAAATTTATTATAGGGGTTGCGAGACGGGAGTGCGGCGGTTTAGGAGTTAATAGATCTATTATAGTGGCGGCGAGATCCGGATGGCAGATTAGGGGTTAATAAGTGTAGGTAAGGTAGCGGCGACGTTGGTGGGGGGGCAGATTAGGGGTTAATAAATATAATATAGGGGTTGGCGGTGTTAGGGGCAGCAGATTAGGGGTTCATAGGGATAATGTAGGTTGCGGCGGTGTCCGGAGCGGCAGATTAGGGGTTAATAATATAATGCAGGGGTCAGCGATAGCGGGGGCGGCAGATTAGGGGTTAATAAGTGTAAGGTTAGGGGTGTTTAGACTCTGGGTTCATGTTAGGGTGTTAGGTGCAGACGTTAGGAAGTGTTTCCCCATAGGAAACAATGGGGCTGCGTTAGGAGCTGAACGCTGCTTTTTTGCAGGTGTTAGGTTTTTTTTCAGCTCAAACTGCCCCATTGTTTCCTATGGGGAAATCGTGCACAAGCACGTTTTTCCAGCTTACCGCTACCGTAAGCAACGCTGGTATTGAGAGTTGAAGTGGCGGAAAATGATGCTCTATGCTCCCTTTTTGGAGCCTAACGCAGCCATTCAGACAACTCTAAATACCAGCGTTATTTAAAAGGTGCGGGGGAAAAAAAACATGCGTAGCTAACGCACCCCTTTGGCCACAAAACTCTGAATCTAGGTGAATGTCTATAATTCTATCTTGCTTGATATTTACAGTGTTCACACTTCTCTTTATGTAGCAAAACATAAATAAGACTGAATGCCCTATATCAGCTGACAGATTCTAGCACAGATTGTTTGAGGGTGTTTTTTTTTTTATTCCAACTTTTTATTGTCATCTGTAAATCAGTGTTTTTCTTTTTCAGTTCAGGAGCTTTTTAGGAACTGGAAAACACATTGACTTGATATGTTCAGACTAGTTAATGTGCCTTGTATGTTTTTTTATGAGCGTCTTGGATCTACAGTCACTTAATAAAAGATGTAATCATTTCTAATACCTTTCGCTGTAAAGCATGATCGCACAAATATAATTATTGTAGCAAAGTGAATGCAGTCAATCATAGTCTTTTTTCATAATAGTTTGTCCATTAATCTGCATTGAAAGTATATTGTAAATAATGCATAACATCATTTTAACGCTCTGCTAAAAAAAACTGTCAAACAATAAATGGTGCTAAAAAAATATTTATATATACGCAAGGATCGTATGTGATGTAAATCAGTAAATGAACAAAAGATTATGGTCACAATATCAATAAAACTGCAGTTGATAGGGTCACTTTTTAGTAACATAATCCTTATCTCTATTAGTTATGGTTTGTGTGTATTCCAAGGCATGTTAGCAGTTAAAGGGACAGTCTACAATATAATTGTTATTGTTTTAAAAGATAGATAATCCCTTTATTACCCATTCCCCAGTTTTGCACAACCAACACAGTTATATTAATATACTTTTTACCCCTGTGATTACCTTGTATCTAAGCATCTTCTGACAACCCCCTGATCACATGACGTTGTGTTTATTATCTATTGACTTGCATTTAGTATTGTGTTGTGCTAACTCTTAAATAACTCCCCGGGCGTGAACACATTGTTATTGATATGGCCCACATGAACTAGCAGTCTCCTGTTGTGAAAAGCAAATACAAAAGCATGTGATTAAGAGGCTGTCAATAGAGCCTTAGAAACAGGCAGACATTTAGAGGTTTAAATGATATAAAGTATTTTAATCTAGCAATGTTCGTTGTGCAAAGCTGGGGAATGGGTAGTAAAGGCGTTATCTATCTTTTTAAACAATAACAATTTTTGTGTTCCTTTAAAGGGACAGTCAAGTAAAAATTAAACTTTCATGATTCAGAGTATGCAATTTAAAACAACTTTCATTTTAACTTTTATTATCAAATTTGCATTGTTCTCTTGGTATTCTTTGTTGAAAGCTAAACATAGGTAGGCTCATATGCTAATTTCTAAGACACTAAAGACTGCCTCTTATCTCAGAACATTTTGACAGATTTTCACAGCTGGACAGCGCTAGAGTTCATGTATGTCATATAAGTAACATTGTTACTGTCATGCATACAAGGTAATGACAGAGGTAAAAAGTATATTAATATTGTCGTGCATAATTGGGGAATGGGTAATAAAGGGATTATCTACAGGGATAGGCAAGGTGTCCGTACACGGACACTGGTGTCCGTGACTGGCCCTTGCAATGTCCGCCACCTGTTTTGCGGAGGGGAGGGAGGAGTAGGACAGATGAATGATGGTCCTCACTCCTCCTTGACCCAAGCGGCACCACACTTAGCAGCGGGAAAGTGAGGGAAGAAGCAAGCTGCCTGCAGTCAACTAACCATGAGTCGTGACCCGTCCCAATTCCTTGATCTGTGTGGCAGCGTGGTGCTGGTGTTTGTGTGTAGAAGACAGCTGCCTACTCTGACAAACCTTACGTAACCGAGTAAGTAACCAACCATGATGATCATGCAATTAACATTAAGGTGGGTGGGTTTGGTCAGGAGTTGCAGACTCTCAATATAACAAAATAAAAGGTAATACCACAAGCAGTCTTTATATAACTGTTATTTTAAACTTGTTTGATTAGATGACTAATTTGTACTTGTGGAACTAGACCAGGGGCGTCCAACATGCAGCCCATTTGACAGCAAAGTTTTCCTCTTCTGACTTATAGAAAGATAGATTATGTTGGCAGATAGGAACCATTTGGCCTGTCTAGTCTGCCCAATTTTCTGAATACTTTCATTAGTTCCTGGACTTATCTTATATCTAGCATAACCTTATGCCTATCCCATGCATGTTTAAACTACTTCACTGTCTCTACTACTTCTGCTGGATGGTTATTCCACCATGTATCCACTACCCTCTCTGTAAAGAGAGTGTTTTTTCATGTTTTTAATTTGAAATTTACCTTAGTGTCCTTCACTAATGTCTATACTTTGAAAAATGTCCGCCACAGCCTTGGTCCGTGCCTATCCCTGATTATCTATCTTTTTAAACAATAAAAATTCTGGAATAGACTGTCCCTTTAAATGCAGTGGTGTAGCTAGAGGGTCAGGGGGATACTAGCCCCAAGATAATGGGCTCCCCCCAACGGTAGCTTCCCACCATCACTCTGCTCTTGCACTTTGGCAGCCCCAGTTGGCCCCTCCTACATCCCACCCAATCCCGCCCATGACTCTGCTAATCCTTTGATTTGAAATTTAAATTAGCTCATGCACCAAAAAATTCCTATCTATGCCACTCTTATAACTTATCTCCTTCCTAGATAATTATAATGCTATTCGATAGCAATAGGTTATTATATCTGTCTAAACATTCAGGTTATCAAAAGGGATTAAGTAAATGTCTCTATTTAAAATAATAATGGTTCTTAAAATTAGATGAACAATTTAATCCTAATAATAAAGTCCCAAGTATTTTTTCTTATATCTATATATATATATACACATCAATATACATAAAATAACATTTCCAAATATATATTTATTAAATTTAAATGAAACTGTGTTCTCAGCATAAAACACTTAAGATTGAAGCGCTTATGCTCCATAGAGTTGATCTTGAATACAATATATATAGACTGTATAGTATACAATAATAGACAATAGTTGTGTTCACAATTTTGCTTACACTGATAGTTTATCTAAACTTAGATCTTCCCTAGCTCTGATAGAAGCACAGACTATTTAAACTAAAATTCAAAATAACAATAAGAGGCCAACAGCTACATAGAAAATTAAAAGTACATGATATCCATTTAAAACATTTAAACCTTTAAAATATTATAGTGCGAATAGGGTAATTCCTCAAGGACCCCGTTAAAAGGTTAATGTCCTGGAGCGCGCTCCCAACAAAACTAACATGACATTCTTGACATTTTGTTTCTTTTAAGCCACTTAGAGGAGTAGAATTGCAACAGTCTTACCGTCACTTCTTATAAACTGGATACAATCAGTTATTTCTATTACTTTACCCTGAAGACTTGCAAGTCTCCAGGACATTAACATTTTAGCGGGGTACTTGAGGAATTACCCTATTCGCACTATAATATTTTAAAGGTTTAAATGTTTTAAATGGATATCATGTACTTTTAATTTTCTATGTTGCTGTTGGCCTTTTATTGTTATTTTGAATTTTATTTTAAACAGTTTGTGCTTCTATCGGAGCATAGGGAAGATCTAAGTTTAGATAAACTATCAGTGTAAGCAAAATTGTGAACACAACTATTGTCTATTATTGTATACTATACAGTCTATATATTGTATTCAAGATCAACTCTATGGAGCATAAGCGCTTCAATCTTAAGTGTTTTATGCTGAGAACACAGTTTCATTTAAATTTAATAAATATATATTTGAAAATGTTTTAAATAATATTGATGTGTATATATATATATATATATATAGATATAAGTAAAAATGCTTGTGACTTTATTATTAGGATTAAATTGTTCATCTAATTTTAAGAACCATTATTATTTTAAATAGAGACATTTACTTAATCCCTTTTGATAACCTGAATGTTTAGACAGATATATAACCTATTGCTATCAAATAGCGCCCTCTTTGTTTCTTTAAACCAAACTCTGCTAATCCTGCCCATGGCACACCTGGCACCACCCGTGGGATGCCTAGCCTCTCACTGAGGCCCCATACAGAAGTCACCAGTGGGCCTCCTGGAAGTTCTCCCCAAGAAGAAATTTCTGGGGACGCTACTGGTTAAGTAGCCAAGAGCCCCATCACCAACAGCCTGAGATGAACAGTTACAGCTATTAATTTTTAAAAGACTCCCAAGTAACAATTGTAAACTTTCATGATTCCAATAGGGCATGCAATTTTAAACAACTTTCCAATTTACTCTTTCTATGAAATTTGCTTTGCTCTCTTGGTATTCTTTGTGAAAAGCTAAACATAGGTAGGCTCATATGCTAATTTATAAGCCATTGAATTGCCTCTTATCTTTGACAGACACTGTAAGTTCATGTGTGTCATATAGATAACATTGTGATCACTCTGTGGAGTTATTGAAGAGTCAGCATTAATTGGCTAAAATGCATGCATGACTAAAGAACTGAGATAAGGGGGCAGTCTACATAGGCTTAGAAACTAGGTAATCACAGAGGTAAAATGTGTATTAATATAACAGTGTTAGTTGTGCAAAACTGGGGAATGGGTAAAAAAAAGGGATTATCTATCTTTTTAACAATACAAATTCTGGAGTAGAGTGTCCCTTTAAGGAACAGTAAACAACTTATAATTTGAAGATAGTTGTGTTGTCTTGCTGTAGAATAAGATATCAGCCAAGTCTAAACATTTTTAAAATAAATTAACAATTTATTTACTGCAATTATTTTTCAATAGCCAAACGCCACCCACCACTTGCCTTATTTGGAGAAACCAATCCAACCTTGAGACTGCAGCTAACAAGGCTAGCCAGTGCCATTATGCTTGTATAAAGTGCATTGTTTTGCAGCTGCTAAACCCAATTAGAGAAATACTGTATATGTAGTACTATAATAATTAGAAAATCCACAATTTTCAGAGCTAAATGACATGGAAATGGGGAAAAATACATAAAGAATGTATAATGTAAAGTTTAGTCTAATGAATAGCAAACAGGGCAGCAGAAAGTACTAACAGGCTGGTCCAGTCTAGTTGCACAAGCTCAGTCCACCTCCACCATGTTTTCCTGGACGCTTATGAGTTACACAGGCTGCAGGGTGTGCAGGGAGGAACATGAATAGTGCTGTCCAGGGTCACTATTCGTGTGCTGTCCAGATGCGTTATTCCTTTTGCCCTCTGCACACCCTGAAGCATGTCCAACTCATAAGTGTCCAAGAAAACATGACCAAGGTGGCAACCCTAAGTATAAGTCAAACAAGATTAGCTGGAATAAAGGGTACAACAAGGCTGGACCAATATGGCTACAAAAGTGTTGCTGTACAGAAAAACTTGCCACCATATTTGTACCGGAAGGCTGAGCAAGCGCATACCCTCTGCCGTAGACTAACAAGGAAGAATGACTGACAGAGAAGCAGCTCCTCTTTCTCTTATGTGGCTGCCGACTCAGCTTTTGCAAACGGGGCCCAGTGAGGTCTAGTTATAAATATCAGAAAAAAGGTGCTGCACGCTCAATAAATTAAAACATCCATATTTATTGCAATCATCTTAAAGCAGTAGAAATAGGGAAAAGGCTTAAAAAGGAGTAGAAAGGTGTAAGCAAGACTATGCTTACGCGTTTTCGGCTTAAGCCGTATTCATAGCCTTGAAAGATGATTGTAATAAATATGGATGTTTTCATTTATTGAGCGTGCAGCACCTTTTTTCTGCTTGTTATTTACCAGCTTTCAGTTGCACGCTCCATAGGTTAACCCCTATGCTTACCCCGGAGCCGCCTCAGGGCTTCACTACGTCAATATGCCATTATGTGTTCGGATCAGGATGCTGATAGTGGATAGAGGTGAATGCTGCGCTTGGAAGTAGCACATCTCTCCGTGGGAAGTATTGGATCATTTTAGAGGACACCGAAGAAGATATGCACCCTAACTATATCGTTGTATTGAGACTACAGTGGTATTGTGATTTACGAACATCAGTATGATATACACGATACCCTTAGAGGCTATGGCCTCTATTTAACAAAGTCTAGCGGACCTGATCCGACAGTGCGGATCAGGTCCACCAGACCTCGCTGAATACGGAGAGCAATACGCTCACAAGAGCTGCTGGTGCAACGCCGCCCCCTGCAGACTCGCGGCCAATGGGCCGCCAGCAGGGAGGACAGGGTTATGCTCAGAGCAGGTGGACAGGGTTATGGAGCAGCGGTCTTTGTGACCGCTGCTTCATAACTGCTGTTTCTGGCGAGCCTGCAGGCTCGCCAGAAACACAGGGCATCAAGCTCCATTCGGAGCTTGATAGATAGGCCCCTATGGGTCACATGTTTTGCCATGTTTGTATGGGGTTTCTAACTTGCTTAGCTAAGTATTTTCTCTTTTTGCTCTGGTTATAATATATAAATATAGCATAAGAATATTTTGCCAATCACTTTAAAATACAATTTGATGCAATGTGCATTGTCAGCAAACTCACGCCTAGATTTAGAGTTCTGCGGCCAAAGGGGTGCGTTAGCTACGTGTGTGTTTTTTCCCCCACGCCTTTTAAATACCGCTGGTATTTAGAGTTCACAGAATGGCTGCGTTAGGCTCCAAAAAGGGAGCGTAGAGCATAATTTACCCCCACTTCAACTCTATTGTATGGTTTTTTTTACAGGCTGAATTCTTTGGGGCATGCCCCGCAAAAGGCCCTTTTAAGGGCTGGTAAGGTAAAAGAGCTTTACAATTTTTATTTTAGAATAGTGTAGGGCATTTTTTTATTTTGGGGGGCTTTGTTATTTTTTTAGGGGGCTTAGAGTAGGTGTAATTAGTTTAAAATTCTTGTAATCTTTTTTATTTTTTGTAATTTAGTTTAGTTGATATAATTGTAGATAATTGTAGATAGTTTATTAAATGTATTTATTGATAGTGTAGTGTTAGGTTTAATTGTAACTTAGGTTAGGATTTATTTTACAGGTAATTTTGTAATTATTTTAACTAGGTAACTATTAAATAGTTATTAACTATTTAATAGCTATTGTACCTGGTTAAAATTAATACAAAGTTGCCTGTAAAATAAATAGTAATCCTAAAATAGCTACAATATAATTATAATTTATATTGTAGCTATATTAGGGTTTATTTTACAGGTAAGTATTTAGCTTTAAATAGGAATAATTTATTTAATAAGAGTTATTTTATTTTGTTAGATTTAAATTATATTTAATTTAGGGGGGTGTTAGGGTTAGGGTTAGACTTAGCTTTAGGGGTTAATACATTTATTAGAGTAGCGGTGAGGTCCGGTCGGCAGATTAGGGGTTAATAATTGTAGGTAGGTAGCGGCGACGTTGGGGGGGGGCAGATTAGGGGTTAATAAATATTATGTAGGGGTCGGCGATGTTAGGGGCAGCAGATTAGGGGTACATAGGGATAATGTAGGTGGCAGCGGTGTGCGGTCGGCAGATTAGGGGTTAAAAAAATTTAATAGAGTGGCGGCGATGTGGGGGGGGGCCTCGGTTTAGGGGTACATAGGTAGTTTATGGGTGTTAGTGTACTTTAGAGCACAGTAGTTAAGAGCTTTATGAACCGGCGTTAGCCCAGAAAGCTCTTAACTCCTGGCTTTTCTCTGCGGCTGGAGTCTTGTCGTTAGATTTCTAACGCTCACTTCAGCCAAGACTCTAAATACCGGCATTAGAAAGATCCCATTGAAAAGATAGGATACGCAATTGGCGTATGTGGATCTGCGGTATGGAAAAGTCGCGGCTGGAAAGTGAGCATTAGACCCTTTCCTGACTGACTCTAAATACCAGCGGGCGGTAAAAACCAGCGTTAGGACCCCCTAACGCTGGTTTTGACGGCTAACGCAGAACTCTAAATCTAGGCGTCAATTTTTTATGTACATAGTATGTGGGAACAACATATGAAAATGCTATTTTGAACTTTTATATAGGTACAGTGGTTTTTGCTGTAGCACTGTCTAAAATCACTAAAATATTAATATATAAAAATGGCACTGAACTGATTTACTAAGACCCCATATTGCAGCCAAATTTGTATATCGAATGTATTCCAAAGTTCTAAACATCAGAAAATCAATGTTTATAAAGTGAACATTTGAACTTAAACTCTGCCAGTACTACTGTGCAGCCATAGTATACTGTATGTACATATATGTATTTTACTAAAGTATTAGCTAAAGTTCTTTTGAATATAGTGAATTTAGATTGCAAACATCTGTTGTTAATGGGGCAAGAACAATGAGCAGATTTAATCTTTTCCATCCCCTGCAGTATTTTTAAAACTTTTATAGTTTCTGTTGTAAAATTCACCCAATGGTCTAATAACTTTACATTTTACTTCTGTCTATTTTAGCCGCTGGTTTAAGTATTATTGTAGAATTAGATAAACACATAAGTAACTAGCAGTTAACTAGTGTGTTTGTTCAGGAGTCTCCATATAAAAGCATTTTAGGTATCACAAATTATTTTCTTGATAAATAATAATTGCTGTTCTGGTGGGAAAAGTATTTACATAAAATAAATAAAGAGGTAACAACAATATATACTGGGCTAAACACTGCACAAGATATTTTTCTTAAGAGTTCCATTTGCCGTCACAGCAAATATAGGGCTAGATTACAAGTTGAGCGCAAAATATTGCTTCCGCAAAAGTGATATTTGTGCTCAACTTAGTAATATCAGCACACGCAAATGTGCGCTGGTATTGCAAGTAAGGTGCAATGCGAACAGTACCTCAGGTTCACATTGCACTGAAGCATTGCACTTATGAGACCGCGCTTCCATAGGCTCCAATGGGAGCCTTGTTCTGATGCCGTTAACATGGCATAAGAACTAGTGCAGCAAAGGGGGTAAGTTGCGCAGTGATGGACAGCAAATTTAAATATATATGTATATGAATATATATATACATATTTATGTATTAATATGTGTATATACACATATTAACACATAAATATATATGTATATAAGCATATAAATTTATATTTATTGAGAACACACAGTTCCTATAGACCGCAATGTAAAGGTACTTTTCAGTGCCTTTTTTTTCTAACACCACTGACTCGCTCACTTAAACCCATAAAAACTGCTTTGTGCAGTTTTTTATCGCCTGCCTGTAAATGGGCGAATTTGCCCATTTGCGGGCACATGATAAATTAGCAATCCATTTGTAATTTGGCCCATAATTTATTAACAGTTAATATATACATTTATGTAATTGCCTTAATTGTCCTTTTGTCTTACGTGTACAAAATGGTTTCAGTATTCTTGGGAAATGCATCATAAAAAAAAGATTTTATTATTTCTAGAATGTAAACAGCAATATTGGCCTAGGTGAGACACATTGTTTACCTCTGACAAAACCAATTTAACCCCTTAATGACCACAATGTACCCTGTATGTCACTGGTCCTTAAGGGGTTTTTCAGGACATAATAGCACAAGTCTAGCAAGAACACGCTATTAATGCACTCCCTCCAGCAGGCTTTGTGGAATAGATCAGTCTCAACGATGGTGGCAAGACCGCGCTATAAAACAATCAAGTCACAAAAAAAGGCCAGTGACATACAGGGTACGTCGCTGGTCCTTAAGGGGTTAAAAAAAAATACATTGGTAATATATTTTAAATGTTTTGGATTATGTTTGTTTAACTCTTTAAGTGCGGAGTAATTTCATTCTCATGTGGGAGAGCTGTTTTAGCTGTTTGACACTTGTTGAATTTAACAATATCATTCTATCTACCTGTCAACCGCAATCCCCCACCGCAATAACTAATAAAGTTTATTAACCCTATATCCACCATCAAACCCACATCGCAATTCATAATTAAAGTATTATCCCCTAAATCTGCCAACCCCAGCATTGCAAACTACCTAATAAATGTATTAACCCCTAATCTGCCATTAACCCACAACGCAATAAACCTATTAAACTATTAACCCCTAATCGGCGAAACCCACACAACGCAATAATGCTAATAAATCTATTAACCCCTAAACTGCCGAAGCCCACAACGCAAATAACTAATCACTAAGCCCCCTAACCTAACACCCCCTAAATTAACCCCATTACATAAATTAAAATAAAAAATACTAAGTTTAAATTAAGCTAAAATTACGAGAAAATAAAAAGCTAAAGTTACAGAAAATAAAAAAAAAGTCTAACATTACAGAAATAAAAAAAAGTCTAACATTACAGAAAATAAAAAAACAAAATTATAAAAAATTAACCCCATTACATAAATTAAAATAAAACTAAATTAGGTATAAATTTTTTTATTTTTGATAATTTTGTTTTTTAATTTCTGTAATGTTAGACTTTTTTATTTTCTGTAACTTTAGCTTTTTATTTTCTGTAATTTTAGCTTAATTTAAACTTAGTATTTTTTAATTTTAATTTAGTTTCATTTTAATTTATGTAATGGGGTTAATTTTTGATCATTTTGTTTTTTATTTTCGGTAATGTTAGACTTTTTTTTATTATCTGTAACTTTAGCTTTTTATTTTCTCGTAATTTTAGCTTAATTTAAACTTAGTATTTTTTTATTTTATTTTAATTTAGTTTTATTTTAATTTATGTAATGGGGTTAATTTAGGGGGGTTAGGTTAGGGGGCTTAGTGATTAGTTATTTGCATTGTGGGCGTTGGCTGTTTAGGGGTTAATAGATTTATTAGCATTATTGTGTTGTGTGGGTTTTGCGGATTAGGGGTTAATAGTTTAATAGGTTTATTACGTTGTGGGTTTATGGCGGATTAGGGGTTAATAGTTTTAATAGGTAGTTTGCGATGTTGGGGTATATGTGGAGGCCTTAATATGACACTGAATCCTATCTTGGATTGCTTATCCACTAATTACTCAGTCCCTACATCCCAAATAACAAGCACACTCGCCCACCTGAAAAAGCTAACAGTACCTGATCTATGGAGATTTTCTTACCCGGAATTTTTTTTTTACACGTTTTGCTCATACCCGCACAAACAATACTCAAGAATTGATTACATTTTCACAGACGTCACAGGCCTCTCATTATTTAATTAATCTCAAATCTCCCCATAACATGGTCAGACCATGCATAGGTACTAGGTTCCTTAACGTGGCCATCAAAACCAATCCATGACTATATATGGAGGTAGATGAGCATATTCTATCAGATCCAATAATAATCCTGCAAATCTCACAAACCATATCCGAATACTTTCTACATAATAATATATTGAAAATATCCCTGTTAAATCTTTGGGAAGCCCACTTAACAACGATGTACATTTCTAGCAACCATACTCTCTAACATTGAAGAACTAGAAAAACAACATAAACAAAGCCCAACAAAACATAACCTACTAATCTCTCTAAAACTACAAAAAGAAAAATTAGCAACTCAGCTAAATAAAGAACACAAACATCAAGCATCGCACAATCAAATTACGAAGGTCAAAATAAAACTGGTCATTCATTAGCGCGATATCGTAAACAAAAAACTCAGAAAAACTACATTGTACGCATTAAAGACAACCACAATAAAATACACTGTTCTACTCAGGCCATATCTAACACATTCAGAACATATTTCCAAAAACTTTATAACCTAAACACTAATTCTGATCAAAAGATAATCTTATAAGAAACAAAACTAAATGATATGAATACATATCTTTCATCTCTACATTTACTTCATCTTAATACCTTCCAAAAAAACAACTAGAAGATCCCATAACACCAGAAGAAATACAAAAAGCTATTAAATATCTTCCAACAGGGAGATATCCAGGCCTGGATTGCTTTAGTAGTAGATACTACAAACTATTTCAGGAGGAACTTCTTCCTCACATCACAAACTTCTTTAACCATATTGATGAATACAAAAAATTCTCACCCAGATTATTAGAAGCTCACATTATATTATTACCCAAACCAAAAAAGATCATCCATCACACTATCGGCCTATCTTGCTAATAAATTTGGATGTGAAAATATATGCGAAAATACTGGCAAATAGATTAAATCTTATGCTCCCAGACCTGATCCATCAGATCAAGTTGGATTTGTCCCAAAGAGAGAAGCAAAAGATAACACGGTGAGGGCCTTAAACAATCCAATTTGCTCAAGACGAAGGAATCCTAGGGATCCTTCTATCTATAGACGTGGAAAAGGCCTTTGACCATGTTGACTGGTACTTCCTACTCGCTACATTAACCTATTTGGCCCTAAGATATTGAACAGAATTTTTTGATTATACTCCCACCCTAACACAAAACTACTGATAAATGGTACCCTATCAAACCCATTCACCATATCCAATGGCAGACGTCAGGGTTGTCCTCTCTCACTGTTCGCCTGCTTTATAGAAACTCTAGCCACAACAATTAGACAAAACCCACTAATCAAAGGAATAAAAATCAGACCACAAGCCTATGTAATGTCTTTAATTGCAGATGATATCCTATTCTCCATCATAGACCCAGAAATATCAATACTCCCGTTAATGCAAGAATTTAAAAACTTTTAAATCACTCTCAAACTTTGCAATAAACACATATAAATCGGAAGTCCTAACTATCAACCTAGATGATATCACATTAGATAAATTAAAAAATTAACCACTCACTACACTATCTAGGAATCAAACTTGCAACTTCAATAGAAAAAAAACCTTTATAACCAACTTTATCCCTATAAAAAAAAAAATCATCATGACTCTCCAAAAAAATTATCATGGCTAGGAAAAATAAACCTGCTTAAAATGAATAGTTTCCCCAGACTCCTGTATATACTCAAAGCTCTACCAATCCCGTTACCAAAAACTTACATCCACAGCCTACAAAAAACTTTTAGCGATTTTGTCTGGAATAGACGATCACCTAGAATAAACAAAAACAATTATGCAAACTCCCAAACACCAAGGAGGCCTAGGGATACCCTATATAACCTTATACCGTCAAGCCATATTTTTACAAAGAATTGATTGGTGCATACATTATGACCACAAAAGGTGGGTACAATTAGACCACTCAATATCAAACATATCACATTTAGGTAAGATTTGTTGGAACTTAGAGAAATCATCTAACTCATCGCTAACTAAATTACCATTGATAGCGGAAACGTACAAAATATCGGAACTCATCCTATATACACATCTCAACATATCTTCAAAAACCTCCCCATTAACTTAATATATAATGGACAATTTTTGATAGGTT
This sequence comes from Bombina bombina, assembly GCF_027579735.1. Taxonomy (NCBI): domain Eukaryota; kingdom Metazoa; phylum Chordata; class Amphibia; order Anura; family Bombinatoridae; genus Bombina; species Bombina bombina. The sequence continues at coordinate 139,406,271 of NC_069502.1, read as the reverse complement.
CACATGCAATAAGAGACGCACCAAGCACTTTTTACCGAGACATCCCAATTCACTTCATATTAACCAAGAAAAAATTATTAAATCAAACAGATCTAATTTATAAAGGATATGACTTTTTTCGCAATTGGTTTATGTACAGCCTCGTTCATCATTTCATTACCTACCATAAACAGTCTAGAAACATGCGGCTAGATTACGAGTTGTGCATTAGGGTAAAAAAGCAGCGTTAAGAGGTCCTAACGCTGCTTTTGTATGCCCGCTGGTATTACGAGTCTTGAAGGTTTAGGGTCACCGCACACTTCTTTGGCCTTACCGCAAAACGACTTATGTAAACTTCGTAAAGTCTTTTTTTTATGGGACTTCCATAGCGCTGATATTACGAGTCTGTCCTGGGAGGCCAAAAAGTGAGCGGTACACCCTACCCTGTCAAGAGTCCTAACGCATTTAAAAGTCAGTAGTTATGAGTTTTACAACGCCGTAACATAAAACTCATAACTAAAGTGCTAAAAACTACACTAACACCCATAAACTACCTATTAACCCCTAAACTGAGGCCCTCCCGCATCGCAAACACTATAATAAAAATTTTAACCCCTAATCTTCCGCTCCGGACACCACCGCCACCTTCATTATATTTATGAACCCCTAATCTGCTGCCCCCAACATTGCCGACACCTACATTATATTTATTAACCCCTAATCTGCCACCCCCGACATTACTGACACCTACATTATAATTATTAACCCCTAATCTGCCGCTCCGGACACCGCCACCTACATTATATGTATTAACCCCTAATCTGCTGCCCCAACATCGCCAACACCTACATACTATTTATTAACCCCTAATCTGCCGCCCCAATGTTGCCGCATCCTACCTACATTTATTAACCCCTAATCTGCCGTCCCCAACGTCGCCACCACAATATTAAATTTATTAACCCCTAAACCTAAGTCTAACCCTAACACCCCCTAACTTAAATATAATTACAATAAATCTAAATAAATATTACTATCACTAACTAAATTATTCCTATTTAAAACTAAATACTTACCTATAAAATAAACCCTAAGCTAGCTACAATATAAATAATAGTTACATTGTATCTAGCTTAGGGTTTATTTTTATTTTACAGGCAAGTTTCTATTTATTTTAGCTAGGTAGAATAGTTATTAAATAGTTATTAACTATTTAATAACTACCTAGCTAAAATAAAAACAAATTTACCTCTAAAATAAAACCTAACCTAAGTTACACTAACACCTAACACTACACTATAATTAAATAAATTAACTAAATTAAATACAATTACCTAAATTAAATTAAATTAGCTAAAGTACAACTCTCCCCCCACTAAATTACAGAAAATAATAAACAAATTACAAGATATTTAAACTAATTACACCATATCTAATAGCCCTATTAAAATAAAAAAGTCCCCCAAAATAAAAAAAAAACCCTAGCCTAAACTAAACTACCAATCGCCCTTAAAAGGGCCTTTTGCGGTGCATTACCCCAAAGTAATCAGCTCTTTTACCTGTAAAAAAAAAAAATACAAACCCCCCCAACAGTAAAACCCACCAGCCACACAACCAACCCCCCAAATAAAATACTATCTAAAAAACCTAAGCTCCCCATTGCCCTAAAAAGGGCAGTTAGCTCTATTGCAGCCCAAAGTCCCTAACCTAAAAATAAAACCCACCCAATACACCCTTAAAAAAACCTAACACTAACCCCCTGAAGATCGACTTCCTGGGAGAAGTCTTCATCAAGCCGGGCCGAAGTCGTCAACGAAGCTGGGAGAAGTCTTCATCCAAGCCAGGCAAAGTGGTCCTCTAGACGAGCAGAAGTCTTCATCCAGACGGCATCTTCTATCTTCATCCAGATGGCATCTTCTATCTTCATCCATCCGGCGCGGAGCGGGTCCATCTTCAAGACATCCGACACGGAGCATCCTCTTCATCCGACGACTAAAGCTGAATGAAGGTACCTTTAAGGGACGTCATCCAAGATGGTGTCCCTTAGATTCCAATTGGCTGATAGAATTCTATCAGCCAATCAGAATTAAGGTAGAAAAAATCCTATTGGCTGATGCAATCAACCAATAGAATTGAAGTTCAATCCTATTGGCTGATCCAATCAGCCAATAGGATTGAGCTCGCATTCTATTGGCTATTCCAATCAGTTCTATCAGCCAATCGTAATCTAAGAGACGCCATCTTGGATGACGTCACTTAAAGGTACCTTCATTCAGCTTTAGTCGTCGGTTGAAGAGGATGCTCCGCGTCGGATGTCTTGAAGATGGACCCGCTCCGCGCCGGATGGATGAAGATAGAAGATGCCGTCTGGATGAAGATTTCTGCCCGTCTGGAGGACCACTTCGCCCGACTTGGATGAAGGCTTCTCCCGGTAAGTCGATCTTCAGGGGGTTAGTGTTAGGTTTTTTTAAAGGGTGTATTGGGTGGGTTTTATTTTTAGGTTAGGGACTTTGGGCTGCAATAGAGCTAACTGCCCTTTTAAGGGCAATGCCCATCCAAATGCCCTTTTCAGGGCAATGGGGAGCTTAGGTTTTTTTAGATAGTATTTTATTTAGGGGGTTGGTTGTGTGGGTGGTGGGTTTTACTGTTGGGGGGGTTGTTTGTATTTTTTTTTTACAGGTAAAAGAGCTGATTACTTTGGGGCAATGTCCCGCAAAAGGCCCTTTTAAGGGCTATTGGTAGTTTAGTTTAGGCTAGGGTTTTTTTTTTATTTTGGGGGGCTTTTTTATTTTAATAGGGCTATTAGATTAGGTGTAATTAGTTTAAATATCTGTAATTTGTTTATTATTTTCTGTAATTTAGTGTTTGTTTGTTTTTTGTACTTTAGCTAATTTAATTTAATTTAGGTAATTGTATTTAATTTAGTTAATTTATTTAATTATAGTGTAGTGTTAGGTGTTTTTGTAACTTATGTTAGGTTTTATTTTATAGGTACTTTTGTATTTATTTTAGCTAGGTAGTTATTAAATAGTTAATACCTATTTAATAACTATTCTACCTAGTTAAAATAAATACAAACTTGCCTGTAAAATAAAAATAACCCTGATAGCTACAATGTAACTATTAGTTATTTTGTAGCTATCTTAGGGTTTATTTTACAGGTATTTCGTTTTAAATAGGAATAATTTAGTTAATGATAGTAATTTTTATTTAGATTTATTGTAATTATATTTAAGTTAGGGGGTGTTAGGGTTAGAGTTAGACTTAGGTTTAGGGGTTAATAACTTTAATATAGTGGCGGCGACGTTGGGGGCGGCAGATTAGGGGTTTATAAATGTAGGTAGGTTGCAGCGACATTGGGGGCGGCAGATTAGGGGTTAATAAATAGTATGTAGGTGTCGGCGATGTTGGGGGTGGCAGATTAGGGTTAATAAGTGTAAGATTAGGGGTGTTTAGACTCGGGGTTCATGTTAGGGTGTTATTTCCCCATAGGAATCAATGGGGCTGCGATAAGGAGTTTTATGCTGCTTTTTTGCAGGTGTTAGACTTTTTCTCGGCTGGCTCTCCGCATTGATTCCTATGGGGAAATCGTGCACGAGCATGTACAACCAGCTCACCACTGACTTAAGCAGCGCTGGTATTGGAGTGCGGTAATGAGCAAAATTTTGCTCAACGATCACTTCTTGTCTTTTAACGACGGGTTTCTGAAAACTCGGAATACCAGCGCTGCAGGTAAGTGAGCGGTGAAACAAAACTGCTTTATAGCACCGCACAGCCTCTAACGCAAAACTCGTAATCTAGGCCATGGTTAGGCCATAAACTAATTTTGAAAGCCTATGTATCAGACCCCCCACTTTCACATACCCTCTCATCACTATAAAAAATATTGACATGTAACCCACCGGGATCCATTCCTCCCTTCCTAGAAAAATGGGAAGAAGAACTGGGTATAACGATCCTGTCACAAACCAGAATATCTCTTTTCCAAAACATTACAAAAATCTCAATATCACTTTAACTACAAGAAATTAACTTCAAAATTTTACACAGATGATATCTCACCCCAACCAAAATCCATCGCCTATACCACAACAGATCAATCCGCTGCTGGAGATGTTGTCACGGGTACAGTAATATGGCACACATGTGGTGGTGGTGTAACACAGTTCAGAATTAAAGGGACACTGTAGTCAGAAATGAAATGCAAATAACATTGTAGTATAGTTATAAAACTTCTATTTTCTAATGTATATCATTTATTAAATATGTACCCTTTTGTAAATAATTAACTTGGAAGTATTAATTGTTTCCAAACCTACTTGTATGTCAGCCGTTACGGATTCCCATTCCGTGCTGACAACTGCAGTTGTAAGATGGCGTTTTTCGGAAGTAATGCGCATGCGCGAGTTACCGCAGCATCACAGGAAACTTAAACAGCCATACAATATTTGGCAAGAGATAAGACGTGTCACTTTTCTATAATACGTAGAAAGTCTGGATGACAGATTGAATAGATTGTTCCCTCCAATGCGCAAGCCTAAAATGAACATAGATGTGGGTAACTTCGGCTTCTAGGATTAGAAATGCGCATGCGCGATTGAGTCAAATTGATGCGCAGGCTTGTTAGGAAGGGTTATGGTGCTAATGATATGCATAGGATCAAAATGTAATTGGTCAATGATTTCATATACACACAATGCCGAAAACGGTGGGCTGGAAAAGGTGACGTCATGGCCGGGTAATATTTATTAAAAATATAAGGTTTGTAAGCTTCGTTTTTTAGAAAATATAGGTTAGTAGCTTTTAATAGATGATCATTATACAAAATATGTGACTAGTGTGTAACGAAAAAAGAAAAAAACAGTAATCCTTTAATAGAGAGCCATTATCGGAGAAATAGAAGCTATACTAAATACTCAATTCCCCCTAGACCCTTTAATATGGCTCTTAAATAAATCCCCTAAAATTAAAACTTAACATCACCTAAACCTATTTTACATTATGACTAACAGCGCCAAATATCTCTTAGCCAGAAACTGGAAAAGTAAAGAGGCCCCATCTCTGATAATGTGGACACACCGGGTCTCAGAATTCCTAGAACTAGAAAAATATTATTACATTAAAAATGCCAAAATGGGGGGACGGAGCTTGGCCGCACAGCGTGATGGCTGATGATTAGGATAGCTCCAAGGCCCTGATCCTTCAGCCCGATGAAACACCAGCAGAAACCGGGTGTATAAGGCCAAATTTGGGTGCTAATCAACACTGCAGGCGAGGGGTCACAGGAAAAGACGGATCCGTAGCCTCCATTACAGCCAGCAGATCCAGAACGGAATAAGGCCCAGCACGCTAGTACGCCAGCATGCAAGCTCGCCTCTTGAGCTGAGGAGGAACTTTGCCGCAGAATGAGCAGTGACAGCAAGCGGAATAGAAGTGTAACATATCTCAGCCTAATGTCACTATCCCTTTAAGACTTCCTTCTCTGACTGCAGCATTTGGGCAGTATTCACATTCAGCTTGCTTGCCTGCCTGATTAATCATTCATGCACCTGATTACCTCAGCCTCTTTTTAAGCCTTCTCAGGTCTAATGTGCTGGGCATTAACATTGAAGTTGTGATCCTGAACAACAGAGGTCTGTGACTGTTTCCTGCATGAACTTACCAACTATTCCAAGATACAGCAATTTCTTTTACCTATACTAAATATCATCAAACCGCAAGTATCAAAAATATCTCCATTCTGTTTCCTGGACACAGCTACTTAACAATCTCTGAACTTTATTATAAATCAACTATGCTTTTGCTTACCATCACTCTCTAATTACAACAGCATCTTACTCAGAACTTTATAACTATTTCTCTGCTACAAGTTGTCATTGCTGAAATATCCTGCTGCTATTCAGAACTCTGCATCTTTATGTTCAGTTAAAAGCTTTCATGTGATTCTTCAATATATGTTCAAACAGTAATTGATGCCTTAAACTTAACTTTCACCTGTGCTGCTCTGCTAATTACTGACATACAACTCTTTATAATATTATGTACTGTGAACCTGCAACAAACCAAGTTTGCATATATATGCATAAACAATGCCTAAACTTGCAGCTTGTCTAAATACCTGTGCAGCTGTGCTTAACTCTGACATACAGCTTTATATAATATTATGTACTCTGAACCTGCAACAAACCTTAGTTTGCATCTAAGTGTCAATCTTCTACCAGTTTACTCTGAAGTCTGAACATTCCACATTGCTATATTTTTCTCTCATTGAACCCTGCAGCTACTTCTATTAACTAACTATAAGTCACAGTGAAGTCAGAATATATTGTATACAAATGTTGCACTCTCCATTTCTTCTACAATAACTTCTAGCAAATATGAATCACAGAATATCATCTATCCACGTCCAGGTCTTCAAATCCCTACCACTGCCCCGAGGGTCTGTTTCCTGAGCGCATGTACACCGGATCATGACAAGAAGTCAGATAACGGCTCCTATACTGGCATAGCAGGCGAAGCCGACTGAACAGAGAAGGGCAGTATCTGCTGCACATCAGATGGCCGCATGAAAAGGAGGCGGTGGTTCATCACCACAGGTACTGGCTGACACATACTAGGGGCCAAGCCACCATAAAAATAGCAGGAGGGAGAGAATAATAAAGCAAGCACACGAAAAGGCAAAAAGGGCATAGGCTAAAAGAACTAGCCAGGGCAATAAATAAAACCAGAAGCACCAGACAATAAGTGCCAAACAGTCATATATAAACCAGGCATTGAGCTAGGGGTGTCAAGCACCCATTGGTAAAATAAATAGGCCATAGAAATTTGGCACACACAACGTGGACGCAATATAAGATACACATACTGTACTAGAGAAATTTATTTAAGAGAAACATACAGCACCAGGCCAGTCAAGCCCATAGAAACTTAGCCTTCTTCTACCTGAGCACAGGGCAACACCAAAAGAACAGGACAATAGCCCCCTTGAGAGGTATGCCAGCTAAAAAGTCTCAAAAAGTGGACGCACAGACAAAACCCACAATGATAAGTTAATATCTAAAAGTAGCAGAGGGGCCCATACAGGCAAAAGGGGATGCCTCAATGGATGCACCAACCCCGACTGAGAAGGCTGACACCTCATCTACTGCCTCTACACTCCCTGTGCAGTCCTCAGAAATTACAAGAGAAGACCTACATCTTTTAGCTTCAAAGGAAGACATAAAAACAGCCATGGCTGACATGAGAAATATGTTTCAGGAAATGAAAAGGGACATCAAACGTATAGATCAGACTCGAGAGTAGGTACGTTGGAAGAAAGCCACAATACAACAACACAGGATGTCCATCACTTATCACAACTCATGTATAACCAAGAAAAAACTATCCAGAACTTACTTGAAAAAATAGAAGACCTTGATAAGAGAGGTCGCAGAAACAATCTTCGCATCAGAGGAGTCCCAGAGAGCATCCTACCAAACGCGCTTCAAGGATACCTGCAAAACCTATATAGAACAATTAAAGGGAACAACACATCTCCAGAAATTGTTATGGAAAGGGCACACAGAGTGTTAAGAGCTAGACCCTTGGCCACGAGAGATGTTATTGTGAAGTTTCTGAATCACCAGGACAAGGAGGAAATATTGCGACACTCTCAACAAAAACCCCAGCTTACACACGCGGGGATTCCAATACAAGTATTTGCTGATCTCAGCCCCACAACCCTTCAAAAAAGAAGGGAGCTACAATTTATTACCTCAGCTTTACGGGCAGAGAAAATACCCTACAGATGGGGCTTCTCGGTATGTATAACAGCCACGAGAGGAGATAAATCGTCCACATATAGGACACTAGACGACGTTTCTGCAAGACACTAGAAATAAAAGTTATGCCCCTGAGAGATCAAGCTGGCACTTTTGACAAAACCGTCAGGGGAGAGGAGCCATACAAGGGACTTTAAGTAAATGATGCTGGAATCCTTCCACTTCCTCTGGTATAAGAAAACAGCAATGCCACCACACTCAAATAGTTCCAAAAGGTGGCTTTGGCTAAAGGACTCCTATGCAACAGATGGGTAAAGTTGTTACACAGTTACTGATGCACAATGTCCTAAATGCTTATCATTGTTATCTAGTTTAACATGTTTGTAAAGTTATGGCATAATATGTTCCTCCATACACAAAAGCATGACATGTAAATGCTGATGTGGTTTGTATATAATGTTGGTTACTGCCGCATAGTTTAACCTGACAAGGAGATAGGGATACATACTGACTCATGGCTCCCACAAACATGATACTAGAGGCGCAAACTTTAAGACATCGAAACGCATACATGGGTCTGCCACACATAATAGCTATACTGAAAAGGTCAGAAAAGAACACGTAGTCACGCCAAGAATATAGTTTAAGCCCGAACTTGTAAATGGTACTACATCAATAGCCACCGAATCTCCTAAAGAAAGCCCATCACAAGAATGTGGATGTGTAATGTATTATGAAGATTTTATGTGTTCTGTACTCAGTTTAAAATATGAATATGGTAATAAAGGTTATTCATTGATGTTCATTTCATCATCGATATGCTGTCACCTATTGTATATACGGGTATATACACTAAAAACAGGTAGCTTATCTCCGTAAGGAAAGACCCAATACATATTCCACCTCTCAAAGAGGGACACAAGTAGATCCCTGACACATGATCAACTAGATAGATACACTGCCACATGTTGAGACGAGAGGTATGATATTAACTGTGGAAGGCTGGGTCATGGAGCTAACTGATAGGCCTGAACAAGGCTGGCACTCTATCTCGCGCCTGCAGCCAAACATAATTCTTTATATAGCTCAGCACCCTTAGACATATTAAGCTATAGACATACTACTAAACTATATGCCAAAAGTAAAGTTAACACATCACGACACACGTAGAAATCATACCAATCCAAACATGTACCCGCCACCTAACGGATATTTAATACAAATGTATTGGGCTAGGGGTAGGGGATACCACCCTCAGTTAGTGTACTTGACCTCTGTATACTCCTACAGAGAGTCAGGGATAGTAGCTTAACCGCTATACAGGTACAACAGCAGAGGAGTGCTGATGGGAGTGCTGCCAAACCAACTCTAACTACAGCTTTTTCCTTCCCTTACTTAATAACCACAAAAAGCCTATACTATCGCACATCTGTCTTCCCCCTCGTTTTTCCCCCCTTCCCTTCCCACTAAACTCAAACTTTTTGAAAACAGGCCTCCACAGACACCCTATAGTATAGCTATCCGCAATGCCAGGGAAGGATGCTATAACACACTCATTAATGCTAAGGGCCTCAACAGCCCAGAGAAACGCTCTATAGCATTTAGGGATCTACATAGGCAGGAGGGGGACATCATTTTTGTCCAAGAGACACATTTTAAAAAGGGCAGAGAACCCAAACTATTGCATGCTAGATACCAGAGGACATACCTATCCTCAGGACCAACTAAGACGGGAGGGGTGGGTGTCCTGATCAAAAACACACTTAAATTTCCACCAACTCATGTGGAAAAAGACAGAGGGGGCAGGTATATACTTGTATTAGGGCTGCTATATAACAAATATATAACACTAGTAAATATCTATATGCCAAACCAGAAAGTAGTTATACAAAAAATACTAGAATTAAGCAAGGGCACCATATTTCTGGGTGGGGACTTTAACACACCATTAGACCCCACCTTGGACACAACCAGTGGGTCCTCCAGCATGCCCAGGAGAGTACTCAAATCTATCAATCATCAACTGCAACAGCTAATGGTTCACGATACCTGGAGGGCATTACACCCTAGAGATAAAGATTACACATTTTATTCACACCCACATCAGTCATACTCTAGAATAGATTATATTGTGACTGATCCTGCCCCACTTTCTTAGGTGTACCACTCAGAAATACTACCATGCACATGGTCAGGCCACTCGCCGGTTGTATGCGATTTCATATGGCTTGAGAAGCCACTACTCCCCTATATTTGGCAAATGGATGACTATCTCCTACGCAAACCCCCTGAACAAAGTGGAAATAGACCGAGAGCTAAAACAATATTTTAGTTTCAACACCATAGATCAGACCAAAGTCCCATTGATATGGGAAGCACACAAAGCTGTCATAAGAGGGGTCATGATAAAAAAAATAAAAAAAAGGTCAGCAACGCAAACAGAGCAGACAATATAGCAATTCGCTCAAGGCACAAATAGCGTACTGGGAGTCCTTACATAAAAAGAATGCAGCATTGGTCACTGTCCTAAACTCACTCACACAAGTCAGGGAGGAACTCCACACTCTCCAACTGAAGGAGACACAGCTGATTTCACTGCCACTGCAAAAACAATATTTTGAATTCGGTAAAAAACCTGGCGCATTTCTGGCCAAAGCTCTTAAAAGACAACAATTTAAGGCACATATAGCACATATATATGACAAACATGGGACACAACATAAAGATACCCTGAATATCACTGAGACACTGAGATTGTACTATTCCTCGCTATACAACCTAAAAGTGGACACCGCAGCACTAAACCCCAACACTGACAAAGAGACTAGCCTGACAGAATTTGAAGAATACCTAAAGGACATAAATATCCCGACTATAGACCCAGATGAAGCAAAACAATTAGAGTCACCCATAACACACACCGAGATTCTAAAAGCAATCAAGGACATGCCGGCAGGGAAGAGCCCAGGGCCGGAAGGGTTTGGCATATCTTAAGCAATTTGCAGCATTACTAACCCCCCCACTTGGCCAAACTGTACAACTCACTACTAAAAGATGGTGGTTTTACCAAGAACCTACTCGAAGCACACATAACTGTATTGCCAAAGCCTGGCAAACCACCCAATAGACCAGAAAATCTCTGCCCAATCTCCTTACTCAATTCTGACGTAAAAATATATGCAAAGATTCTAGCCACATGCATAAATAAAGTCCTCCCAAAATGAATCAATCCAGATCAAGTTGGCTTTGTACCGGGTCGAGAGGTGAGGGATAACACCTTGAAGGTGTTACAGCTCATTTCCCACGCACAAAAAAATGGGATCCCCTTGAGCCTCACCTCCACAGATGCCGAGAAGGCTTTCGACAGAGTGAATTGACCCTTTTTAAGGGGCACTCTGTCGAAAATGGGCTTCAGACAACTCTTTATAGGGATGATATTTGCATTATATACTATACCAACTGCGAAAGTAAAGGTAAACGGGTGGCTGTCAGAAAGCTTCATAATCACAAACGGAACAAGGCAGGGTTGCCCCCTCTCCCCAATTTTATTTGCAATCTCCATAGAGATTCTGGCCCTCAAAATTTGCGGATGCCCACAGGTTATTGGTATCACACTGTATCATACAGAACATAAAATGGCAATTAACGCTGACGGTGTACTGCTTACACTCACAAATACGGAAACATCCCTTCCACGAGTCTTGCAAATCTTTAGAGAATTCGGTAAACACTCCAATTTTTTGTTAAACATTGGCAAATCTGAATTTTTAAATATTTCCATGCCTACAGAAAGAATCCCGCAAATAATGTCAGACTGCCCATTAAAACAACAACATGATAGGATGAAATATTTAGGGATATACCTCTCAGCAAACACAGAGGCGCTATTTGAAGCTAACTTTAAGCACTTAGAAGGGGCTCTAATTAGGGATCTTTCTTGTTGGAAAAGTAAAAACTTTTCTTGGTTGGGCAGAATTCGAGTAGTAAATATGAATATTTTACCTAGAATACTTTATGTTCTGCAGACCCTCCCTATCCCCCTACCAATAGATTATTTAACAAAATTACAGAAAGCGATGGAGGCATTCATCTGGAATGGTATAAGACCAAGGATAGCTATGCAAACATTATATCTGCCCAAAGAGAGAGGGGGGCTGGGCATCCCAAACCTACAGTTATACAGACAGCCAATAATCTTTTAGAGACTGGTGGAATGGTGCACTAACGACCCCATAAAACATTGGATCCAGGTAGATAGATCTATATTGCACACAAACAACCCAGGGTGCCTGGCGTGGCTAATGAAAAAAGAAAGACCTACCCTGATAGAGGATTATCCTCTGATAAGAGAATTCTTTGCAACGGGGCCAGGATCGTACAAACCTCCACACATATTTTGACGCTGGCATCGCCAATGACACCTTATATAGACAACCTTGACATGAAACTTAACTTAATAATACGGTACGATTAGGGAAAATACAATATACCACCTGACACAACCTCAACATCACAAACTAAAACTGCTGAGAGACATGTCAGAAACAGATCCCTCCATAACTTGGATGACATACGCACAGATAAGCCACTACATTAACTCACATAGACCTAAACTATCACTCCTTAGGCAAGTGACTGATTTTGAAAAACTGTGTCTAGCAAATCAGACACCCTCACATTTAATATCCATTTTGTACAAGAAGTTGCAGATAACCGGTAAAGATCTTTTACCAACATACACCAGGGCACGGGACAAAGAACTTACTTTAGGACTAACACTAAAAAACTAGAAAGAATATTTCTTAATAACAAAACAGCATCTATTGCAGCTCAAGTACAGGAGACCAACTTTAAGTTCCTAACAAGGTTGTACCTGACACCGGCAAGGTAAAAAGTGATATACCCCACTTCCGCGGGCAGATGCTGGAGGGGTTGTGGGAAAAAGGGTACCATACAACATATCTGGTGGGATTGCCCTAACATACAACAATTCTGGAGAGACATAATAGAACACATCTGCAAGGTCCTGGAGACCATAGTCCCCAGGGACCCGAAAATACTACTCTTTACAAGCCTCCCTAAACTAAAAGATGTGGCAAAACGACAGCTGTTACTATCGATGTTAAGTAGCGTAAAAATGCTGATTCCCAGATACTGTAAATCTGATAAGAAACCCACATTTGGGGAGTGGGTGAAACACGTTGAAACACTCCTGCAATTGGAGAGGTATCACTACATTAGAAATAATAAAGTTGAAATACTTGAAAGGATGTTAATGTTATGGAAGCAGGAACAAAGACCCTAATTTAGTCTCATGCGGGTCCTGTGTATTGCAGTTCTCTACATTATACTCCCCCCCCAAAACACTTCCCTCCGCCCCCCTCACCCCCTTCCCCACCCACACCTTGGAGCAAGCGGCGACCATGGCGGCACTGCAAAAGGAGATATAGCTGGTTACTTAAAAAGAGGTAACGCCTGCTCGAGCAACCCTAATAGAGCAGACCGTTAAGGATAACGCGTTGTTATTATTTCACTTTATTTTTATTTTGTTGTATTCAGTTGATATATAGCATCCGCTTAAAGACTACACTTTATTGAAACTGGACATTGGGAGGTCATTTATATTGTTTGTCAATGACCCAAGAGAGGTCTTAGTTACAACAGAAAAGACTATATTTTGAGACCAAGTTAGACATATACGGCAGAGCATGTGATCATTTCAACGTGTGATTTTGCAGAAACTTTGTTATGTACCAATCTTGATGCCTGTTATGTACATTTACTGTATGATATGTATGTCCTGTTGAGCTAAATAAAGATTTTTGGAAACAAAAAACTAAAAAAATAAAAAAAAATGTCAAAATGGACATATATGCAGAAATAATGAATACATGGGAACAATATCTCAAGAAATAAAACCACACATAAAAAGGTAAAATACAGGTCCGTTTAATGAACATCATTCAACACAACATTGAACCAAATCATACAGGTTCTAATCACACAAATACACCAAGTACACATGGGTCTCAACAATCAAGTGAGGGCGAGTCGTCTTCCATAGCATTAATATGTTTTTGTCAACTTCTTTTCTTTCCCTTCTTCCACCTTCTTAACACACTAAAACAGCATAAATAGGACTTAATGAAGTGAAATGTCAACTTTAAAGAAGGTTTTACTATCTGTATCTTCCTTTCCTGTAAGACTCAAATGTTTAAAATCCACCAACCTTTATATGTTGATAACGGGAAGCTGCGTCTCCCACATTGTACTGTGACATTATTTGAATAAAGTCGGAAAAAAAAAAATATATAGCAGATATGAGGTCAAAATATTATATATATATATATATATATATATATATATATATATATATATATATATATATATATATATATATATATACAGTATATATTATTATTATTATTTTAAACGGAGTAAAGAACAAAACTATTTTTGTTATTGCTTAACACACCTTCAGGTTAGCACTCGAACGAAAGCCAGGTTACTTTACCTTCCTCAACAGCTCATTTTTTTTATTTCAAAGCGCTGTTGGCTGCTTTACCCAGCATGAGAGCGAACTACAATTAGTTCAATAGCATGATCATGCTTTTGAAAAACATTAATTTCTATGTTTACTGTCCCTTTAAGAGCACATATTTGTTACATTAAAATGTTCCTTTAAGGTATTTTTTATTTTTTTATGACTAAAAGACAGGCTTTTGAAACTGGAAGAAGAAACTAAAGAATAGATATCACAGATTTGTGCTGCTTTAAAACTTTGCCGATGAGGACATACAGGATGGGAAACTAGGGTTGCAAGGTGTCCAGTATTCAACATGACTCAGTATTTTAGCAGGCTGTTCAGTAAAATCCTCACAAAAATACTAGACACTTTAGTCTAAATTAGTAGTCAAATTTAAACTTTCATAATTCAGATAGGGCATGCAATTTTAAACAACTTTGCAATTTACTTTTATCATCACATTTGCTTTGTTCTCTTGGTATTCTTTGTTGAAAGCTAAACCTAGGTAGGCTCATATGCTAATTTCTAAGTTCTTGAAGGCTGCCTCTTATCTCAGTGCATTTTGTATGTTTTTCACAGTTAGACACTGCTGGTTAATGTGTGTCATATAGGTAACATTGTGCTCACTCCCGTGCAGTTATTTATGAATTATTGGCTAAAATGCAGTCTGTCAGAAGGATTGAGATCTGCAGAGGCTTAGATACAAGGTAATCACAGAGGTAAAAAGTATATTAATATAACTGTGTTTGTTATGCAAAACTGGGGAATGGGTATTAAAGGTATTATCTATCTTTTTAAACAATACAAGTTTTCAAGTATACAGGGAGTGCAGAATTATTAGGCAAGTTGTATTTTTGAGGATTAATTTTATTATTGAACAACAACCATGTTCTCAATGAACCCAAAAAACTCATTAATATCAAAGCTGAATAGTTTTGGAAGTAGTTTTTAGTTTGTTTTTAGTTATAGCTATTTTAGGGGGATATCTGTGTGTGCAGGTGACTATTACTGTGCATAATTATTAGGCAACTTAACAAAAAACAAATATATACCCATTTCAATTATTTATTTTTACCAGTGAAACCAATATAACATCTCAACATTCACAAATATACATTTCTGACATTCAAAAACAAAACAAAAACAAATCAGTGACCAATATAGCCACCTTTCTTTGCAAGGACACTCAAAAGCCTGCCATCCATGGATTCTGTCAGTGTTTTGATCTGTTCACCATCAACATTGCGTGCAGCAGCAACCACAGCCTCCCAGACACTGTTCAGAGAGGTGTACTGTTTTCCCTCCTTGTAAATCTCACATTTTATGATGGACCACAGGTTCTCAATGGGGTTCATATCAGGTGAACAAGGAGGCCATGTCATTAGATTTTCTTCTTTTATACCCTTTCTTGCCAGCCACGCTGTGGAGTACTTGGACGCGTGTGATGGAGCATTGTCCTGCATGAAAATCATGTTTTTCTTGAAGGATGCAGACTTCTTCCTGTACCACTGCTTGAAGAAGGTGTCTTCCAGAAACTGGCAGTAGGACTGGGAGTTGAGCTTGACTCCATCCTCAACCCGAAAAGGCCCCACAAGCTCATCTTTGATGATACCAGCCCAAACCAGTACTCCACCTCCACCTTGCTGGCGTCTGAGTCGGACTGGAGCTCTCTGCCCTTTACCAATCCAGCCACGGGCCCATCCATCTGGCCCATCAAGACTCACTCTCATTTCATCAGTCCATAAAACCTTAGAAAAATCAGTCTTGAGATATTTCTTGGCCCAGTCTTGACGTTTCAGCTTGTGTGTCTTGTTCAGTGGTGGTCGTCTTTCAGCCTTTCTTACCTTGGCCATGTCTCTGAGTATTGCACACCTTGTGCTTTTGGGCACTCCAGTGATGTTGCAGCTCTGAAATATGGCCAAACTGGTGGCAAGTGGCATCTTGGCAGCTGCACGCTTGACTTTTCTCAGTTCATGGGCAGTTATTTATTATTTTGCGCCTTGGTTTTTCCACATGCTTCTTGCGACCCTGTTGACTATTTTGAATGAAACGCTTGATTGTTCAATGATCACGCTTCAGAAGCTTTGCAATTTTAAGAGTGCTGCATCCCTCTGCAAGATATCTCACTATTTTTGACTTTTCTGAGCCTGTCAAGTCCTTCTTTTGACCCATTTTGCCAAAGGAAAGGAAGTTGCCTAATAATTATGCACACCTGATATAGGGTGTTGATGTCATTAGACCACACCCCTTCTCATTACAGAGATGCACATCACCTAATATGCTTAATTGGTAGTAGGCTTTCGAGCCTATACAGCTTGGAGTAAGACAACATGCATAAAGAGGATGATGTGGTCAAAATACTAATTTGTCTAATAATTCTGCACTCCCTGTACTGTCCCTTTAAATGTCCATTTTTTTAAGTACATGTGTTAGCTTAATGTAAAAGGTCTCGTATGCCTAAACGCATTATAAATATAAAGCAGAAATAAGTGAGGGGCAGATTGTAAACAAGCATGTTTAAAATATTTCAGTGACAAAGAAAGGGTAACATTTATATTAAAGCTGGCAGGTAATGCATATTAGTGCACAAATGATCCGACAGATACTACAGTATAAATTACATTTTGGTTAGCAGGTTGAAAACAGCTAAATTTGTAGACAGGAATATTTACAACCATGTCAACAGAACATAGGTTTATTCAACAAAGGAATATTTTTTTTAAAAACTAAAAAGTATAATATTTTTAGATGGTTAAAAGGAAATGATATCTATTGTAAGCAAATCAGTCTGATAATATGTCTAATGGTATCTGCAATACAGAATAAATATAAAAAGTGTATTGTTATGTATAGATGAATGTTGTCTGATGTACTGCTGATAAAGCAAACAAGCAGAATAAATTATAAAAACATTTCTCTTGCTGAAGGTGTAGTTAAGGGAGGCGTTGGTTGAAATAAACTGATGCTTTCTTGCCTGAGGAAATACAATGTGTCCTTAAAATGAAAGCTGTTGAGCAAATAAAAATGCTGACTAAGGGCTCCATGTACTAAGCCGTCAATTCATCCGTCATTGTAGACGCGGATAAACTCGCCGTTACTCGCCGCGGGCGAAATGGTGTCCGCTGTCGCTATGTACTAATATTCCCCCAATAAATAGACAAGTCTAGCCCGCCGCGAGCAGTTGCGGATTGTTGATAAATTTGACGCCTCGCTCGCCGCGACTAAGCTGATGGTACTTAACTTTCAGTTGAATTGTCTGGCCAATTATTAACACGTGACATGCAAGGTGTCACGAACATCATAGTAGTCGCGGGAATAGAATTTTGCTCCTATAAAAGTTCAACTTATCTAAACAACTTTATTATTGTTCAAAATTTTTTGAAGAGTGATAACAGAGCGTTATTTTTGTAATATTTATTTACAATTTGGATATGGCTTCATCTGGATCTGATAATATATAAATATTAATATAAAAATAATTATAAAGATTGACAACTAACAATACAAATTTAAATAGATTACTCTTTAATTACAGTCGACAAATTGGGCGCAATTTATGTACATGGAAATGAGAGACAAATTAGACGCCAGTTATGCTGTAAGTACAATGCTGATATTACTGCCTTTTATATATGTCTAGACTGGCGTCTAGATTGACTTTCCTATTGTTTTGTACCTTGCCCGCCACCTAAAAGGTGGCGAGGCAAAAATAGCGAGGTGGGAGCGGAAATTGTAGCGAGCGGACAAATAGATTTTTTAGTACATTCGTTTTTTGGCGAGTTGGTGGTCAAATGTGTCTAATTACAGTGAAAAATGGAGCGGTAGCGAGGTTTGGCGGATAAGTACGCTCGCAATTTTAAAGATGCGAGTTTTAACATAATTGACGGCTTTGTACATATCAGTTTGCGAGTTTTGACGCGAGATTTGTTGCGGGTAGCTCGCTGACTGCTTAGTACATGGAGCCCTAATTCCATATTTGCTAAAGATATAGAAAACTTAAAAAATATATCTGCGTATATATAACAACAAAGTAAAACTAAGCAGTTGCCAAATTGCTTGTAACGCTTTACTGAAAGCAAATTGCTTCTGTAGTTTTCAAGTGCAATGCTGGAGTATAAAATACACATTTTCCGTACATGAGTCTATCCAATCACATTGTGATACAGAGACTAAGAGGTAGATTTATCAAATGCCGGGCGGCATACGATGTCAGCATTTATCATTGCACAAGCATTTCTGGTGAAATGATTGTGCAATGCCGCCCCCTGCACATTCCGCTAGCAGGGGGTGTCAATCATCCCGATCGTATATGATTGTGATCATTGCTGTCCACCACCGGATGAGTTAAGGAGTCTTACGACCGCTGCTTCCTAACTTAACTTTCAGGCGGATCTAAAACTTCGGGTTTAGATTGCAGTATCCGCTGCTTGATAAATCTACCCCTACGACCAAGATTACACTTGGAGTACTACTGCGGGCCCACGCTAAGAATAACGCACAATCAAAGATTACAAATCCATGGGAATTTTTTTTTTTACCAGAGAATGTTAGCATGGCTGCCATTTTTTGCGTGCCTTATGCTTTTAATGGCTAGTGCGGCTGTGCTAAATATCGATCAAATCACAAATAGCAAGTTATGTATTGCGCTGAAAAGCAACACATAACAGCACTAAAAAATGTATTGCAACTGGAGACCTAGTAAGTGTTAGGACTAGAATAAAAGTATAACCATTGATATGTAAAACATTGATAACATACTTTTATTATTATTAATATATATACTGTATATATATATATATATATATATTTATATTTATATATACACACACACATTATATATAGATATAATTTATACAGAGTGAAGAACAACCTGAGTGAAGAACCTGAGTGAAGAACCTGAGTTTTGTAGCCTGCCATATAGATGTCTATTAAGTGAGTGATACGGCAGGGTCGAGCTGTCTGACCTCCAGGTGTTAACGTGCATGAGGCTTTTGCTCGAGTGCTACCATTTTACTTTTAACTTGTAATATGAGTGCAAGAATAAGAATTACAAAGCAATGTTAACTCTCAATAGCACTAATATTTTTGCGCTCCACTTGTAATCAAGCCATAAACGTTTCTGGTGTCTGCAAGTAAATTTGCTCTGTAGTTTCTGAGTTATAAAACCCAAAAGTAAATAATTAAGAATTTTCATGTGCAGGAGAAATAATTAATAAAACGAAAATCAAAATAAAATCTTGTCCAAAAGTGTTTTTCTATTTTTGCAGGCAAGCATGTTATTATGATATATTGCAAGATTAGTCATGTTTATATTTTTGCTTATCTGGGGAACATCATCTGCAGATAGATCTTATTTACAGTCATAACTTCCCTGGGCCTTAAATGTTTCAAGTTTTTACCTTTTTGACTAGACTCATACAAAAGTATGCTAAATTATATGAAGGCTGTAAATTCAGGACCAAAAATAAATTTTAAATGCTATTTTATTATTATTATTATTATTATTATTATTATTATTATCAGGTATTTATTGTGTAATAAAAATTATAGATCTCTTGTAGCCTGATTAATAAAGTAAGTCACATTTCAAGCTTGAAAGTTCAATTCTCATCTTCTCAAAAAATTCTTAAAGTGCGGGACAGTTCACCCAAAAAATGTCTCCCCTTTATATTATTCCCAATGATCCATTTTACCTGCTGGATTGTATTAAATTGTTTCCCAGTAGCTCCTTTACCCCTATTTCAGCATATGAAATAGCTGATTTAGCCTGTAGTATCACAACCTATACTAAAAGTTTTGATACTGGAGTATATGCTATTCACAGACTATGTAAACAAAGCCAGCAGAAGAAATTAAACTCTCAGTGGGTTGCAGGATAGTTTAAGTAATACAATGTTAATTTTCCATTGTTCTTTCAAGTATTGAGCTTTGGTTTACAAACAGATATAAGATGAGGAAGCAAGTCTGTGTGAATTAAAGTGATAACATAATGAGATCTGATATTAGCTGGAAGCTCAACCCATTGTAATAGGCTGTGGTTTAAAAGCAAAAAGCCAGCTACTTTATATACACAAATAAACATGAAAATGCAAAATCTTAAACATGTTATACTCTGCAGCTGGTATAAAAAGTCATTGAAAATACATTAATTGGAAAACAATTTAACAGTAGACTGTCCCTATATATATATATATATATATATATATATATATATATATATATATATATATATAACCTGAGGAATAGTTTTCAGACTCTTTTACTTTACTTTGCTTATAAAATCACAAAAGTTTGCCAATAGAAAAAAAGGAAACTGGAAATTCCAAAGGTAAAAGCTTTCACATTTTAGTAAACGTCTTGTTTACCTGCAGACTACAGTAGATCTTTCCAATTATCTCTCAAGCCTTTAAAAGAAGGTACCTGAACATTATCTATGTATTATTATTATTATAACGGCTTGAACTGTTCTGCAATCAGCACTCTAGCTACAAAAAAAAACTAATTGTGTGATTGTCTTATGGCTAGAGCACCGATTGAAGAACAGTATAAGGAGCCTATTTATGAAAGGCCTGTCGGACATGATCCGACATTGCGGATCATGTCCAACAGACCTCGCTGAATGCGGAGAGCAATACACTCACCGCATTCAGCATTGCACCAGCAGCTCTTTTGAGCTGCTGGTGCAATGCCGCCCCATGCAGATTCATGGCCAATCGCCGCTAGCAGGGGGTGTCAATCAACCCGATCGTATTCAATAGGGTTGAATTGAGGTGATGTCTGTCCGCCTCCTCAGAGTAGGCAGTCTTTAGACCGCTGCTTTATAACTGGTGTTTCTGGCGAGCCTGAAGGCTCGCTAGAAACACGGGGCTTCAAGTTCCATACAGAGCTTGATAGATATGTCCCTAAATCTTTAGTGGGAGGCGGAAGAACGGGTATTTGAAATTCAATATTTTAAAGCAAATCTTCATTACATCTGCAAGGATGAGAATGATGTTAATACAGAGTAAGATGAGGGCAATTATTAGATAAGTGGAATTAATTTGTTACTGAATTTAGTGGTAGGCTTCCCTGAACAAAAATATCTTTAGGGAGTGTTTAAAAGAAGGCAAATTAGAGGAAAGTCTGACAGCGCGAAGAAGTGTGTTCCAGTGGGTTGGTGCTGCATGAGAGAAGTCCTGCAGTCTAGCATGGGAAAGGTGATGATAGAAGATGCAAAGAGCAGGTCATTATTTGATCTTAGGGGCTGGCTGGAGTATATTTGTTGATATGTGAGGACAGGTAGTGGCTTTGTAGGTAAGGGTGATCATTTTGAATTTAATTCTGCTGTGACTGGGGAGCCAATGATGGGACTTGCAGGGAGGTGCAGCAGATACAGAGTGGCAGAAACCCCTTAGAATATTATAAAGGTTAGGTAGGGATATCAATGGTCTAGTCAAAGTTAATAAGACATCATCAGCAAATAGTGTAAGTTTATATTCCCCATTTGTCAGCTTCATTCCCGACACATCTACTGACTGTCTGATAAGTGCCGCTAACGGCTCAATGCAGATGGCAAACAGTAGCGGCGAGAGCGGGCACCCTTGGAGGGTACCATTTAATATATCTATAGGTCTTGAGATATAGCCTTCCCGCCCCCACCACCGCCGTCAGCTCTGAGTATATAGTTTCAAGTGCCTTACATGGAACATAAAATTCCAGTCTACCCTACTGAACGCTTTTTCTGCGTCAAGTGACAGGAGTAGAGCCGGCGTTCCAGATTTTGCCAAGTAATCTACCAGGGTCACTATTCTCCTTATGTTATCCGGAGCCTCCATATAACTTAACAAACCTCACCTGATCTTGGTGTACCAATGAGGGCAATATTAACTTCAGCCTGTTTGTCATAATTTTTGTGAAAATTTTGATATCTAAGTTTATCAGAGAGATAGGCCTGTAGTTCTGACAATATGTTGGATTTTTCCCTTGCTTTGGGATGACCACTATCTTAGCTCGTAGCATCTCTCAAGGTAGTGTCCGGCCCGCTAAGATACCATTACAAAAGGTTAGTAAATGAGTCATCAATTCTTTTTTAAATAACTTGGAATATTCTCCTATGAAGGGATCTGGACCTGCTGCTTTACCTGCCTTAAGGTCTTTAATGACTGCCAAGATCTCGTTTGCTGTGATCTGTGAATTAAGATTTGTGAGATCTGAGTCCTGTATCACCCCTAAATTAGCCTGCTGTAGGAAACTATCAATTTGCAAAGTGAGATCCCCCCTGGGCACTTTCTTTCCATTATATAATTTCTCATAGTATAGGGCAAAAGCTTCAGCGATTTCCTGTGGATTTGAGGTAGCAACCCCCCCCTCTTTGTGAATGGTGGGTATAGAAAACATTTTGTTTTTTTTCTTTTAATTTAAATGCCACATATTTGTCTGGCTTATTTGCGTAAACATAATAGTGTGCTTTCAACCTCAGAGCTGCTCTAATAGAAGATTTGTTTAATATTTTAGATAACTCCTGTCTCCTAGACTGGAGCGTTTTGTAAACCTCCGGCCTTAGGGTGTGTCTGTGCTCTCTCTCAAGTTCCTCAATCTCTCTCTGGAGTGTGTTTACTAACTGTGTTGATTTTCTCTTCAACATCGATGCCTCTTTGATAAGATGGCCTCTCAGGTAAGGCTTATGAGCCGCCCCCGGTGCTAGCTGGTTACTAGTGGACCCCACATTTATCTTCCAGTATTCCTGCAGTGCTTTTGTTATTTTTCGATGTATCTCTGGATACATAAGGAGCGCTGGATTATATGACCACGATCTTTGTCTAGAAAAATGTATTATCCCTGATAGCTCTAACGTCACTAGAGAATGGTCTGACCAGAGGCACGTTTGTGTGCCCGATGTAACTAGGTTAGGGGTTAGTATTTGGCTCACATAGATATAATCTAGAGTAGAGTATGATTTATGTGCCAGCGAGTAGTATGTATAATCATGTTTTGAGTTATCCACCGCCACCCAAGAGTCTATAAGATTATGTGTCCCCAACGTTTCCCTAATTGACTTAACAATGACATTATGGGGGGTAGTTATCAAGCCATCAACCTCAAATACACTGGAATTCCGCAGCGTATTTGTGGCGAGGCTGATTCGCTTTAGTTATCAAAGGCTAGAGACCGGCAAAAGTAGAATTTTGTGACGTAAGCTTCGATCCGCCGGACTCAGTCCGACACAGATCGATTCTTACGTCACTCCAGATGTTCCACACAATCTGACTACTTTTGCTAGTTATCAAAATTTAGGGGCTCCCGGACACCGCCGCAACCTACATTATACCTAGTAACCCCTATCCTGCCCCCCCCCCTATACCGTCGCCACCTATAATAAAGTTATTAACACCTATCCTGCTGATCCCGCACCTCGCTGCAACTAAATAAATAGTTTAACCCCTAAACCGCCACTCCCGGACCCTGCCGCAACCTATATTAAATTTATTAACCCCTAATATGCCCCCCCTACACTGTCGCCACCTATAATAAATTTATTAACCCCTATCCTGCCCCCCACTACACCGCCGCCACTGTAATACATTTATTAACCCCTAAACCTAAGTCTAACCCTAACACCCCCCTAACTTAAATATTAATTAAATAAATCTAAATAATATTTCTATTATTAACTAAATTAATCCTATTTAAAACTAAATACTTACCTTTAAAATAAACCCTAATATAGCTACAATATAAATAATAATTATATTGCAGCTATTTTAGGATTTATTTTTATTTTACAGGTAACTTTCACTTTATTTTAACTAGGTACAATAGCTATTAAATAGTTATTAACTATTTAATAGCTACCTAGCTAAAATAAAGAGAAAATTACCTGTAAAATAAAAACTAACCTAAGTTACAATTACACCTAACACTACACTATCCTTAAATAAATTATTCCTATTTAAAACTAAATACTTACCTGTAAAATAAACCCTAAGATAGCTGCAATGTAATTAATAATTACATTGTAGCTATTTTAGGATTTATATTTATTTTACAGGTAACTTTGTATTTATTTTAGCTAGTTAGAATAGTTATTAAATAGTTATTAACTATTTAATAACTACCTAGCTAAAAGAAATACAAAATTACCTGTAAAATAAATCCTAACCTAAGTTACAATTAAACCTAACACTACACTATCATTACATTAATTAAATAAATTAACTATAAATAACTACAATTAAATACAATTACATAAACTAACTAAAGTACAAAAAATAAAAAAAAGCTAAGTTACAAAAAATAAAAAAAATAGGTTACAAACATTTAAAAAAATTACAACAATTTTAAGCTAATTACACCTAATCTAAGCCCCCTAATAAAATAACAAAGCCCCCCAAAATAAAAAAATTCCCTACCCTATTCTACATTAAAAAAGTTCAAAGCTCTTTTACCTTACCAGCCCTTAAAAGCGCCTTTTGTGGGGCATGCCCCAAAGAAAACTGCTCTTTTGCCTGTAAAAGAAAAATACAACCCCCCCAACATTAAAACCCACCACCCACATACCCCTAATATAACCCAAACCCCCCTTAAAATAACCTAACACTAATCCCCTGAAGATCATCCTACCTTGAGTCGTCTTCACTCAGCCGAGCAGCGATGGAACCGAAGAGGAGATCCGGAGCGGCAGAAGTGATCCTCCAAGGGGCGCTGAAGATGTCTTCGATCCGGGCGATGTCTTCTTCCAAGCGGCGCTGAAGAAGTCTTCGATCCGGGCGATGTCATCTTCCGAACGGCGGTGAAGAAGTCTTCGATCCGGGCGATGTCATCTTCCAAGCGGGGTCTTCAATCTTCTGCTTCAGGATCCATCTTCATTCCGCCGATGCGGAACATCCTTCTTTCCCGACGGACTACCGACGAATGAAATCTCCTTTAAGGGATGTCATCCAAGATGGCGTCCCTTCAATTCCGATTGGCTGATAGGATTCTATCAGCCAATCGGAATTAAGGTAGGAAAAATCTGATTGGCTGATTGAACTTTTTTAATGTAGAATAGGGTAGGGAATTTTTTATTTTGGGGGGCTTTGTTATTTTATTAGGGGGCTTAGATAAGGTGTAATTAGCTTAAAATTGTTGTAATATTTTTTAAATGTTTGTAAATTATTTTTTTTATTTTTTGTAACTTAGCTTTTTTTATTTTTTGTACTTTAGTTAGTTTATGTAATTGTATTTAATTGTAGTTATTTGTAGTTAATTTATTTAATTAATTTAATGATAGTGTAGTGTTAGGTTTAATTGTAACTTAGGTTAGGATTTATTTTACAGGTAATTTTGTATTTCTTTTAGCTAGGTAGTTATTAAATAGTTAATAACTATTTAATAACTATTCTAACTAGCTAAAATAAATACAAAGTTACCTGTAAAATAAATATAAATCCTAAAATAGCTACAATGTAATTATTAATTACATTGCAGCTATCTTAGGGTTTATTTTACAGGTAAGTATTTAGTTTTAAATAGGAATAATTTAGTTAATAATAGAAATATTATTTAGATTTATTTAATTAATATTTAAAATAGGGGGGTGTTAGGGTTAGTGTTAGACTTAGGTTTAGGGGTTAATAAATTTATTACAGTGGCGGCAGTGTAGTGGGGGCAGGATTGGGGTTAATAAATTTATTATAGGTGGCGACGGTGTAGGGGGGGCATATTAGGGGTTAATAAATTTAATATAGGTTGCGGCAGGGTCCGGGAGCGGCGGTTTAGGGGTTAAACTATTTATTTAGTTGCGGCGAGGTGCGGGATCAGCAGGATAGGGGTTAATAACTTTATTATAGAGGGCGGCGGTATAGGGGGGCAGGATAGGGGTTACTAGGTATAATGTAGGTTGCGGCGGTGTCCGGGAGCGGCGGTTTAGGGGTTAATACATTTATAAGAGTTGCGGCGGGGTCTAGGATCGGCGGTTTAGGGGTTACTAACTTTATTTAGTTGCGGGGGGCTCCGGGGGCGCCAGTAAAAAAGCTGTAAAAAAGCCGAAGAGCAGCGAGATCGGATGAGTGATAACTATCACAGTCCGCTGCTCATCGCCCCGTACTTGGTGCGCGGCTTTTTGACAGCTTTTTTGATAACTTAGGCGAATTTTTGCAGGTCCGCGGTGGCGATGTGAGGTGAGCTTAGGCGGACATATTGGGCCGGCGAAGGCAGGAAAAGTAGACGCGTTGATAACTATCCCCCATAGTCTGTGTTGTTTACTATTAGTTTTGGAGGTTCCTATCATTGTGAAAGAAGTCATAGATACATTGAAATCTCCCGCTAAAATTATTCTGTCCTGGGACCACTGAGTAAGATGGTCCGAGATCTGTCGGAAGAAGGTATTCTGCATTTCGTTAGGGGCGTATATGTTGCATAGTGTAATTTTCGTGTCTTGAATTTTGCTCTGGACTATCACAAAGCGGCCCTCTGTATTTTTAATCACTTTTTCAAGTATAAAGTCTAAAGACTTGTGTATTAAAATTGACACCCCTCTTTTTTTTTAATCTGTAGTGGGATGGAAATGCTGGGGAAATTGATGTGACCAATACTTTGGTATTGTCTCAGCCACAAAGTGAGTCTCCTGAAGATATATAATATTCGCTTTCAGTTTCAAATAATGTGTCATGGCTATGCGTCTCTTATTATCTGTATTTAAGCCCCTAACATTGTGGGAGACTAGTTTTAGATTATGTGTCATTTAATCTTATCCACCTATCTCTCTCAATCCCCCTATTACTTGCTGTCCATGATAAAATGATTATGTTGTAGCTAAAACT
This sequence comes from Bombina bombina, assembly GCF_027579735.1. Taxonomy (NCBI): domain Eukaryota; kingdom Metazoa; phylum Chordata; class Amphibia; order Anura; family Bombinatoridae; genus Bombina; species Bombina bombina. The sequence continues at coordinate 139,379,227 of NC_069502.1, read as the reverse complement.
TCGTGCTACAGAACTCTCTAACATCCGTACCCTCCCTACTCTCCTCTCTCTCACCTGTTCTCCCATTATAGATCTATAAAGAAACACCTGGTATAAAAAAAAAGAACAATAAATAACAACAAACATATACGTTAACTTTGTTGGTCCCTTTAGGACTCCCCCTCATTGTATACTTAATTGCAGTTACATCACATCTGTTGCATATTATAGTTGATATGGCAATAAGTGAATTACAAGTGCAAGATATAACTATTAACTTTTGAAGTATCCCTATAACTCAATCCCAGGGATGCAAAATTCAGTATAGAAAACTAAACATTTCTTTAGTAATAGAACTATTCAGACAGAAAACACATTCTCTTTCATGTGAACATAAAATAAACAACGTATCCCACAATATGTTTATAATCTCAGCTGTACACCAGTGTTCTTGATCTCTACAAAGGTACAACCTGATATTTCGGTGCTGTAGTGGAAGTTCGTCCCCCCAACCAGAAATAGTAAAAGGAGGAAAGAAGAAAGCAAAAGCTACAAATAAATCATTCTTATACTCATCTGCCAACAGTCCAGTGGCTAAGTAGTCCATGAGTTGTCACAGAATGTTCTCCTTCTCCATACTAACTTTGTTAAAGATGAGAGCTGATCGCCCCCTCTCAGCTTCCATAGCTGTTATCATAGCAAGTCAGATCTTTCGTTTCTTTTCCGGAATCTTGGACCACTGCCTTTGACGTGGTTTTCCCACTTGATGAATGTTCTCTGAAGCATCTCCCTGCTGTAAGAAAACTGGAGGTTCCATCTTCAACTTGCGGCACGCTTCTAATATTTCCTGAGGCTCCTTAATGGAGAAAGTCTTATTCTCCCAAGTAATGTGAAGGGCAAAAGGGAAGCCCCATCTGTATGGTACTTGGTTTTTCCTCAAAAGGAGAGTAAGCGGTCGGAGAGAGCTCCTCCTTTGCAAAGTTCTCAGACAGAGATTCTGAAAAAATTGTATAATATTACCCTGGTGCTTCAATGTGGGATTCCTTCGTGCTGCAGTCAAGATTTCTTCTTTCTCCTGGAACCTCAGCATCTGTGTAATAACATCTCTGGGGGGTTCCTCCCCCTTAGGTTTGGGTCTAAGGGCTCGGTGAGCTCTTTCCATCTGGAACTTCTCTTCCCCTTCAGAACCTGTAATGCTATGAAAAAGACTGAGAAGGTATGCCTGTAACTCCTTAGGACCTACAGACTCTGGTATTCCATCAGATGCAAATTAGATCTGCGACTGCGATTCTCCAGATCTTCCAGCTTGTCATAGATATCTTCTATGTATTTCTGTTGTGATGAGATCTGATCTGTTACCACATTCAGCCCTTCCACCATCGAATCTCCGCTTTCTTCTAGGGAATTTACTCTCGAACCCAGCTCCACGACCTCTTGTTTCAGTTCCGCAATACTGCTGGTCACAGAGTTTTGTAAGCTCTCCATCTTGTCTATAAGTCTCTCAAAATTCACATTAATGTCGTGTTTGGAAACCAGATTTTCCAGATCAACTTTCGTTATGGGCCTTGAGTCTTCTGCCCCATCTCTGTGTCCCCCCTCCTTCTTCATCCGAATGCTGAGCTAACGGGGTAGGAAGTTTCTCCCCTCTTGCAGATTTAAAAAAAAAGGCTGGTGGCAGATTGTTTGTTCACTAGGGTTGCTCTGGCGCTCTTCTTAGAAGCCATCTTAATACACCTCCTCCTCCTTCCTGACTGTGGTGTGCTATATGGCACTGATAATTTGCTCTTAATGTTCAAGTATTTTTAGTGGTGATGTGTGTCAGCTCTCTGCTATACAACTGCTAATTTTACTTCAACAGCCACGCAGAAATTCTGAATGCATCTAATAAAAGTCCACTTCAAGTTATATTATTGGCTCACAGCCAGGGATTGATATAATATACAGAGGAGGATGTTTTTAACGTGTTGGGGACATGAGCTCCAGTATTTCCTCTGGGTCACAGCTAGGTGTACAACAGCTGTCCAGATCTAGTTTCCTATTTTATATTTCAACCGGTTCCTCCATTACTATATTTGCCCACATGGCTCTCTGTTATGCAGATATTTACTTGTCTTCTCTCTGTGTTCCATAAAAACATATGCCTTCCCTTTTAATTGTCTCTATTGCTTTGATCCATCTCTGGGTAAGTTTTGGCTTTTGCACTTAGTGTTCTGACCTGGCTTGTATAGTCGCCATCACTTATGTATCGCTCCGTAGCTTAGGAGCTGCAGAGACTGACTGTATTTTCCCCTCCTCCGATCAGCCTTATTAACTTAGTCTCCCTCTCAGATCTGTTCAGCTCACCTCTGTCTCCGCTGTCTTCTCTCACTCTCCTCCGGAGTACACTGTACTGTATGAGCGCAGGCTGCCAGTTTATTTATCTGCCACGTGGGCTGCAGTTATGGCGTCTTTCCCCTCTTCTCACATATCCCTTTCAAGATAACCTTTACCTCCGTGGTACTCCCGTTTGGAGATTATCAAATTAATGACCAGGAGTTCAGATTTCTCAGCAGTCACCTATGCCCTGTAATCTCTGCTTCTATTGCATCTGTTATGCCATTAGCTTCTGTAAACTGCACGGAGCTTTCCTCTTAGGCAGCTATTCCCCAGCTCCTCCAAGCTCCGCTAATCTTTGGAGTGTTTAAAGCGCTCACAGCGTTCATCCTATTTCCTAATAAGCATGAGCAGATGTTAAAAATAATAATGATTAGCTACATTCATTTTTCGAAATAAAAGATTACTTTTGGGGCACAATCATTGATGTACGGGGCATTATCTTGTGCTCTGACCCACATTAAAAATGATTTCTTTAGTGAACACGCTTTTGCTCAAGAAATAAAAAAATACTTTTAACTTAGCTTAGATTGATCTTAAGCAATAAGATAGATCTATAGATATTAGTGCTAATATTTATGCACCCCACTCTAAATTTTGAATGTCCCCTGTACATTGGACATTAATTTTTCACAAGCAAATGCAAATTTCCTCTACTTGGTATAATTCATATAGTCAAATAGAACATTTAAAAGTTGATTCTTATTTGACTTTGCATGCATGTTTATTGAAGGCAGCCATCTTTAAATGGACCTGACAATAATTAAAGGATGTGATTGGGGAGAATTGGGGCCTTAAAGGGACAGAATACTATAACATTGTTTTTCATTTGATGTTTTTCTAATGACTTGTTATACCAGCAGCAGAGTATAAAGTGTATGAGAAATTGCTTTATTCTTATATATAAAATAGCTGGTTTTGTTCTTTGAAACCACCACCCATTAATATAAATTGTTCTTGCAGAAAAATCAGATATCTTTATGTGGTCACTTTTAGTAAACTCGGCGTTAGCCGAAAAAATGTGAGCGTAGAGCAAAATTTAGCTCCACATCTCACCTCAATACCAGCGCTGCTTACGTTAGCGGTAAGCAGGTAAAACGTGCTCGTGCACGATTTCCCCATAGGAATCAATGGGGGAGAGCCGGCTGAAAAAAAACCTAACATCTGCAAAAAAGCAGCATAAAGCTCCTAACGCAGCCCCATTGATTCCTATGGGGAAACACATTTTATGTCTACACCTAACACCCTAACATGAACCCCGAGTCTAAACACCCCTAATCTTACACTTATTAAACCCTAATCTGCTGCCCCCGACATCGCCGACACATGTATAAACCTCTACTACGTGCTGAAACCAGGTGGATCTTTTTGTTAAATACAGTCCAACCATATGGACTTAATGAACAAAATAACTACAGTTCATTTCTGTAAATAAACTTAACATCAGCTCAAACTAAGATATAAACCCAAGGTAATTGGATTTATTCATGGCAAACAAACCATATATTTTATGTGGACCATTGATGGATATGGTTTATATAAAACCTCAAATAGATGTCAGAAAATACAAGAATGTAAAATAATTTTTTACTACAGATCTCAATATCATTAAACAGAAGATGAAATTACAAAAACATACCATCAATAATACATATACACATCATAATAAATATGTATTATAATACATAGGATTATACGTACATAAATTCTAACAAGACAATATTAGAATGATACGTTGGAGAAACGTGTTTTATAACTGACACCAATAACATTAGACATAGTTCTAATAATAGATACAATGACAACTAAATATTAACAATAACACACAATTAATAAAATTCATTTAATCTCAACATATAAACAGACACATATTATTTCATCACAATCACAATTTTTTATATAACAGCATAAAAATAGTATAAATTTAATATAAACATTATGACCACTAAATATACACAAATAATTTATTTTAAGCTAACACTATAAAACACACATAGTTATATTTATTTAATTCATCAACACCAGCACATAATTCACTTAAGTTAGCACTTTGATTTTTCAATCTCTTTTTATTTAATTTTCATCACTAATTTCACACTATACCTCTTCACAGTTCACATTCATTCCATATTCCATTCTCACTAAATTATCACATCATACTCTCTATCCAGAGTTTATTATTTATTGGCACTTAACTCATGACATCACTTATTCTCATTCACAAAAATGTCACATATATTTATTTTATTTTAACCCAGAAGCCATGAAAATGTATTCACTGGCACACATCACAAAACTCACTCATACTCATTATAATCATGTCACATATAATTGTTTTATTTAAAAAAAATTACAAGCCATGAAAGTTTAAATATATGGGATCACATGATTTATATTAATACAACGTCATAACCCAATATCCAAAGGAGTCATAATTATGAAACTTAATTAAGAGTTAAATTTAATTTAATACAATCAAGTACCAAAATACAAATCAGTAAAAAATACATATATTTCATATATGACATTAAGATAATATATATTTAATAACAAAGTAAACATTCTTAAATAAGGTGAACAACAATCTGTTACAGATCGATAACAACATAATACAAGACATAGAGATCCATTACTGAACTAAGATATGATCATCTTGCTCAGTATCATAGCCTAACGAAGGCATAAATAAACTGCAATACCCACAATTATATCTGTATACTCCCCTCTGGGTGGTTCCTATAGAGGTGGAGTTATACTTGGAAGTGGCTACAAATAGATTCAATCACGGCCAGACTTGCGATACCCTTTGAAAAAGCCGGGTGTACCGGCGAAACATGTTAGGGTTAAGGGGAACTCTTGTTAATTTTTAAACTTGCCGCAAATGGGACCAAATAATTTATTAATAATCTAGTAGATATCTGAATGAAAGGACCGCATAAATTACAGATAATTTAACGGACTGAACAACAGAATACAAACAGCTGTTTATAACGCCTGACCAAATTTACATACGGCAGCGTTAAAATCACAAAACTGTTGACAATCTGGTAGTTAAGTTCCAGCAACAATATAGTTGAAGGTTTCAGTTAAAGACTTTCAAATAAACAAGTGTTATTTTCAGTAGAGGCATAACTGTAGAATTGAGCTAACGATTTGAAACAAATTAATGCTGCTTTCAGGGCAAACATAGCTATAGGATTGGTTTAACGATCGTATACAAACTAGTATTACTGTGAATAACTAAATGCTTTAATATAAAACATTTGATTAATGGAGTCATAGTGTTGCTATAACTACAATCCAAGTGTTGTGAGAACGATATATTAGGGACAATTCCTTTGTTTGCTGAGGCACTCGAGCAATCCAACTACAGAAACAGCAAGCTATTAGTGAACTAACTGCATTAACCAGCTCATAGGGTCAATACACCCACAGAATATTATGTATTTGCACAATTAAATTTAACCTTTTAACGCCGTTATGCCGTTCTATTCCGTCATATTTACACTGGGCTTTAAAGCCGTTATGACGGAATAGAACGTCATATCAAACGGCTGTCCTGAAGCCTTCTGCGCTTCAAGGACTTGATCGCGGTCTGGAGGGCGTTCCTAGGGTTGTAGGGACGCCCCCCAGATGCGATCCAATAATTGAAATCTCGCGATCGTATGCACGATCGCGTAGTTTCAATTTGTCTACATCGGAACAGGTGTTCCGATGTAGACACTTTAACCCTGTCACGAAAGGGTTAAAAGTGTGCAAAACATTTGAGCTTTGTTGCAAACCTATAACAAATTAAAAAATATATGCTTCTAATAGCTTGTAACTTATCAGCAGTGACACAACTGTAGCTCCATTAAACATTTACCAACTAGCTAAAAATATATATATTGTAACATAATCTGATTACAATACAAATTGACCAACACAAACAGTATGACTATGTTAACTTAAAGCAACAGTGGGTTAACTGTAGCTAGATAAACAAAGTTACCCATAAAACAAGTATTCAACAGTATTTTTGCAATTTATTAAAACACATATATAAATATTTCTAACATGGTGCAAAATATACAAAAATACACATAATTATATGGGTTAACAAACATAGTTGCATTAAAGCTCACAAAGAGCAGAAACTGCAATAATCATAGTCACACTATCTACAAGGGCATATAACCAAATTATCGTACATATATATATCAGCGCCCAATATATATAGACACCTTTGATACTAGCAAAGCAATAATACAGCATTAAAAATTTAGTGTAACAAAAAACAAGTGTTAACACTACATATAAGGATTTATAATTTTTACTATATATATATATATATATATATATATATACCTAAAAATACTTGTTATTTTGAAAAAACAACTTTATACAACATAGTATGCATTATATATATATATATATATATAATCCCTATTACTCCAACAGTAATATTGATAACCAGCTAACAAAGTGTGGAAATTAATGTAGAAATTGACTTTATTCAACTCAGATTCCAACGAGATTGTCAAATTACCCAGAATAGGGGGGCGGAGCCAGCAGCGCATGAGAGAGGTTGCAGGCTCTCTGAGCTCCTGCTTAAATCTAGCTAAAAAGGACCTTAAATCAGATCTAAGAGCCCAAGTAACTACAGGATTATAGTGGGATCACTCATCTAAACCCTACCTGCTACCCGGAGTGCTCTAACTTTGAATATATAACTACCAGCAGTGTGTTTGCCCTGGAAAGCCTACTGCGTAGGTATAAGGACGGCGGCCATATTATCACTCTCACGGTCACAAAGTGGCTATGGCTAGCATCGGCCAGATATGCACGGAGATCAGCAAGCTCCTAACTCAACATCACATCAGGCTTGCCGCTGCTTTGGATGGAGCTGCAGGATTAGAGGAGAGCTGTGGGACTTTGTCAGCGAGGTCTCTAGATCTGGGCGAAGTGCACACCAATTGCGGGGATGCTTCGGGGCCCCGGAATTACCTGCATAGCCATGATGGTGTATCATCTGAGTCCGGGACTCACTGGGAGATTGGGGAGATCGATCCTAACTTTTCAAGCGTGGTTCTGCAGAGCCAAACAGAGGAAGACCTTACCCGTATAGCCGCTCCGGAAGCCAAGGAAAGCAAGAGGTCTCGAGTGATCTCAAAGTGCTTTGGTATTACTGGCACTGAGGATCTGTCACCTAACAGCACACGTGGTTCTGCTCGTCTCCTAACTGTAATGGAACTGTTCTGGAGCCCTGGGAGACTTGCTCCTATTGTGTCTAAAGTCGGAGTAGGCTAGGATTGTGGTGAGATACGCAGATCGCAGAACCGGAGCATGACTGGAACTGTGAGATGTAAAAAGATATTCAGTTAATTCTATGATTTCAGTTTCAATGCCATGTTTGATTTTCACTTTAGTACATGGACTTTACTAAGGGAGAGCCAGGACATTTTTTTTTATTCTGGATGAAGGTACTACACTGGATGTTGGAGTATGTGTGTACTTGGAGCCCTATTTCATTAGCGGGCATGTCTGAGATAGCTATAATCCTTTGCCCACTAATGTGAAAATAGCAATCTTGCCTATTAATGCGTCAGCGTGGGTATAAAATTACTAGTTGCCATATGCTGTCTGTAGCCATATATATATTTTTTACTTTTATCATTATTATTCCACAGTGTACAATTGTATTTATGCATGATGCTAGTATCTGATCTGTATTATCCTATATTATAAAAGACAAGAGTTTGTCTGAAGCCGTCATGCGTAGTTCAGACAAACTCTTGCAGCTGATCGCACGCGCACCCACCCGACAGCAGCGCGAGGACCGGGCAGCACAGCTGATCGCGCGCGCAGGGGAGAACCGGGCAGCACAGCTGATCGCGTGCGCAGGGGAGAACCGGGCAGCACAGCTGATTGCGCGCGCAGGGGAGAACCGGGCAGCACAGCTGATCGCGCGCAGGGGAGAACCGGGCGAGAGAGAGAGAGAGAGAGAGAGAGAATGAGAGAGAGAATGAGAGAGAGAACGAGAGAGAGAATGAGAGAATGAGAGAGAGAGAGAGAATGAGAGAGAGAGAGAATGAGAGAGAATGAGAGAATGAGAGAGAATGAGAGAGAGAGAGAATGAGAGAGAGAATGAGAGAGAGAGAGAGAGAATGAGAGAGAGAGAGAGAGAGAGAGAGAATTAAATATAACACAACACGGCCCGTGTGAACGGGCTTTAGGACTAGTTCTCCTATATTTTATGCAAAAAAAAAATGTGGTCCTTTTCTGTTTTAGATATGTTGTTAGCAATCCATATAACCACCTCCCCCCCCACCACATGTAATGTACCTCCTAGTTATGGAGTACGAATTAAGCGGTCTACCTTTTTTATACCGCAATCATAATACTAATAATCTTTACTCTAATAGCTCAGAATCAAGAGGCCTAGATCCTCTCTTACTTAATATTTTTCTCTGCATATCTTATCAGCCATATATTATTGTTTGTTTACTGTTCATCCTGGGCTTTAACTTGACATTACTTATTCTCAGTGTGATATTAACTAAAATCTGAGGTTTAGACACAGTTTTTTTTTTCCTCTCACTGGCATACTGTTGAAGTGTTTTTTTCTCTCTTTATTACAGCAACTATAAACATTACTAGCATCTTGATAGTTAAATAGCAGACGTTGTTTTTTACATATGTAATTCTAATGAGCAACGTAATCAATGTACCTTGTTGCTGGCAATTGTATAATGCCAATATAATGTGCTGTAATTCTTTGTATGTCATAATTTCTCTTTACCTCAAATAAAAATTATTAAACAAAAAAAAAAAAAAAATATTACCCAGAATACTAGATCATTTCTGGACATATACTTGTTTGATCCATGATAGCTAATTCAAATGATATGAGTTAATAACACATAATAAGGATAAAGTGAACACAAATATCACAAAACTGTGTTATTCTTTTCACAATTGTGTATTCTCATAACCAGTACACTTGAAAGTCTAGATTCTCATAGAGGTCTTAAATTCAATTTCCAATTATTAAAGGCAATATATGGTATAGATACACTAGATTATTTTACGCATGAGTCCATATTGTGTGTGTTTTTAATTGTGTCCCCCCCCCCCCTTTTTTTAATAAATAAACAAATAAAAGTTACATTTTATGATCTTCCTTTCTCTCACCTCGATGATCACTAACAAAATCACTTGTTGTGAACAACAGACAGTTTTCTCATTGCAATTATTTGCTATAAGCTCAAGAGTGCTGTAAGTGTATTCTTTCTTTGTGAATTCTCAATTCACCTAAAATTTGTTTCAAGTTTTCCTAAATACACAGCACCACAAACTTACTGTCTCTGTATCACAGAGTTTATAATTAACTCAATGAAGACAGAAGTTATAAAGAGCTTTTTATAAACATCTATATAATAAGTAGTGCCATTGGTTTTTTGCTAAATTTGAAACATGTATAACATTATTAACCCCTAATCTGCCGCTCCGGACACCGCCGCCACCTACATTATAGTTATGAACCCCTAATCTGCTGCCCCCAACGTCGCCGAACCCTACATTATATTTATTAACCCCTAATCTGCCACCCCCAATGTCGCCGCAACCTACCTACACTTATTAACCCCTAATCTTCCGCCCACAAAGTCGCCGCCACTATATTAAAGTTATTAACCCCTAAACCTAAGTCTAACCCTAACCCCCCCAACTTAAATATAATTTAAATAAAGCTAAATAAAATTACTATCATTAACTACATTATTCCTATTTAAAACTAAATACTTACCTATAAAATGAACCCTAAGATAGCTACAATATAACTAATAGTTACATTGTAGCTAGCTTAGGATTTATTTTTATTTTACAGGCAACTTTGTATTTATTTTAACTAGGTAGAATAATTATTAATGATTTAATTGCTACCTAGTTAAAATAAATTCAAATTTACCTGTAAAATAAATCCTATCCTAAGTTACAATTACACCTAACACTACACTATAATTAAATTAATTACCTAAACTAAATACAATTAAATACAATTAAAAAACATTATCTAAAGTACGAAAAAAAACCTCACTAAATTACAGAAAATAATAAAATAATTACAAGTTTTTTAAACTAATTACACCTAATCTAATCCCCCTAATAAAATAAAAAAGCCCCCAAAATAATAAAAAGCCCTACCCTATACTAAATTACAAATAGCCCTTAAAAGGGCCTTTTGCGGGGCATTGCCACAAAGTAATCAGCTCTATTACCTGTAAAAAAAGTACAATTTCCCCCCAACATTAAAACCCACTACCCACACACCCAACCCTACTCTAAAACCCACCCAATCCCCCTTAATAAAACCTAACACTAACCCCTTGAAGATCACCCTACCTTGAGAAGTCTTCACTCACCCGGGCTGAAGTCCTCAACAAAGCCGGGCGAAGTGGTCCTCCAGACGGGCAGAAGTCTTCATCGAAGCCGGCCAGAAGAGGTCCTCCAGACGGGCAGAAGTCTTCATCCAGACGGCACCTTCTATCTTCATCCATCCGGCGCGGAGCGGCTCCATCTTCAAGACATCAGACGCGGAGCATCCTCTTCCAATGAAGTCCAACTGAAGAATGAAGGTTCCTTTAAATGACGTCATCCAAGATGGCGTCCCTTCAATTCCGATTGGCTGATAGAATTCTATCAGCCAATCAGAATTAAGGTAGAAAAAATCCTATTGGCTTATGCAATCCAATCAACCAATAGAATGCCAGCTCAATCCTATAGGATTTTTTCTACCTTAATTCCGATTGGCTGATAGAATTCTATCAGCCAATCGGAAATGAAGGGATGCCATCTTGGATGATGTCATTTAAAGGAACCTTCATTCTTCAGTTGGACTTTGTTGGGAGAGGATGCTCCACGTCGGATGTCTTGAAGATGGAACCGCTCCGCGCCGGATGAATGAAGATAGAAGATGCCGCCTGGATGAAGACTTCTGCCCGTCTGGAGCACCTCTTCTGGCCGGCTTCGATGAAGACTTCTGCCCGTCTGGAGGACCACTTCGCCCGGCTTCGTTGAGGACTTCGGCCCGGCTGGGTGAAGACTTCTCAAGGTAGGGTGATCTTCAAGAGGTTAGTGTAAGGTTTTTTTTAAGGGGGGATTGGGTGGGTTTTAGAGTTGGGTTGGGTGTGTGGGTGTTGGGTTTTAATGTTGGGGGGGTATTGTACTTTTTTTTACAGGTAATAGAGCTGATTACTTTGGGGCAATGCCCCGAAAAGGCCCTTTTAAGGGCTTTTTGTAATTTAGTATAGGGTAGGGTTTTTTTTATTTTGGGGGCTTTTTTATTTTATTAGGGGGATTAGATTAGGTGTAATTAGTTTAAAAAACATGTAACTATTTTCTGTAATTTAGTGTTTGTTTTCTTTCGTACTTTAGATAATTTTTTAAAATTGTATTTAATTGTATTTAGTTTAGGTAATTAATTTAATTATAGTGTAGTGTTAGGTGTAATTGTAACTTAGGTTAGGATTTATTTTACAGGTAAATGTGTCTTTATTTTAACTAGGTAGCTATTAAATAGTTAATAACTATTTAATAACTATTGTACCTAGTTAAAATAAATGCAAAGTTGCCTGTAAAATAAAAATAAACCCTAAGCTAGATACAATGTAACTATTAGTTATATTGTAGCTAGCTTAGGGTTTATTTTATAGGTAAGAATTTAGTTTTAAATAGGAATAATTTAGTTAATGATAGTTATTTTATTTAGATTTATTTAAATTATATTTAAGTTACGGGGGTGTTAGGGTTAGGGTTAGACTTAGATTTAGGGGTTAATAACTTTAATATAGTGGCGGCGATGTTGGGGGCGGCAGATTAGGGGTTAATAAATGTAGGTTGGTGTCGGTGATGTTAGGGACGGCAGATTAGGGGTTAATAATATTTAACTAGTGTTTGCGATGCGGGTCTGTGGTGGTTTAGGGGTTAATATATTTATTATAGTTGTCGGCGATGTCCGGTTCGGCAGATTAGGGGTTAAACATTTTGTATTATTGTTTATGATGTGGGGGGGGGCCTCGGTTTAGGGGTTAATAGGTAGTTTATAGGTGTTTGTGTACTTTTCAGCACTTTAATTAAGAGTTTTATGCTACGGCGTTAGCCCTTAACTACTGACTTTTAAATGCGGTACCAGACTTGACAGGAGAGGGTGTACCGTTCACTTTTTGAAGACTTGTAATACCGGCGTTATGCAAGTCCCATTGAAAATATAGGATACGCAATTGACGTAAGTGGATTTGCGGTATTACTGAGTCTGGCCAAAAAAGTGAGCGGTACACCTGTCATTTCAAGACTCGTAATACCAGCGGGCGTTAAAAAGCAGCGTTGGGACCTCTCAACGCTGCTTTTTAAGTCTAACGCAAGACTCGTAATCTAGCCGAAAGTAAAGGGGAGAAAAATAAGGGTACACTGTCCTTTTAACCTTTTTTTTACCAAGGATCTCACAAGGTATCAGTCCGTCTCTGCCTTTAGCCCACAGTAAATTTCAATTTACTAGTCAGATAAAAATGACAAATGCTCAGTGGTTTTACTCTCAACGGATACTAAATAATTTGACAGCACTTTAATAATCAAATAATCAATAATAATAATAAAAAATCTATTTTAAAAATCAAATGCTCTATGTTGTTAACATTTTTTATTTTTAAACAATATTTTTTTATTACTAAGTTTAGCTCCAGCAAATGGTTTAAATATATAGTCAAAGTGATTCTCCTGTACCACTGCAGATGTGGATACAGTTGGTGAGCAAATGAGAATCAGGCATACATGGGTATGCTTCAGTCACTAGCTGCATCTATATCTAGAGCAGAAACGGACATTTACAGGAGTGCAATCATTTTGAATACATTAATTACAAAGTAATATAATGGAATTTGTGTTTTGACCTCCTCTCAGATACCAAGCAAATGGAAACACATTTGAATGTGTACAGGCCCATAATTATGACTGGAAATTTCATCTAACCCACTAGTCCTGGGCTAGTTAATCAATTCTTCTTCGTTCTCCTGCTATCTTATTTAAAAAGCAGGAATGTAAAGCTTAGGAGCCAGCCCATTTTGGTTCAGCACACTGGATAGCGCTTGTTTATTGGGGGTACATTTAGCCACCAAACAGCAAGCACTACCCAGTTGCTGAACCAAAAATGTGCCTGATCCTAAGCTTTACATTCCTGCTTTTCAAATACAGATAGCAAGAGAAAGAATAAAAATTGATAATAGGAGTAAATTAGAAAGTTGCTTTAAATTGCATTCTCTATCTGAATCATAAAAGAAAAAAAATCTTTCTTATATTGTACACTGGCTGGACCAGTAACTTTTTTCTTGACTGTTGATCTGTTGTGATATTTCCCAGCCCTGCCCATAATATTGACATTGTCACCTTAGCTTTCTATTGTACAGAAATAGGAATAAACACTGCAGCATTGGATCTGGCCTTGATCCGGTTTCCAAACTACCTTTGCTAACTAAAATTAAAGGAACATTCTAGTTTAAAAATTAAATGCTTTATTTTGTTATAGCATTTTCTAAAAAAACACTTTTCCTCTATTACTATGGGTTTAACCTCTGCAAAAAAAATCAATGATATATTCAAAGTTGTGCTCTAATACCACTGCAGATGAGAATACAGCTAGAGAGCAAATGACAAGCAGGTATACATGCGTATGCTCCAATCACTGCTCAAATACTCATCTGGAGCAGAATGGGTGTTCCATGAGTGCAACTTTAATTTCTGATAGCGTAAAACATAGCAAAAGCTGTAAGGATGGAATGTCCCTTTAAGTAGAACTTATTCTTTATTTGGCCGATAAATAACAAATTATTATGGACTATAAGTAATGCATAAAGCTAATGTATCGCTTCCATGTTTATATAACCCATGTAGGTAATTCACACATTATTTATGTATGTTTTGGGTCACAGAATATGCTTGCCTCACACGGTTGCATAAAACTTACCAAGATTTTGTCTTGAAAATGTAAAAGTGTGAATAATTTTAAAACCAGAAGCATAGTTACATACCGCCTCAAATATAGGGGTAGATTTAATAAGCAGCAGATGCTCCAATCTACCCCTGAAGTTTCTGGCTCGCCGGAAACATAAGTTAAGAAACAGCGGTCGTAAGAACGCTGCTCCTTAACTTGTCCGATACCTTTTAGCTCCTTAACTTGTCCGACACCTTTTAGGTGGCTGACTGCAATCATCCTGAACTGATACGATTGGGATGATTGACACCCCCTGCTAGCGGCCGATTGACCACGAATGTACAGAAGGCTGTATTGCACAAGCATTTCACAAGAAATACTTGTGCAGTATTAAATGCAGACAGCGTATGCTGTCAGCATTTAGCGATGTCGGGCGAACATAATTCGCTACAGCGAATTGTGTCCGTCCGACATATGATAAATTGACCCCATAGTGTGCTGGTTTCAACGATATTAAATAGACATTGTTAGAAAAATTAAGTTTTCATGATTCTTATAGAGTTTGTAATTTTATATGTTATAAATTGATGGAGGCATAGCTGCCGTAGAATTCTTTAGATCTGTGCAATCTCTTAAATCTGAGATGATCTCAAGCTCTCCACTCTGGTAAGATTATTTCTACCTTTATACCAAACGACAATATGTATGGGAAATAATATAATATATATAATAACAGCGCTTTTTTGAAACTACATCAGTACCTGCAAGCAGGCATATATCACAAGTGTTAAAGACGTCCTTCATCTGTTTTATATTTAAACATTTTTACGCATTACCCTTTTAACCAATCATAAGCATAGCTAGCTGGCAGGCTAAAGTGATTGCGAGCTCCTCATGCGCATGTATTTTATTGCGCAATATATGTGGATCATCTCAGCCCCTTAGACTGCCTCTGTGTGCGTTCCATTCATTCTTTCGAGAGCGCGGATCAAATCTGATGTATAGAGAGGGGGGATCGCTCTATACGTCACTCGAACGCAATACTGAAACTCTAAGAGGGCGGAGGGATCCATTAAAAACAGTTGTGCCATAATTAAATTACAAAGGTAGTTTTAACAGAAACCATTAATAGTTTTGCTAAATTTTTGCAGTGGTATTGATTTATATGGTGTAATGTATGATATGTATGTTACTAAATATATTGTTTACCATCACTTTAAGAAGTATCATTAGTACTGCAAAGCCTCTAAAAGAATTTTACAAAGGCAAATATTATCTTGAGACCTGTTTATCTAGCTATGTAGGGTTACAATATAATGCTAAAAAAAAAGGCCTCAAAGATTTTGCAAAGTCTTTGATCATCAGGACAGTCCCTAAAGGGACATGAAACCCACATTTTTTCATGTCCCTTTTAGGGCAATAAAGTATAATTGCATAAATAACAAGTATAACAAATCAAGAAGGTAGGTGGATTCCAAAGAATAGTGCTGTTTAAATAAAACACTTGTGTTCAGTCTGTGACCGGATATCAGATAATGGTAAGGGATTTTCCCCCCACAAATGTTTCCCTTACCATTATCTGATCTTCTCTTCAGTCACAGATTGAACCTATGGGGAAGTCTTTTATAAAAACACCACTATCCTTTGGAATCCACCTACCTTCTTGATTTGTTGCACTATATTACACATATTTTTGTTTATAGTTAATGGGACAGTCAAGTAAAAAAAAAAACTTCCATGATTCAGATAGAGCATGTAATTTTTTTTTTTAAATTCTTTTTTATTAATGTTCAATGTTTTACATTCAAACAATAGTTTACGTCATGCAAGACACATTTTAATCATAAACATTATTTAGATCCAGACTTAAGTACAATGTTTAGTTAATCCTAATTAAGTTAAGTTGCAAGGAAAAGAAGAAGAGGAAAAAGGAAGAGAGGAAGAGAAAAAAAAAAAAAAAAAAGAATATTGGTATATATAACTTATCACCTAGCCGATTATTACTTTTACCAATCAAGAACAATGTTCAACCCTCTGCTTGGCTATCTTGTAGATACAAGATAGTTCTTAATTGCCAATTAAATCCCTTCATCTTCCTCTCGACGTTCCCCTGCTTATAGTGAACCTAATCTTATTTGATTATAACTTGGATTATAGCTTGTACTTGCTGAACCTACCTCCCTACCTAACCTTCCCTCTACTCGTACCTGCCTAACCCTTCAGTAAACCATAAAGCAAGACAAACAAACAAACAAAAAAAAAAAAAAAAACAGGGAACAAAAACAAAAAAGAAGGGGGAAAAGATTCCCCTCCGCCCTCAACCCCTCTCTCCTCCCAACCCTCTCACCACATCCCCAGGAGTACTAGTTCTGAATTTTGGAAAGGGAATATTATATATTCAATTTCTGGAGCCGGGAGTGATTTAATAAATGCTGCCCATTTACTAAAGAATTGTCTAATATCAGATTCCTTATCTATATTAGTATCTTGCTGTTCTATTATACATTGCCTTTTAAAAAAGTTTTTAATTTCTAAGATGGTTGGTAGATCTCTTAGTTTCCATTTCTTGAAGATTGCATACCTGGCTGCCAGGAGAGATACAGTTATTAATTTTTCGTTGGGCTGATATGCTTCCTGTTCTTTTAAAAAAACACAACCTGACCCAGTGAGAGGGCCAGAGGAGAGATCTTGAGTGATACTTTCATCCAAAATTCTAGTTTACTCCAGAACTGCCTAATCAGTGGGCATTTCCAGAGCATGTGCACCAAGTCTGCAGCCAAAAGAGAACACTTAGGGCACTTATTGAAATTTGGATTTCTTAATTTATACCCTTTTTCAGGGGTAAAATAGAACTTGTGTAGGAGTTTAAGGTGTGCTTCCCTCCAGGTAGCTGAAAGAGTAGCCTGTGATACTTTACAGATAGACGTTTGTATGAGTTTAGTCTCTAAATTCTCATGTGGTAGCATTAAATTCCACTCATGAGTAGTTTTTTCCAGAATTAAATTCCCTTTTCCAGCTCCCAAAATATGGTAGCATGGAGTGATAGACATGAGCCCTTTTTTTGCCAGAGTTAGCCAGCCGTCTAGGCTACCTATCTCCCAGTGCCACTTTGCTTCCTTCATTAACTCTAGGATAAAATGCCTTGCCTGCAAATATGCAAAGAAGTCCTTGTTAGGAAGATTAAAATTATTCTTGAGTTCCTCAAATGTTTTAATACATTTTCTCTCCCGGTCGACAAGATTTACAACCCTATCCAATCCTAGTAAGTGCCAGTTTTTAAAAGCTGGGGAGTCCAGGCCTGCCTGAAATTTTGGATTCCCAATGAGAGGTAGGTACTGCGAAACCTGACAGTTTATTGATAGGAGCTTTCCTATCTTCTGCCAGGCCTTTAGTGGGTTAAAAAACATTTTAAGTTTTCTAATACCAAGTGGCCACTCTTTTGACTCACAGTGTATCAGTGCTCGTGGCAGAAATGGATCGCAGATATTCTCCTCGAGAATATTGTTCAGAACATAGTCATTGCCAAAAATCCAGTCTGCCACAATTCTTGCCAAGAACGCCAGATTGTACCGGCGGATGTCAGGAAGAGCAAAACCTCCAAAGTTCTTTGCGAGTGATAGCTTAACAAGAGAGATCCTAGGTTTTTTATTCTGCCATATGAATCTACTGAGCATGCTATTCAGTGCTCGGATGTCTCTCTCTAACAGCATTAGTGCAGTATTCTGTAGAATGTAGAGTAACTTAGGAAAAAGCACCATTTTAAATAACGCTATTCGCCCCGAGATAGAGAGTGGTAAATTTCCCCAGGTTCTAAGCTTATCCTTAAAGTTTGATAGGATTGGGGGTATATTAAGAGTATACAAGTCCTCTGGTTTATTTGGGATAAGAATCCCTAGGTATTTAAATGAGTCTTTGACCATTCGGAAAGGAATATGAGAAAGAGAGCTGTTATTTCTTCTAAACCATAGAAGTTCTGATTTTGTGGTGTTTACTTTGTAGCCTGAAAATGAGCCAAATTGGTTAATAATCTGAAGAAGTTTAGGTATATTTACCTTAGTATCTGACATATAAATGAGGATATCATCAGCATAAAGGGCTATTTTAAGCTCCGTTTTGCCTATTTTAATACCTTCTAGTTGTTGCCTGATCATGATTGCTAGTGGTTCAATACAAAGATTGAAAAGGAGAGGGGAGAGAGGACAGCCCTGGCGTGTTCCTCTACCCAACGTGATTTGTGGAGACAATGTGTTGTTAACAATTAATTTTGTGAAGGGCTGATAATATAATTTTTCAATGAAGCTAGGAAATCCTCCACTAAACCCAAAGTTAGCTAACGTGGAGAGAAGATGTTCATGTTGAACTGAATCGAACGCCTTCTCAGCGTCGATTGAAATCACAGCTAAATCATGGACTGTCTCTCCTCTCCCCCATCAGCTCCATATTGTAAAAATATTCTGATACAACCAGCACCTCTCTTATTTTCGCCGATGAATTCCGGGCGTTTAGAAACCCTGCTTGGTCTTTATGGATAATATTAGAAAGTAGTGTTTGCAGTCTTTGAGCTAGAATTGACATAAAGATTTTATAGTCAGAATTTAATAAGGCAATTGGCCTATATGACTCTCTAAGAGTTGGATCTTTCCCGCTTTTAAGAATTAAGGTTGTAAGTGAAGCTGAGAAAGATTTTGCCACAGGCTCCCCTTGGATATACATGTAATTATATAAATTACACAGATGAATTATGATTTCTGGAGATAAGATTTTATAAAGTTCATTAGGTAGCCCATCCGGGCCGGATGCCTTATTCAAGGCTAAATCGGCAATCACTTTTTTTATTTCTTCTTCAGTAATTGGAGCATTAAGAAGCTCCACTGAATCCAGCGGTATTTTAGGACAAGAAATTTTACTCCAAAAGTCTTCCGCCTGGACTAAATCTGGATTTCTGGAGGCGTAGATTTCTTGGTAGTATTTAACCATTTCCTCCACTATTTCTTCATGTTTAGAAAGGTGTTTCCCCCCCAAAGATAGTTTCTCAATTAACGGTGACTTCTTGTCATTCTTAACCAATTTGGCCAGTAGTTTCCCGGACTTGTTTCCATATTTGTATAGTTTCGACTGTAGCTTTAAATCTTTCTGTGTTTCTCGGTATAAAGCAAAAGCATCTTTATTGCTTTTAGCCCTAATATATTTCGCCCAATTAGCCGGATTTTTATCCAAGAGAAGTCGGTTATATGACTTAATTACTGCATTTGTTAAATCTTTCTCTCTCCGCTTCAGTTTCTTGTTTAGTATAGCGGTGTATGCAATAATTTCACCCCTTAACACTGCTTTTGCAGCTTCCCAGAATAGAATAGGGCGATCTCTGTATTCGTGGTTATGATGATTATACTCATTAAATTTATTTCTAAGGCAGCTCTTGAATTTTAAATCTGATGCTAAAAAAGATGGGAAAAAGAACCGCGTTGATTTCAGGTTGAAATCGTTCGGTTGGAGATCTAAAGAAATTGGCCCATGGTCTGATAAAAAGATAGGCAAGATTTTTGCTTTAACCTTTGGTGTACATAACCTCTCGTCAATTAAGAACAAATCAATTCTTGATAGTGTTTTGTGGGCTTTAGATAAGCATGTAAAATCTCTGGAGTCAGGATTCTGTATCCTCCAGATGTCTCTAATACCTAAGTTTTTCATAATTCTGGCAAGTAATTTGGTTTCCAAATTATCTTTTTTATGTTTTTTTCTGCTTCACATCTTGTCTTAGTCTATCAAGAGGACAATGTGGAGCCATATTGAAATCTCCTCCTAAAATTAAGAAGCCCTCAGAAACAGAGAGGATTTTAGTCTGCATCTGGTCCCAAAATTCGAGATCCAGAATATTAGGTGCATATATATTACAAAGTGTGAAAATCGTTTTATCTATTTTTATTTTTAAAATCACTGATCTCCCCTCTGGATCCGTCTTCACATAGAGCACTTCTGCGTTAAGCTTCTTCCCTAATAAAATAGCCACCCCTCTCTTTCGTCCAGGGCCTGGGGAAGCATAGACCTCTTTAACCCAGGATGTTTTCAGTTTTAGGGTTTCCCCCAAGTTTAAATGCGTTTCCTGAAGAAATGCTATGTCTGTATTAATTCTCCTTAGATAAGTAAGAATCGATTTCCTTTTGATGGGGGTGGTGATAAATGCAATATTCCACGATACTACTTTGAAATTAGCCATAAGGTTTTGTCTCATCTAGGGAAGAAAAAAGAGAGAAGAGGGAGTGGAGGGCGGAGGGGGGCAAGGGAGAGGAAGAGAGGAAAAAACAAAACAAACAAAAAAAAACACACAACCATACGAAAAGTTCCCCCTGGACTACCTAGTATAAGTCCCTGCATTTTATTATTGAATTTAAAAAGAAGGAAAAAAAAAGAAATGAGCAAGAGTTCTTTAAACTGGCCCACTGTTACTTAGGAGAGTTTAGCTGCCTCAGGAGCTTTTCTGCATCCTGAGCATTATCAAAGAAGTAGGCTTCTCCCTTAACCAGGACCTTCAGTTTAGAGGGATAAATAATTAGGGCCTGGTAGCCCTGTTGGATGAACTTGGTACAAATTGGGGCCAAGTTCCTTCTTTTAAACGCTGTTTCAGCTGAGTAGTCCTGGAAAAGGAGAACCCTGCCTTCCTTAAAAATGATGGGCTGGTTCTTACGAAAAATTATGGAGTAAGGTTACCTTGTCCTGAAAGTTAAGAAGTTTTGCAATAATTGGCCTAGGTCTGGTGGTTCCTCTATTATCATCCTGCAATTTCCCCATCCTGTGTGCTCTCTCCACGACTATCTTGTGGTCAGTAGAGGGGATCTTGAGGAGCTGCACTAATGTCTCTGAAATAAATGAGCTTAAGTCTTCTGGTTGTTTCCCCTCAGGGACTCCTATAATTCGTATGTTATTTCTTCTAGCGCGATTCTCAAGATCCTCAATTTTAATCTGCATTTTAGATATAGTTGCAATAGTAGTCTCTAGACTTGAGCTATGGGTGATTGTGAGATCCTCAAGGTCAGAAACCCTCTGTTCTACCTCATTGATTCTATTGGTGAAGAGTCTCATTTCTTGTGTTAATAAAGTGATGTCTTGTTTAATCTCCGTTCTAAGTGCGTCGAATTTAGGAGTTAAGGCCTCCGAAATACTTGTTACCAGTACCTGTATGTTAGTCATCTCGTTAGCAACTGATACATTTACAGGAACTGACTGAATGTCTATCAAGGGATCTGTTGTGATTTTAGTTCTTCTGTCTCTTGGCTTTGCAGCCATGGCTGGTGAGGGAGTCCGGGAGTGACTGTGGAGGAGTTTATCCATACACTGTGATAGTTCAAGTGAATGAAAAAAAAATATATATAATTGGAAGATGGGGAAACCAACCTATTAAGAAAAAGAACCCCAGTGTGCCGTGAGAGGAAAAGGGGAGAGAAGAGGGGAGAAAGAAAAAAAAAAAAAGGGGGGGGGGGGAAGGGAGAAAAAGCCTCAGTGAGGGAGGGGGGTGAAGAAAATGTATATCTAGTGCCTAAATCAAATACTTACAATTGGACGTGATGTGTAGTGCGCAATCCACTAATTTAGAGAGTCACTGGACCAGCCACAGGTGCCTCAGCTTAGGATCTCTTAAGTTACAGTTGAGCGTTTGTCTCTAAATAAAAGTTGTCGAGAGAAAGTATGTCGAGAAGGAAGAGAAGGAAAAAGAAGAGAAAAAAAAAAGAGAGAGAGAAGAGATAGTTCTCCCTCCCTCTCCCCTATCCCTCTTCCTGAGATCCTAGCCCTTAACCCCTTCCCTCCCTTCACTTAATCAGACCTATGTTCTTAGGTAAATGTTACAGGTTATAGAAATATTGTTTGCTACACATGAGACATGACTTTAATTGTATAACCCCTTCAGTATCTTTTACCTTTAGCCCTTAAACATATGAAATAGAAACTGAAGTGTTAAGAATTTCACTTACTCCAATCAGGGTTTCACAAGTATAAATTGTAGTTAAGCACAGAATTAGCAGAAATATATTGTACAATGTAGCCAGTTATTCCAAAACCTCTCCTTAACAATAATAACAGTAATTATGTCTCAGCTTTTCACTTTAAATAGTGCACTTTTCGTTTTTTTGCCTTCTCGCAACAGAAATCTTAGAGGACACAATAAGTTATACTATACAATGTAGCCAATTAGTTCTGCTCGTTTCGTTTACAATAGTAACAAAAATTATATCACAGTTTTGGCTTTAGTTAATTCATTTTTCACTTTCTTGCATCAAGAATCTTAAGGGGCACAAAAGATTATCTACTTTTTAAATACAAATCACAGTTCATTTTTCGCTTTTCTTCCCACCTTCCTCTTTTTAGTGGAAAATCAAAAACAGTCAAAGTCCCAAAACTTCTTTCTCTCTTTCCTTAGCCCCAGCAGCTTGAGAGCCCCCTTAATAAATTGTTGGACTTTTGAGACATAAATCAGCTTTAATGTTAGTGTGGCAAAAAAGGAGAAAAGATTTTTGTTTCTTCCCCTTCCCAAAAGTACCTTGATAAGATGACTCCTGGTTCCCAGGTCAGCAAACCTTCAGGGAAGAAAAGGAAGGGGACTCACACGACTTCAGCCGAATAGACAAAGAAAGCAAAAGAAAGACCCCTCTGAAATTCCCTCGGGCCTCCCCTCGCAGCACCGGTGGGGGGAGGAACCGAGACGCCGTCCGTCACTTTCTCTTTCCCGGCGTTGCTATGCCGGTTCTAGGGTATTGTGGAGCCTCTTCGTGACCGCGCTGCTCAGGCGCTCAGTCTTGCTCTGCTCCCGGCATCGGCGCAGCTGACCCACGTCACTCCTGCGACACAAGGAACACGAAGAGCCACAAGACAGCCACCGCAGGGGCACAGCGCCAGCAGCCGAGTCAGCCCGGCGGGTTCCCTTCAAGCCAGCCGCGGGGATCAGCAAACAGAGCAATCAGCAGGGGCCCACACAAACAGCGAGGTAAGTTTTATACTTCCGAAGAGCCGCCTGTTGTGGATAAGCGGGTCGCTGCCCCTCAAGCAGCTCTTCCTTCTTCCTTCCTTGAGCTCTGCAGCAGGGGTTGGGAGCCTTCAGATGTCAGCCACCTCTTGCAGGATACTCATGTCTTGCGGCAGACACCCCCTTCCCTCGCAACACCGGTGGGAGAAGGGGGGGGGGATCAGGTAGAGAAGGGAATCTCTGTAGTTACACCAACCAGGGAGATGACACTTTTAGTTAAGGTTTATCAGGGTGATCCTTGGTGCGTTGTTAGGGCACCAACACGGTTCCAGTGACACTTTAATGGTCTGACATTAGCCACCCCAGGTCTCAGGGTTTCAGCACGGCTATTCCCGCCAACAGCAGTAGTAGGAGCTTAGAGCTAGAGCACGACCTGCAGACCTGTGCTCAGACTCCTCCTCCGGAACCAGAATACCACCCTAGAGCATGTAATTTTAAACAACTTTCCAATTTACTTTTATCACCAATTTTACTTTGTTCTCTTGGTATTCTTAGCTAAAAGCTAAACCTAGGAAGGCTCATATGATAATTTCTAAGCCCTTAAAGGCCACCTCTTGTCACATGCTTTTTTATTTGCTTTTCACTACGGGGGAGAGCTAGTTCATGTAAGCCTTATAGATAACATTGTGATCATGCCCGTGGCTTGTGGCAGACACTGCACTGATTGGATAAAATGAAAGTCAATAGATAATAAATAAAATGTCATGTGATCAGGGGGCTGTCAGAAGATGTTAGATACAAGGTAATCACAGAGGTAAAATGTATTTTATTATAACTATGTTGGTTATGCAAAACTGGGGAATGGGTAATAAAGGGATTATCTATATTTTTAAACAACAACAATTCTGGTGTTGACTGTCCCTTTAACTTTGTTTGTTTGGTTTAGATCACTTTTTAGTGATAGTTTGTATGTTATTCACTAATTATTGGTATATATTTAACAAGTGCATAATAAAAAGATAACGGGCCATATTTATCATGCTCCGTACGGAGCTTGATGCCCCGTGTTTCTGGCAAGCCTTCATAAAGACCGCTGCTCCATAACCTGTCTGCCTGCTCTGAAGTGGCGGACAGAAATCGCCAGAAATCAACTCGATCGAATACGATTGGTTTGATTGACATCCCTGCTAGTGGCTGATTGGCCGCAAATCTGCAGGGGGCAGCATTGCACCAGCAGTTCACAAGAACTGCTGGTGCAATGATAAATGCCGAGAGTGTATGCTGTCGGCATTTATTGATGTGCAGCGGACATGATACGCTATTTCAGATCATGTCCGCTCGCATCATAAATATGCCACAGTGTATACAACTTCTTCTGAGGTATACTAAATTATGCATCTAGTTATATCAAATTTGCTTAAAAAATATTTTTCTTGTATTTTTGAAGTCCTTAGCAAGTTTAGTTGACCCACTAAATGTGGTGCATTAGCTGCCATAGCAATCATTTAATTTCATAGTTAATTTTATGTTTTGTGCTCTGATTAACACGGCTTTATTACACTTTACACCCAAATCAGCAGTTTATGATAATAGGTAAGGGCTATTTCCTATACTAATGTAATATACTTCAAATGATTGGCATTGCCGCATAACTCTCTCCTAGTGAATAGACAGCTGCCAAAGCTTAATTTAATTGTTCTAAATAGTGTGTTTAAAATCTATAAGTTCATTTCTGATCATCTCAAGATTTGTCCTACTTATTATTTTCCGAACTTATCATAGCTAATAGTTCCAAGAGTGGCCTAGGTTCCCTTTACTATACCCCTATATTTTTCATTTTGACTTTTGGTGGTCCAATAGAGGCCACTAGTTTTCATAGGGGGATTAGAATGTTTTCACTTATTCCTAATATATATAAAAAACACAAAATGAGGTTAACTGTTAGATACCCACAGGTGGTCTCCTTTTATACATGATTACCCTCTGCTATGCACATTTTATATTACTATGAGGTACAAGAGTAACCTCAGATACCATCTGAAGGGTATACAGTCTATTTGGCAGATAATATACGGCTAGATTTAGAGTTTTGTCGGTAACGACCCGCGTAGCTAACGCTGGCTTTTTTTCCCCCGCACCTTTTAAATACCGCTGGTATTTAGAGTTCACAGAATGGCTGCGTTAGGCTCCAAAAAAGGAGCATAAAGCATATTTACCGCCACTGCAACTCTCAATACCAGCGGTGCTTACGGACGCGGCCAGCTTCAAAAACGTGCTCGTGCACGATTCCCCCATAGAAAACAATGGGGCAGTTTGAGCTGAAAAAAAACCTAACACCTGCAAAAAAGCAGCGTTCAGCTCCTAACGCAGCCCCATTGTTTCCTATGGGGAAACACTTCCTAAGTCTGCACCTAACACCCTAACATGTACCCTGACGCTAAACACCCCTAACCTTACACTTATTAACCCCTAATCTGCCGCCCCCGCTATCGCTGACACCTGCATATTTTTTTTTCACCCCTAATCTGCCGCTCCGTACACCGCCGCAACCTACAATATACCTATACCCTAATATAGCTACAATATAAATTATAATTATATTTTAGGATTTATATTTATTTTACAGGTAACTTTGTATTTATTTTAACCAAATACAATAGCTATTAAATAGTTAATAACTATTTAATAGCTACCTAGTTAAAATAATTACAAAATTACCTGTAAAATAAATCCTAACCTAAGTTACAATTAAACCTAACACTACATTATCAATAAATTAATTAAATAAAATACCTACAATTATCTACAATTAAGCCTAACACTACACTATCAATAAATTAATTACATAAAATACTTACAAATAAATACAATTAAATAAACTAAAGTACAAAAAATAAAAAAAGAACTGTTACAAAAATAAAAAATTATTTACAAACATTAGAAAAATATTACAACAATTTTAAGCTAATTACACCTACTCTAAGCCCCCTAATAAAATAACAAAGCCCCCCAAAATAAAAAAATGCCCTACCCTATTCTAAAATTAAAATAGAAAAGTTCTTTTACCTTACCAGCCCTTAAAAGGGCCTTTTGCGGGGAATGCCCCAAAGTAAACAGCTCTTTTGCCTGTAAAAAATAACATACAATACCCCACCCCCAACATTACAACCCACCACCCACATACCCCTAATCTAACTCAAACCCCCCTTAAATAAACCTAACACTAAGCCCCTGAAGATCATCCTACCTTATCTTCACCATACCAGGTACCACCGATCCGTCCAGGCTCCGACGTCTTCATCCAAGCCCAAGCGGGGGCTGAAGATGTCCATGATCCGGCTGAAGTCTTGATCCAAGCGGGAGCTGAAGAGGTCCATGATCCGGCTGAAGTCTTGATCCAAGTGGGAGCTGAAGAGGTCCATGATCCGGCTGAAGTCTTGATCCAAGCGGCATCTTCAATCTTCTTTCTTCCGGATCCATCTTCATCCCGCCGACGTGGAACATCCATCTTCACCGACGACTTCCCGACGAATGACGGTTCCTTTAAGGGACGTCATCCAAGATGGCGTCCCTCGAATTCCGATTGGCTGATAGGATTCTATCAGCCAATCGGAATTAAGGTAGGAAAATTCTGATTGGCTGATGGAATCAGCCAATCAGATTCAAGTTCAATCCGATTGGCTGATTGGATCAGCCAATCGGATTGAACTTGAATCTGATTGGCTGATTCAATCAACCAATCAGAATTTTCCTACCTTAATTCCGAATTGCTGATAGAATCCTATCAGCCAATCGGAATTCGAGGGACGCCATCTTGGATGACGTCCCTTAAAGGAACCGTCATTCGTCGGGAAGTTGTCGGTGAAGATGGATGTTCCGCGTCGGCGGGATGAAGATGGATCCGGAAGAAAGAAGTTTAATTGTAACTTAGGTTAGGATTTATTTTACAGGTAATTTTGTAATTATTTTAACTAGGTAGCTATTAAATAGTTCTTAACTATTTAATAGCTATTGTACCTAGTTAAAATAAATACAAAGTTGCCTGTAAAATAAATATTAATCCTAAAATAGCTACAATATAATTATAATTTATATTGTAGCTATATTAGGGTTTATTTTACAGGTAAGTATTTAGCTTTAATTAGGATTAATTTATTTAATAAGAGTTAATTTATTTCGTCAGATAAAAATTATATTTAATTTAGGGGGGTGTTAGTGTTAGGGTTAGACTTAGCTTTAGGGGTTAATAAATTTAATAGAGTAGCGGTGAGGTCTGGTCAGCAGATTAGGGGTTAATACTTGAAGTTAGGTGTCGGCGATGTTAGGGAGGGCAGATTAGGGGTTAATACTATTTATTATAGGGTTATTGAGGCGGGAGTGAGGCGGATTAGGGGTTAATAACTTTATTATAGTAGCTGTGAGGTCGGCAGATTAGGGGTTAATAATTGTAGGTAAGTTAGCAGCGACGTTGGGGGCGGCATATTAGGGGTTAATAAATATTATGTAGGTGTCGGCGGTGTTAGGGGCAGCTGATTAGGGGTACATAGGGATAACGTAGGTTGCGGCGGTGTGTGGTCGGCAGATTAGGGGTTAAAAAAATTTAATAGAGTGGCAGCGATGTGGGGGCGCCTCGGTTTAGGGGTACATAGGTAGTTTATGGGTGTTAGTGTACTTTAGAGCACAGTAGTTAAGAGCTTTATGAACCGGCGTTAGCCCAGAAAGCTCTTAACTCCTGGCTTTTTTCTGTGGCTGGAGTTTTGTCGTTAGATTTCTAACGCTCACTTCAGCCAAGACTCTAAATACCAGCGTTAGAAAGATCCCATTGAAAAGATATGATACGCAAATGGCGTAGGGGGATCTGCGGTATGGGAAAGTCGCGGCTGCAAAGTGAGCGTTAGACCCTTTCCTGACTGACTCTAAATACCAGCGGTAGCCCAAAACCAGCGTTAGGAGCCTCTAACGCTGGTTTTGACGGCTAACGCCAAACTCTAAATCTAGCCGATAGATTTTGATATTATTGAAACTCATCATATGAACATGTGTTGTTTTTTTCCAGCTGGTTTATATTGGTTGTAATATATGTAACAAATCTGTGATGTATGTTTCTCTAACATGTTCTTTGTATGCCTTACCTTAAACCTCAATAAAAATATTAAAAAAAAAAAAAAAAGGGGGGGGGGGGCGGAGCTAGCCTTTGAAAAGACAGGACGCGTCTCCATGAAGCTCCTCTCTCTGAGACAGTGTTTTTCAAGTTATTTGTCCTAAATTTCTGGCATTGAAGCGGTATACACCACACCTGGTGAGACTACATGTTTTCGGAAGCTAAGTGGAGCGGATAAAACGACTGCAACCTGTCTCAGTTTTGTTACAATCTACTTACGGAGATCAGCTATAATGGATAACGATACTAAGATGGCGGCGGAGTATACTTGGGGAGTGAAAGTGCGACATGAGCTTGAACTTTGTTTGCAGAATTTAGAACAGTCCCTAATAAAGGAGATCACCTCTCTTTTTGCTCTGGGGGACTACAGGGCTGCTGACCCAGTGCTATTTGCTTCAGAGACTCAACCATGTACTGCTTTGCTGACGGCCTTTGAGACGCGGCTAACAGGATCTGAGGAGGAGCTCTCGCAAGCGGCTAATATATTTCCCCACTATGGAGCAAGGGCCCCCCACGGGATATCCTCAGCTCGGTGTGACTTCCTTGGCTCACGGGAAGCATCTAGAGAGTTGCCTCAGGGCTGTTCCCATGGGTTTGAGATGCTGTTCCCCTTCTGTTCTGAGGAGAAGCTGGCGGAAAGCTATATAGGCCCTGGAGACGAGTTGGTTCAGATCCCTATAGCGGAATTATCGCAGATCTCACACGGCACTAATCTGTCTGCAGTACCCTCTCAAGATACTATGGTGCGGTTAGAGGTAAGAGACCCTACGCTCTTGAAAGTGCAGCGAGCATTGCAAGATGTCAGCAGGAGGTTAACACATCCCACACAAGAAGCTATATGGCCGAAGACTTTGCGGTTGCCGAAGGAGACCCAACAGACTAATTGGATCACATATCCTAAAGCCGACATCGGCTAATTATGGACCGAGTCAGACTTTAGATCACTAGGTAGACTGGCAGACTATTTTATCTCGTCTTAAGTCAGGACTTATCTGTGCAGTTCATATAGCAGGGGCTCAGTCTCCTGCCATTCTGGTGCGGCCTTTTTATAAATATACTCAGTTAAAGTTTATTATGTTCTAACTCTTCTAGTTCAATGTGTCAACTTATGGTACTGCATCATGGCTCTAAATGTTTGTATATGTTGGCCCAGCATAAAGGTTTCCTAATGTATTAGATTTAGGTAAGAAGTAGCTCTCTAATATAAGATATATAGCTTTGACGCTAGTTAATTTAACTTGGTATATCCCAACGGGTCTCTTTCAGTGTCCAGTTTAATACGATATACTACCTTATATGTACAGGGATCTTGATATTTGGATATTGCTCATAAGTGTTATTGTTTTGCTTGCTCCAATATAATGTGTATGTCCAGGTAGAAGAGTATCTACCTATCTATGTACTTTGCTCCCTGTTAGATATGTGCTAGCTTATGTTTGATAATAGTGCTATTACATGCTTTGTGATGGTGTGCTGATATAATATTGTTAAGCAGTATGGTTGATAAGATATTTAAGAGCTGGTAATAGAACAATTCACCAAGTCTCCAAGAGCTGACAAAGGGCTCATAGTCCTACTGAATTGTCTAATATATCTAGTTTCCCTATATATTAACATTGTAATAGGAAAAAAAAAAAAAAAAAGTGACTAAAAGTATTAGTGTGGACCTTAAAATTATATAAGGTTACATATTATATTATATATTATATTTAGGGTATAGAATATTTACATACGTTATCTTTCCTTCACGCTATTAGATAAAACTCAAGACTTAACTTGTATGTGCAACAACTTTGCAGCAAAGGGGATTTTATATTGTTAACTATGAAGCTGCCGGCGGCCGGGGCAGCGGATCCTCTATAACTCTTTTGCTGCTGGTAATTCTTATATGTTAAGACTAGAGGAATTTGTACAACCCTATCTACACTTCTAGTACTACTTCATGTCCAACTCCACTATCTTTTACTTTTTGTTTCTAGTTTGTGTAACTTAACTAACGGGTTTTTTTTTCTCAGGGACGCACAAGTTATGGACTCTTGCAAAGTATAAATGTTTTGGTTCTAGGATTGCTATGTCCTTTAAGATTTCTAGGGCTTCATTCGGACTAATGTGAAAGCTGCTATCCTTTTTTGTGCAGACTGGTTGAACACTATAATATTGGGGCACACTAACAAGGGTTATTTTTACTATTGACAGCAAAGTTGTATTCTCATTTAAGATAAGATATGCTCTGTCTAGAGATCTTTCACTTCCACATGCTATAGGAACAGATAGTTGCATATTTGTTCCACCATATTATATTACTAATGGATATCACTTATTCCCTCCTACAGAACTACATGACAATCAGAACATCCACTACTCAAAGTTAATATGAGTCCTTAGCTACCTTATGCTGCAATTTATTAGGACACATATACCCACTTAACACTTTAAGTTGCACTCATATATAGATTTTTGCTGTTATGCTTGTTAGTAATTGATAGACCCTATAAGATGATGTCCTAAATACTGATTGTTAAAATTTACTACTTTATGTGCAAACATTTGAGAGGCAGTCACATTGGCCCTCATGTCTCCTACAAAGAGATTATTAGAGCTGGTTTACTGTTCAGCCATCATTGTAATGTTTAGCCCAGCTACCACTTAAACATGCCCATCTGTAGTTATATATGGGTTCATGATATTAGTTTCCTAAAAAGATGCTTGAGCTGCAGCTGCAGTTTCAATTGTAAATTCTATGTTGCAAGAATTATGTACCAGATGTTAGATCATGCCTGGATACGGGTGATGACATCAGTTTATTTTATTTTACTTATACAGGGAGTACAGAATTATTAGGCAAATGAGTATTTTGACCACATCATCCTCTTTATGCATGTTGTCTTACTCCAAGCTGTATAGGCTCGAAAGCCTACTACCAATTAAGCATATTAGGTGATGTGCATCTCTGTAATGAGAAGGGGTGTGGTCTAATGACATCAACACCCTATATCAGGTGTGCATAATTATTAGGCAACTTCCTTTCCTTTGGCAAAATGGGTCAAAAGAAGGACTTGACAGGCTCAGAAAAGTCAAAAATAGTGAGATATCTTGCAGAGGGATTCAGCACTCTTAAAATTGCAAAGCTTCTGAAGCGTGATCATCGAACAATCAAGCGTTTCATTCAAAATAGTCAACAGGGTCGCAAGAAGCGTGTGGAAAAACCAAGGCGCAAAATAACTGCCCATGAACTGAGAAAAGTCAAGCGTGCAGCTGCCAAGATGCCACTTGCCACCAGTTTGGCCATATTTCAGAGCTGCAACATCACTGGAGTGCCCAAAAGCACAAGGTGTGCAATACTCAGAGACATGGCCAAGGTAAGAAAGGCTGAAAGACGACCACCACTGAACAAGACACACAAGCTGAAAAGTCAAGACTGGGCCAAGAAATATCTCAAGACTGATTTTTCTAAGGTTTTATGGACTGATGAAATGAGAGTGAGTCTTGATGGGCCAGATGGATGGGCCAGTGGCTGGATTGGTAAAGGGCAGAGAGCTCCAGTCCGACTCAGACGCCAGCAAGGTGGAGGTGGAGTACTGGTTTGGGCTGGTATCATCAAAGATGAGCTTGTGGGGCCTTTTCGGGTTGAGGATGGAGTCAAGCTCAACTCCCAGTCCTACTGCCAGTTTCTGGAAGACACCTTCTTCAAGCAGTGGTACAGGAAGAAGTCTGCATCCTTCAAGAAAAACATGATTTTCATGCAGGACAATGCTCCATCACACGCGTCCAAGTACTCCACAGCGTGGCTGGCAAGAAAGGGTATAAAAGAAGAAAATCTAATGACATGGCCTCCTTGTTCACCTGATCTGAACCCCATTGAGAACCTGTGGTCCATCATCAAATGTGAGATTTACAAGGAGGGAAAACAGTACACCTCTCTAAACAGTGTCTGGGAGGCTGTGGTTGCTGCTGCACGCAATGTTGATGGTGAACAGATCAAAACACTGACAGAATCCATGGATGGCAGGCTTTTGAGTGTCCTTGCAAAGAAAGGTGGCTATATTGGTCACTGATTTGTTTTTGTTTTGTTTTTGAATGTCAGAAATGTATATTTGTGAATGTTGAGATGTTATATTGGTTTCACTGGTAAAAATAAATAATTGAAATGGGTATATATTTGTTTTTTGTTAAGTTGCCTAATAATTATGCACAGTAATAGTCACCTGCACACACAGATATCCCCCTAAAATAGCTATAACTAAAAACTACTTCCAAAACTATTCAGCTTTGATATTAATGAGTTTTTTGGGTTCATTGAGAACATGGTTGTTGTTCAATAATAAAATTAATCCTCAAAAATACAACTTGCCTAATAATTCTGCACTCCCTGTATTCTATATTACTAGGCTCCGCCCCCCCCCTTTTGGAGCTTATTTATTAAGCTAAGGGACACAGATCCCATCGAAGACCCCCTAAAAAAATACATAAGAGTCCTTCATTATAGTTGTGGTTGATGAACTCTCCTATAATATAGGTATATGTTTATAGTCCGGAGGACCCAAAAAGGGCCCTATATAATAATCCCCCCCCCCCCATATTCTATTCACTTATCTTTGTACCACTCTAGCTACAAGGGCTTATATTTGACCCTATATGTTATTGAATTTAATAAGAAGATACAGATGTGACAACCTAAAAAGAGGTCCTATATACCATAAACTTTAAAATCTGAGGTAGATTCACAGGTTTATTAACCACTTAGATTACATTACATTTCTTAGAATTGCTTATGGTTATCAGTTTCTTATTGTCTGAAATGTTTGTACACCTCCCATTTTTTAATGTAACGCTCTGTGTATAAACAGTAATGTATACTTTTCTAAACCGCCCCCACTGGTTGGAGGCCTATGTATGTGGTTACTATGTATTACTTTATCTTTCACCTTAATAAAAAAAAAAAAAAAAAAAAAGATAAAATAGTAGTTTATTTAGCAATAGATTTTTTTCTGACAATTTGTTCCCCCCGTTTGCTGGCCTCCTGTATCATATGACTTCCATCAGTAAATCACAGACTCATATATATGTATACACTGTGAACTTGTGCACAAGCTCAGTAGGAGACGGTGCCTCAAAACGTGTGCATATAAAAATTTGATAATGGAAGTAAATTGGAAAGTTTTTTTTAAAACCCCATTTATTAATATTATTATTCTTTATTTATAAAGCGCCAACAGATTCCAAAGTGCTGTCCATGGCTTGATCTGTATCATGAAATTTAATTTTTACTTTAGTGTCCTTTTAAAGGCATATGAAACCCAATTGTTTTTCTTTCATGATCTAGAAAGAGTGTGCAATTTTAAACAACTTTTCAATTTACTTCTATGATCTACTTTGATTCAAAAATAGGCTCAATAGCTGTTGATTGGTGGCTGCATATAGATGCCTCGTGTGATTGGCTCACCCATGTGCATTGCTATTTCTTCAACAAAAGATATCTGAAAAACGAAGCAAATTAAATAATAGTAATAACAATAGTAGTAAATTGGAATGTTATTTAAAATTGCATTCTCTGTCTAAATCATGAAAGAAATATTTTGGGTTTAAGTTTTAACAAAGAATACCAAGAGAAAGATGTAAAAATCACATTAGAAATAAACCGGATGTATATTTTTTACACACACTTCATTTGAATTGTGAAAGTTTAATTTCTGCCTTTATATCTCTCTATTACCAGTAAATCAATATGTTGCGTCATTGGAGAGCATTACTTGTACATTCAGCGTTAGGCAGAATCCTGTAGATTATTAACCTATGTTCACACTCTTCTGACTCATGATAATGTAAGCTGCAATGACTTAGTCATACGAGTTTTGTAATTGTCTTGTGAAAAGTGAGCATGTGTGTCTGTGTGACTGTGTGATCTGTCTAGGGAGGGGCATGTGTATCAGAAAAAATCAATACGTAGAAAATACAGCCTGCAGGCTCTTTTTTTTTACTAGGTGTGTCACCTATTCCCAGAGCACGCAGTCAAGGGACACATTTCTAGCAGACAGTGAAACCTGCTGTTATACTTGTGTTTTTACTACAATATTAGTAGCTGAATAACAACAAATGGAATTCAATCAGATGGGGACAAAGGGAATTTAAAGCTATTTTTTTTTTATAGTCTTATTTTTTTAAGAATAGTTTGTTTTTTTATGGGCAGTAAAAGAGCTGAATGCCCTTCTAAGGGCAATGCCCATCCAAATGTCCTTTTCAGTGCACTTTGTAGTTTAGGTTTTAAACAAATTTGGGGTGGGGAGGTGTAATGTTAGAGGGGTTAGTGGGGTTTTTTTTTTTAAAAAAAGAGCTTGATCGCTTTAGGGCACTGGTTTTCTAATAGGCCACATTTTGTGGATACAGTATACAAAAGACAGACAGTTTGTGAGATGTTATAGCAAACATAGTGCA
This sequence comes from Bombina bombina, assembly GCF_027579735.1. Taxonomy (NCBI): domain Eukaryota; kingdom Metazoa; phylum Chordata; class Amphibia; order Anura; family Bombinatoridae; genus Bombina; species Bombina bombina. The sequence continues at coordinate 139,344,367 of NC_069502.1, read as the reverse complement.
AACAATGGTAGAACAAATACTCCTCTCAAGGTACAACCGCTGCCTTCCCTCGGTCTCTCCCAAATAGACCGTCAGTAGGATATAGATTCAGGAGTAGGTGGCACAGGTTCAGGGGCTCTTTCTTTTCAAGTGAAAACAGGTTCCTCACAACCTTCCAGCAATGAAGCTTCACGCAATGAAGTTTCACAATTCCACTAGGAGTAAAAAAACTTCTATGATGTATGTACACAGAATTCGAGTGTATAAGTGCAGTATTCTCACAGATATAAAATTCTGGTGTCAGCGATGTCAAGAAAAACAACAGTCCTATCATAAGAACAGTGATTATTTTAAAAACAGCTCAACGCGTTTAAACGCACATAGCGTCTTTCTCAAGAGCAAGTAAAAGGCTTAAAAACAGCTGACATGTTGCTGACACCAACAGCTTAAATACACAATTGATATGTTCCAACTTCCATTCTAACGGATGATGGACTCACAAATAAAAGACATATTTCCCCACAAGAATTAATAAAGACAGTTCATTTCCAACCAATAAAAGATATTTCTTCATAGCATGCTATTAAAAAAATTGTTAATTCTGTTTCAATTATACTTCATTCTCATTGGGTGAAAATAAACCCAAAATTCAAAACCAAACACTGCATATTCCAAAAAACATTTCCCATTCAAGTAGTCCCATTGAATAGAGTTCTCAATCAGGTCCTGATCATCATCAATGCGATCACGTGATGTTTGTTTAGCTAATCCCGGCATAGCTTGTCAGAACCTTTGTTTACTTCGTTCGAGTCCTGTCACATGGTGATAAACATCCAATGAGATTTCCAAAGAACGCCATGTCAAGTAAACTTAATTTCAAATAACCACTCTGTATGAACAAATTAATAGATACATAACAGTATTAGTAAAACAGATATTGTTAATGCAACATTAGACATAGGAATGGCTAAAATTAGACATTAAATACAATGATAAAATAAAATATTCTTAAACTAAAAGCTAATATCGTTCAAATTATTACGAGGTCCATGCCTCATTATAGTGACAAAATCTATATGTTAACCCCTTAATGACCGGACCATTTTTCAATTTTCTTACCCTTAATGACAATGGCTATTTTTACATTTCTGCACTGTTTGCGTTTAGCTGTAATTTTCCTCTTACTCGTTTACTGTACCCACACATATTGTATACCGTTTTTCTCGTCATTAAATGGACTTTCTAAAGATACCATTATTTTCATCATATCTTATAATTTACTAAAAAAAAAAAAGATAAAATATGAGGAAAAAATGGAAAAAACACACTTTTTCTAACTTTGACCCCCAAAATCTGTTACACATCTACAATCACCAAAAAACACCCATGCTAAATAGTTTCTAAATTTTGTCCTGAGTTTAGAAATACCCAATGTTTACATGTTCTTAGCTTTTTTTGCAATTTATAGGGCAATAAACACAAGTAGCACTTTGCTATTTCCAAACCACTTTTTTTCAAAATTAGCGCTAGTTACATTGGGACACTGATATCTGTCAGGAATATCTGAATATCCCTTGACATGTATATATTTTGTTTTAGAAGACATCAGAGTGGCTCTCTCTGCATCGGAGTCTTGTAAAGGGTTATTGCAGGATGCCTCCATATCGAGGCATCACTGCAATACCCTCAGAGCTGCTGGAAGTGATTGTGATCACTTCTAGCACTCTGTTAGACAACTGACGTACCAGGTACGTCCATTGTCATTAACTGATTGTTAATGCATGACGTACCTGGTACGTCAGTTGTCATTAAGGGGTTAAATTAAATGAAAATTAATGTACCTAATGCACATGAAAAAAGTAAGCATAGTGTCGCTATATTCATAATAAATTATGACAAAAATAAACAATTTATATTAATATCACCAATTGAAATGCAATTGGCTATTGTTGAACTGGAATAGTTCTATATTACTTTATACCATTAATGTGACAATACATATACAATTTAAAGATACATTACTACCTAAAACAACATTGAATTAAATAAACCCTATATCACTATGAAAAGTGTTTGATTTGCTATTTGTGCGTAACGTTAACAGGAAAAAAGTGTTCCCACTGGTACTATTTATGCATTCACATAAAGGCTGCAACCCTAATGTCTTTGTTTAGACCCCAATGGCCTCACATCTTCAGTGTATGGATTCACCATAGTTCTCTTTTGTTTAATTCTTTATCTATCTGACCTAATCTCCAATGTAGGGCAACCTTTTCTATTCCCATCCATGTTAGATTATTCTAGGGTGGCCATATTGCCGCTTTAAGAAGGGACACATATGAAAAATACATATGTCAGGGCTGTTTTCAGGGCTGTTTAAGTAAATGTTTTGTATAAGAGCCCTGACATATGAATTTTTCATATATGTCCCTTTTTAAAGCGTCAATATGGTCACCCTAGATTATTCCCATCAAACATTTGGCAGTTGTTACAATGTATGGGTACCCCATGATCATCGTGTTTCTTCTCGATCTTATTTAGATGTTCTAGAATCCTAGTCTTTAAAAATCTAGAGGTTTGTCCCAAATACTGTATTTGACAATTGCATTGTAATAAATATTTATTACGTTTTTTTGGTCTTACAACTAATACAACTTTTGAATAAATAAATACATTTTAAATAAGAAATGAAATTTTGCAAAGATGGTTCCCCCTCCAAATGCACAGGACACAAGGACATGAAAAAAATAATTCATAAGCATTGGCACATCTTAAAAGGGGATGAACTTTTAAATTAATATTATTCCATCTAAGCCACAAATAGTTTTTCGCAACAATGTCAATTTCAAGCAAAAAGTAGCCCCCTCTCTTACTAAAGGAATGAATCCCATGAAACCCATACAAATATCTAATTTAAATGGCTTCTATACTTGTGGTAGATGTAAAGTGTGTAATTATACTAAAAGAGTACACAAGACATTCACATCTTCAGTAACGGGCAAGACTTATGAGATCAAAAGTTTTATTAGTTGTAAGATCAAAAACGTAATATATTTATTACAATGCAATTGTCAAATATAGTATTTGGGACAAACCTCTAGATTTGTAAAGACTAGCACCTAGATTTAGAGTTCTGCGTTAGCCGTAAAAAGCAGCGTTAAGGGGTCCTAATGCTGCTTTTTACCGCCTGCTGGTATTTAGAGTCAGGTAGGTAAAGGTGTACCGCTCACTTTTCTTCCGCGACTTTTGGCTACCGCAAATCCCCTTACGTCAATTGCGTATCCTATCTTTTCTATGGGATTTGTCTAACGCCATTATTACGAGTCTTGGAAGAAATGAGCGGTACAGCCTCTACCGACAAGACTCCTACCGCCAAAAAAAGTCAGTAGTTAAGAGCTTTATGGGCTAACGCGGAACATTAAGCTCTTAACTACAGTGCTACAAAGTACACTAACACCCATAAACTACCTATGTACCCCTAAAGCAAGGCCCCCCCCACATCACAAACACTAAAATTAAATTATTTAACCCCTAATCTGCTGACCGGACACCGCCGCCACCTACATTATAGCTATGAACCCATAATCTGCTGTCCCTAGCATCACAGACACGACACCTACATTATATTTATTAACCCCTAATCTGCCCCCCCCCACGTCGCCGCCACCTAATTACAATTATTAACACCTAATCTGCCGACCGAACATCGCCGCCACTATAATAAAGTTATTAACCCCTAAACCGCCGCACTCCCGCCTCGCAAACACTAGAATAAATTTTATTAACCCCTAATCTGCTGTCCCTAACATCGCCGACACCTACTTACATTTATTAACCCCTAATCTGCCACCCCCAACGTCGCCGCTACTATAATAAAGTTATAAACCCCTAAACCTAACTCTAACCCTAACACCCCCCTAAGGTAAATATAATTTAAATAAAACAAAATAAACTTACTATAATTAAATAAATTAATCCTATTTAAAACTAAATACTTACCTATAAAATAAACCCTAATATAGCTACAATATAACTAATAGTTACATTGTAGCTATTTTAGGATTTATATTTATTTTACAGGCAACTTTGTATTTATTTTAACTAGGTACAATAGTTATTAAATAGTTATTAACTATTTAATAACTACCTAGCTAAAATAAGTACAAAAGTACCTGTAAAATAAATCCTAACCTAAGTTACAAATACACCTAACACTATTCTATAATTAAATTAATTAACTAAACTACCTACAATTAAATACAATTAAATTAACTAAACTATAGTACAAAAAAACCAAACACTAAATTAGAGAAAATAAAAAAATATTACAAGAAGTTTAAACTAATTACACCTAATCTATGCACCCTAATAAAATAAAAAAGCGCCCCAAAATAATAAAATGCCCTACCCTATCCTAAATTACAAAGTAATCATGTCAAGAAAACCTCAGGATTTAGCTAAGAAGGGGTTAATTCTGTGTAGCTTGAACTCAAAACAGTTATTTGTTTTCAAGAAGAATTGTGACTTGTGTTTTCTTTGAACTGCCAGGAGTCTCCTAAATAGCCCCACCAAATGTTATTGTGTATGCATTGAGTCATAAAGCCACTCAAGCTCTTAGTCCCAGAGATACACAGGATAAAGTTTATGGCTTAGGCTGTCAATAGAATGCATGATGCAAAACAGGCCCTTCATCGGTCACTGAAAGGACACTGGTATATTATGTACATATGTGTGTTAAAACTGTTATAACCTTAAAGGAAGGTAAATATGACAACCTATGGCATATTTGATATCAAACCGATTCTCCCAATAAAAGTAAAAGGTTCTAGATATGTAAATATAGAAATTGAGTTACCTAGCAGAACTTATAATGGATTGTATAATTTCAGGCAAGAAATTAGTCTATTGAAGGTCATAAAGACAGGGGGGTTTTCTTAGCCCCCCCAGGAGGGTGTGGTCAGGCAACTTGATCTGTGGAAAATGGTATAAGAATTTTATGTTTTAACAATAAGATTGTCATTCTTACAAGGGAGGCTGTGACAACACAGAGTAAGGACCCAATTGCTTCATGCCATCTCTCTGGTAACAGATTCCAAAGACTAGTACAGTGTAAGGTTTCTAATTTTCTTCTTTTTATTTTGAAAAAACTGTTTGCGTGTGTAATTTTATTTGTAACAACTTTTTTATTAATAATGCATTGTGCATAATATTTTTGGCATAATAAATAATTCCTTTATTAAGTTTGGCCTTTGTCTAATAATTGAACCACGTTACTGAAAGAGACTGGAATATTAGAACTGTATAATTTAGCTTATTTTCTGCTAAATTGTATTTAGAGAGTTAATGTGTAAAGTCTGGGTTTTTTCTTAGGATTTTCCCTTTAATAAATTTTAAGTGGTGGCAGTATTGGAGCTATAGGATTGTTGGTTTAGTGTGGGTGGCATTAAAAGGGAGTTTAGGGCATTTCTCTTACATCTAGTACAGACTAGGGAGTGGGATTAACCCTTGCACCCACTAAACTGAATCACAAGCTTGCCTGGTGTGGCTAGATTGTGACCTATTGGTGACAGAAAAAGGGGGCTGATAACCCTTTCTGTGCCAAATAAGTGACTGGCGCAGGGTTGGATAACCTTGGTTCATCACAAATCAGCTCTTTTACCAGCCCTTAAAAGGGCTTTTTGGGGGCATTGCCCCAAAGTAATCAGCTCTTTTACCTGTAAATAAAAAGACAACCCCCCCAACATTACAACCCACCACCCACATACCCCTACTCTAACCCACCCAAACCCCCCTTAAAAAAACCTAACATTAACCCCCTGAAGATCTCCCTACCTTGAGTCGTCTTCACCCAACCAGGCTGAACTCTTCATCCAAGCAGCGAAGAAGAGGTCCTCCATCTGGTAGAAGTCTTCATCCAAGTGGGGAAAGAAGAGGTCCTCCATCCGGTAGAAGTCTTTATCCAGGCGGCGTCTTCTATCTTCATCCATCTGGAGCGGAGCCATCTTCCAGCCAGCCGATGCGGAGCCATCCTCTTCAACCGACGGACTAACGACGAATGACGGTTCCTTTAAGGGACGTCATCCAAGATGGCGTCCCTCGAATTCCGATTGGCTGATAGGATTCTATCAGCCAATCTGAATTAAGTTAGGAAAAATCTGATTGGCTGATTCAATCAGCCAATCAGATTGAAGTTCAGTCCGATTGGCTGATCCAATCAGCCAATCGGATTGAGCTTGTATTCTATTGGCTGATTGGAACAGCCAATAGAATGCGAGCTCAATCCGATTGGCCGCAAAAAGCCCTTTTAAGGGCTGGTAAGAGCTGATTACTTTGTAATTTAGGATATGGTAGGGCATTTTATTATTTTGGGGGGCTTTTTTATTTTATTAGGGGGCTTAGATTAGGTGTAATTAGTTTAAACTTCTTGTAATATTTTTTTATTTTCTGTTATTTAGTGTTTGATTTTTTGTACTATAGTTTAGTTAATTTAATTGTATTTAATTGTAGGTAGTTTAGTTAATTAATTTAATTATAGAGTAGTGTTAGGTGTATTCGTAACTTAGGTTAGGATTTATTTTACAGGTAATTTTGTAATTATTTTAACTAGGTAGCTATTAAATAGTTAATAATAATTTAATAGCTATTGTACCTAGTTAAAATAAATACAAAGTTGCCTGTAAAATAAATATAAATCCTAAAATAGCTACAATGTAACTATTAATTATATTGTAGCTATATTAGGGTTTATTTTATAGGTAAGTATTTAGTTTTAAATAGGATTAATTTATTTAATTATAGTAAGTTTATTTTGTTTTATTTAAATTATATTTAATTTAGGGGGGTGTTAGGGTTAGGGTTAGAGTTAGGTTTAGGGGTTAATAACTTTATTATAGTAGCAGCGACGTTGGGGGTGGCAGATTAGGGGTTAATAAATGTAAGTAGATGTCGGCGATGTTAGGGACAGCAGATTAGGGGTTAATAAAATGTATTCTAGTGTTTGCGAGGCGGGAGTGCGGCGGTTTAGGGGTTAATAACTTTATTATAGTGGCGGCGATGTCCGGTCGGCAGATTAGGGGTTAATAATTGTAGTTAGGTGGCGGCGACGTTGGGGGGGGCAGATTAGGGGTTAATAAATATAATGTAGGTGTCGGCGATGTTAGGGGCAGCAGATTAGGGGTTCTTAGCTATAATGCAGGTGGCGGCGGTGTCCGGAGCGGCAGATTAGGGGTTAATAATATAATGCAGGTGGCGACAATGTCGGGGATGGCAGATTAGGGGTTAATAAGTGTAAGGTTAGGGGTGTTTAGACTCTGGGTTCATGTTAGGGTGTTAGGTGTAGACTTAGAAAGTGTTTCACCATAGGAAACAATGGGGCTGTTTTAGGAGCTGAACGCTGCTTTTTTTTCAGCCGAAACTGCCCCATTGTTTCCTATGGGGAAATCGTGCACAAGCACGTTTTTCCAGCTTACCGCTACCGTAAACAATGCTGGTATTGAGGGTTGAAGTGGCACTAAATTATGCTCAACGCTCACTTTTCTGAACCTAACGCAGCCATTCAGACAACTCTAAATACCAGCGTTGTCTTAAGGGTGCGCTGGAAAAAAAAGGAGCGTTAGCAACGCAGCTCTATACCGACAAAACTCTAAATCTAGGCGTAGGATTCTAGAACATCTAAATAAGATTGAGAAGAAAAACTATGATCACGGGGTACCCATACATTGTAACAACTGCCAAATGTTTGATGGGAATAATCTAACATGGATGGGAATAGAAAAGGTTGCTCTACATTGGAGAGGACATCAGATAGATAAAGAATTAAACAAAAGAGAACTATGGTGAATCCATACACTGAGGACGTGAGGCCATTGGGGTCTAAACAAAGACATTAGGGTTGCAGCCTTTATGTGAATGCATAAATAGTACCAGTGGGAACACTTTTTTCCTGTTAACGTTACGCACAGAGAGCAAATCAAACACTTTTCATAGTGATATAGGGTTTATTTAATTCAATGTTGTTTTAGGTAGTAATGTATCTTTAAATTGTATATGTATTGTCACATTAATGGTATAAAGTAATATAGAACTATTCCAGTTCAACAATAGCCAATTGCATTTCAATTGGTGTTATTAGTATAAATTGTTTATTTTTGTCACAATTTATTATGAATATAGTGACACTATGCTTACTTTTTTCATGTGCATTAGGTACATTAATTTCACTTAATTTAACATATAGATTTTTTGTCACTATAATGAGGCATGGACCTTGTAATAAATCGAACAATATAAGTTTTTAGTTTAAGAATATTTTATTTTAAAATGGTAAATTGCACTTTATCTGGTGATATCATTGTATTCACTGTCTAATTGTAGCCATTCCTATGTCTAATGTTGCATTAATTATATACAATATCTGTTTTACTAATACTGTTATGTATCTCTAGTAATTTGTTCATACAGAGTGGTTATTTGAAATTAAGTTCACTTGACATGCTGTTCTTTGGAAATCTCATTGGATGTTTATCACCATGTCACAGGACTTGAACGAAGTAAACAAAGGTTCTGACAAGCTATGCCGGGATTAGCTAAACAAACATCACGTGACCACATTGATGATGATCAGGACCTGATTGAGAACTCTATTCTATGGGACTACTTGAATGGGAACTATTTTCTAGAATATCCAGTGTTTGCTTTTGAATTTGTTTCCGGTTCTGTGATAAACTAATGAGTTTATTTTCACCCAATGAGAATGAAGTATAATCAAACTATATATTTTAATATAAACAAACAGCATTAACAATTTTTTAATAACATGCTATGAAGAAATATCTTTCATTGTTTGGAAATGAACTGTCTTTAATAACTCTTGTGGGGAAATATGTCTTTTATTTGTGAGTCCATCGTCCATTAGACTGGAAGTTGGAACATATCAAATGTATATTTAAGCTGTTGGTGTCAGCAACATGTCAGCTGTTTTTAAGCCTTTTAATTACTCTTGAGAAAGACGCTATGTGCGTTGAAATGCGTTGTGCTGTTTTTAAAATAATCACTGTTCTTATGATAGGACTGTTGATTTTTTCTTGACATCGCTGACACCAGAATTTTATATCTGTGAGTATATTGCACTTATACACTCGAATTCTGTGTGCATACATCATAGAAGTTTTTTTACTCCTAGTGGAATTGTAAAACTTCATTGCGTGAAGCTTCATTGCTGGAAGGTTGTGAGGAACCTGTTTTCACTTGAAAAGAGAGAACCCCTGAACCTGCGCCACCTACTACTGAATCAATATCACACATTTTGTGGATATCTGAACTAAATCACAGGTGAAATTATCAGCTGATTAGTAAACATGGGTATTTTACCTGCTCTTATCTAAGGTTATCCTGAAAACCTGGACTGTTGGGGAAGCCTGAGGACAGGTTTGAAAACCAGGCAATGCCCTACAAAAGGCCCTTTTAAGGGCTATTGATAGTTTAGTTTTAGAATAGGGCTTTTTATTTTGGGTTGTTTTTGGGGGGTATTAGAATAGGATTACATTTTATTTTATTTTGGTAATTACTTTTTTATTTTCTGTAATGTTAGACTTTCTTATTTTTTGCAATGTTATTTTTTTTTAATTTTTTGTAATGTTATTTTTTTTAGAGTAGGGGCTTATAGTGATTCGGGTTAGTGCGAGTAAGGTTTTTTTTACTTTTTTTTGCTCCATTGACTTCTATAGAGCAGTAGGTTATTGCGCTAGCGGTAAGTAATTTTCGCGAGTTGGGTTAGCAATAGAGCAAAATATTTTGACTTTCAACTTGTAATACCAGCGTAACTCAACTCACGAAAATTACCGCTAGCGCAAATTAGCACTCTAGGGCAAGCGGTAGTTAGCGCTCCACTTGTAATCTAGCCCATAATGTTTTACAGTCCTTTGAAACCTCATTTTACTGACATATCCATTGTGCATGTATATCTGGTCTCTTCTATTGCCAGTTTCGTACAGATATAAATGAGGTCCTGCTCAATATGTAGCGTGTTGTAGGGGCATAGAGCTGAATCCTGCCAGATGCACTCCTAAGGGGAAAAGGAAACACAGAATTACAGGGGAGGGGGGGGGGGGGAAACAGAAAAAATAAATAAGTACAATACAAATATGTTTTATTCTTAGATAAATCATTGGATGAGCAACTTAAACTTTAATGTAATACTGCTTTAACTACAAGCTGTACGTACAGTATATATTACAGTGCTTCTGTGCTGTATTCTGAATAGCTTGTGTATATCATATTTAAAGGGACAGTAAAGTTAAAATTAAACTTTCAGTTTTAAACAAATTTACTTCTATTATCAAATTTGCTTTGTTCCCTTAGCATCCTTTGTTGAAGAGTAAACCTAAGTAGTCTGATATTACCTCAGTAGCGTTCACGTGCCTTTAGTAGACTAGGGCTGCAGTGTTTGCAACTTTGTACAACATTGCTATAAACATTGTTGCAAACACTGCTACCAAAGACACAAAGCAGCCTGCTGCAGTATATTTTCTTACTGGATAGCTGTTCCTTTACTCAGACCACCAAACATTTGAAGCCATGTTTCACATCCACAATTGGCTATAATACTGCACGCTCCTGAGTCTGTTATCCAGGCTGACAGGCTGGCAAGTGTTCCTCCACTACACATGAACTGAGCATGCCAATATCGTGCCATAAATAACAGATATGGGACAGGCAATACTGCCCTATATGTCAGCAGTGCAAGAGGGGTAGAAGAAGAAGGAACAGAATGCTGGATGAAATACAATATTAAAATAAAATGCTTATTAAAACTTTTTTGGGGAATTAAATCATGTATATTGTCTGTGACATGCACATATTTACATACAGTGCTTAAAGTGATTGTAAATTTTAATAAATTACTGCCCAGTATCTAAAAATAATCTTAAAAACAGGGGCACTTTAATTCATTAAACTTTACAAAGATGCTTATAGTAAACAGACCATCGATCCTCTGCCCGGTGCTCCTGCTGTAGTTAGCATATTGATTACGAATCTGGCTTCTGCCAATCATTGTGTGCCCCATGAGCTGGATGCCGAAGGGGCACGCAACTATTGGAGGAAGCTGGATTTGTCTTCAATCCGCTCAATACAGTAAGAGATGCGGGTGGAGGATCGACGGTCTGTTAACTATAAGCGTCTTTGTAAAGTTTAATGAATTAAAGTGCCCTTGTTTTTAAGATGATTTTTAGATATGTTAAAGGGTTTGACAATCTTGAAGTTCAGCCCATTTAAAGCTCTTAGAAAGCCTATGTAGAAAATGGATTTGACTGCTCTATACATCACAGCCCAGATTTATAATTAGGATTATACATTTTTTATTATAAAATATATTATATGGTTTTACTTGCAAACTAATATATTTTTCATTGCAACATTCTTATAGTCTGACATTTACCTTCACTTTAATTACTTAGAAGCTGATAAGGACCAGTGAGATTATTATATAACATGTTGAATTTTGCTTAGTGGGGGAAAACTGAGAACTAGAAGTGTGAGCTGAGACTTCACACCCTTAACCCTGCTGCTTATCTGTTCCTAATTAGCCTCAGCAGAGGTGATACGATAAAATTAAAGATTTGATAACAATATGACATTAAAATTTCTTTTCTACTCCAGTAATAACTCTGGATTGGCTTCTTCAGTTAGGGTAAGGGGTGGTAGGAAGTTTGGCCATTGAGAGGCAATTGCGACAAACATGTTAATGTGTTCAGAAAATGTGCTCATTTGCCTGGAATATTCATTTATTGCAAGAGTGCAAAATGGTCTCTGACCTATTCATATTATTTCCTTGTCCTTTTGATTCTAAGATATCACATTGGCATAATACAACTCAAAAGTAAAAAAAAAAATCAATTCAAATAAAATATATGACATACAAATGTATTTTAGTAAAGTAGCCAACTGTCCCTTTCTGGTTTAGATTTCAATGACTATATCGTTGGTTTCCTAATATAAACCCTTTTCCATATCTGCTTTGTTATTAAAAGGAAATGTAACTGCATTTGATGAGAATGGTTTGTTGTGTGCTAAAAGCTATGTAAAAGATACTGCTCTAGCAGGAAACTGGAACTGAATGAAATACACCTACACTTCAAAGGAAAGCTGTATCAAGCAATGATATAGTTTTCATTACTCATAGCCTTTTAATCTGTTTTTTTTCACAGTGTTAACGTGGGGTCACAGTACAGATGGCAGTTCCACTATTTGTTTAATTGTACTATTACTTGTACAGCATTTAATCTGTATTTGTCTTTTATCACCTTACGATCTATAAATCCCGCAAACTGAAACTTAGTTTGTATTCTGTTTCTTAACTGTGTTTTATATATATATATATATATATATATATATATATAGCACATCAAAAAATCAGAACCAAACCAGGTTCTGATTATCTCCCCTTCTTCAGAACAATAGTAACACATACTAACAGTGCCTAAATATACTGCAAACAAAAAGTGGTACCTCCCCCTTCCTGTGAAAAAAGCGACAAACCTACATAATTTCCGGTAAATGTTAGACATTATGACCCTGGAAGTTTACAACAACTACTTCCGGATAGTGTTCGTTGCATTTATTCATAGCTCTTCAAACAATAATGCCGGAAGTTAACTTAAACAACTTCTGGGTGACGTGTGACCAAAATAAACACATAGGTTATTTTGCCATTATTAAACATAACATCAACTAACCTCAAAACATCTTCTAGTGACAACCATGCCTTGTGTGCAGGGATAGGCACAGACAAAGGCTGTGGCAGACATTTTCCAAAGTACAGACCTTAGTGAAGGACACCAAGGTACATTTGAAATTAAAAAAAATATTTTATAGTGCTGGGTGTTATTATACTGATGCAGATACCACTGATCTTATAACCAGCACTCATTTGGCAATACCCATGAGCCAGTGTCACTATTGTGTCATTATATAGTGCTGGGTGTTATTATACTGATGCAGATACCACTGATACTATAACCAGCACTCATCTGGCTATACCCATGAGCCAGTGTCACTATTGTGTCATTATATAGTGCTGGGTGTTACTATACTGATGCAGATACCACTGATTCTATAACCAGCACTCATCTGGCTATACCCATGTGCCAGTGTCACTACTGTGTCATTATATAGTGCAGGGTTTTATTATACTGATGCAGATACCACTGACCCTATAACTAGCACTCATCTGGCTATACCCATGAGCTAGTGTCACTATTGTGTCATTATATAGTGCTGGGTGTTATTATACTGATGCAGATACCACTGACCCTAAAACCAGCCTTGTCTGGCTATACCCATGTGGCAGTGTCACTACTGTGAAAATATTATAATTACTGGCACTACATAAAAAGGTAGGAAAAAATACCACTAAAAAGAGAAGTAGTATTGGTGCTGTCCCTTTAAACATACATAGGAGATTGTATTGAGAAGAAAGAGAAAATAAGGGGCTTACATAGCACTCATTCCTGTCCTTATATTATAACACTTAAAAGATAAACTTTAATAGTAATATTTTAAAATAACAGATAACCTCTGTATTCCACTATAGAATAAATACTCTTTTCCTAAAAAAGCGTGTATTGCTTCCCTCTTTCCTGGCCGTTAGCAGGAAACGTCGGCTTCAGGTGACAGAAATGATAGCACGCATATTACTAAATTAAATAAGCTTCTAGAAAATGTTCTTTAAACAAACGCGTTTCAGACGATGTAACGTCCTTTCTCAATGTTGAACTTATTGAATTTGATCAAGCCGATGCTTTCCCTGTTACAATCTTAAATACGCCTAGTCAAATCTAGCCATCCAATCCTGTGCAAGCGTTTTCACACACCTTCTCACGTGTTAGATACCGGTGAGGCTCTGATAGGTTTAACTCAGTGACGTGATACATTAGTTCAATGACCAATCATATTGTTTCATTTTGACACGCCTACCCCTATCTTGCACTAGCGATATTCTTGAATATGCGGAAGGCTAATATGCACGATGGCCATAGTAGATTAACTAGATCTACAGCATTATATGTAAACCGTTGAATTCCTTAGATGACAGACATCGGGCAGGGGATTAGTGAAAGATACTGTTGAAGTTGTGGTTTTTATACTCAGGACTCGATCGAGATGTAACGCCAAACATACGGCTAGATTTAGAGTTTTGCGTTAGCCGTCAAAAGCAGCGTTAAGGGGTCCTAACGCTTCTTTTGGCCACCCGCTGGTATTTAGAGTCAGGCAGGAAAGGGTCTAACGCTCAATTTCAAGCCACGACTTTTCCATACCGCAGATCCCCTTACGCCAATTGTGTATCCTATCTTTTCAATGGGATCTTCCTAACGCTGGTATTTAGAGTCTTGACTGAAGTGAGCGGTAGACCCTCTACCGACAAGACTCCTACCGCCCATGGAAAGGCTGTAGTTAAGAGCTTTGTGGGCTAACGCCGGTATATAAAGCTCTTAACTACAGTGCTCTAAAGTACACTAACACCTATAAACTACCTATGTACCCCTAAACCGAGGCCCCCCCACATCGCTGCCACTATAATAAATATTTTTAACCCCTAATCTGCCGACCGCACATCGCCGACCCCTACATAATATTTATTAACCCCAATCTGCCCCCCCCCATCGTCGCCGCCACCTAACTTCAAGTATTAACCCCTAATCTGCCGACCGGACCTTGCCGCTACTATAATAAATGTATTAACCCCTAAAGCTAAGTCTAACTCTAACCCTAACACCACCCTAAGTTAAATATAATTTTAATCTAATGAAATAAATTAACTCTTTTTAACTAGAGTCTTCCTATTTAAAACTAAATACTTACCTGTAAAATAAACCCTAACATAGCTACAATATAACAAATAATTATATTGTAGCTATTTTAGGATTTATATTTATTTTACAGGCAACTTTGTATTTATTTTAACTAGGTACAAAAGCTATTAAATAGTTAATAACTATTTAATAGCTACCTAGATAAAATAAATACAAAATTACATGTAAAATAAATCCTAACCTACGTTACAAATACACCTAACACTAAACTATCATTAAATTAATTAATTAAATTACCTACCTAAAATAAAATACAATAAAATAAACTATACTATAATACAAAAACAAACAAACACTAAATTACAAAAAATAAAAAAGAATTACAAGCAGTTTAAACTAATTACACCTAATCTAAGCCCCCTAATAAAATAAAAAATCCCCCCAAAATAAAAAATTCCCTACCCTATTCTAAAATACAAAAGTAATCAGCTCTTCTACCAGCCCTCAAAAGGGCTTTTTGCGGGGCATTGCCCCAAAGTAATCAGCTCTTTTACCTGAAAATAAAAATACAATACCCCCCCCCAACATTTACAACCCACCACCCACACACCCCTACTCTAACCCACCCAAACCCCCTTAAATAAACCTATCGTTAACCCCCTGAAGATCATCCTACCTTGAGTCGTCTTCACCCAGCCGAGCCGAATTCTTCATCCAAGGTGCGCAGAGGAGGTCCTTGATTCGGTAGAAGTCTTCATCCAAGCGGCTAAGAACAGGTCCTCCATCTGGTAGAAGTGTTCATCCAGGTGGCGTCTTCAATCTTCATCCATCCGGAGCGGAGCGGAGCCATCTTCAACGGATCCGATGCGGAGCCATCCTCTTCAACCGACGGACTAACGACGAATGAAGGTTCCTTTAAGGGACGTCATCCAAGATGGCGTCCCTTCAATTCCGATTGGCTGATAGAATTCTATCAGCCAATCGGAATTAAGGTAGAAAACATCTGATTGGCTGATGCAATCAGCCAATCAGATTGAAGTTCAATCCGATTGGCTGATCCAATCAGCCAATCGTATTGAACTTGCATTCTATTGGCTGATCGGAACAGCCAATAGAATGCAAGTTCAATACGATTGGCTGATTGGATCAGCCAATCGGATTGAACTTCAATCTGATTGGCTGATTGCATCAGCCAATCAGATTTTTTCTACCTTAATTCCGATTGGCTGATAGAATTCTATCAGCCAATCGGAATTGAAGGGACGCCATCTTGGATGACGTCCCTTAAAGGAACCTTCATTCGTCGTTAGTCCGTCGGTAGAAGAGGATGGCTCCGCGACGGCTCCTTTGAAGATGGCTCCGCTCCGCTCCGGATGGATGAAGATTGAAGACGCCGCCTGGATGAACACTTCTACTGGATGGAGGACCTCTTCTTGCCCCGCTTGGATGAAGACTTCTACCGGATGATGGACCTCCTCTGCGCACCTTGGATGAAGAATTCGGCTCGGCTGAGTGAAGACGACTCAAGGTAGGGAGATCTTCAGGGGGTTAGCGATAGGTTTTTTTAAGGGGGGTTTGGGTGGGTTAGAGTAGGGGTATGTGTATGGTGGGTTGTAATGTTGGGGGGGTATTGTATTTTTATTTTCATGCAAAAGAGCTGATTACTTTGGGGCAAGGCCCCGCAAAAAGCCCTTTTAAGGACTGGTAAAAGAGCTGATTACTTTTGTATTTTAGAATAGGATAGGGAATTTTTTATTTTGGGGTTTTTTTTTATTTTATTAGGAGGCTTAGATTAGGTGTAATTAGTTTAAACTGCTTGTAATTCTTTTTTATTTTTTGTAATTTAGTGTTTGTTTGTTTTTTGTATTATAGAATAGTTTATTTTATTGTATTTTATTTTATGTAATTGTAGGTAATTTATTTAATTAATGTAATGATAGTGTAGTGTTAGGTTTAATTGTAACTTAGGTTAGGATTTATTTTACAGGTAATTTTGTAGTTATTTTAACTAGGTAGCTATTACCTAAATACAAAGTTGCCTGTAAAATAAATATAAATCCTAAAATAGCTACAATGTAACTCTTAGTTATATTGTAGCTATATTAGGGTTTATTTTATAGGTAAGTATTTAGTTTTAAATAGGAATAATTTAGTTAATTTTAGGAATATTATTTTGTTTAATTTAAATTATATTTATGTTAGGGGGTGTTAGTGTAAGGGTTAGAGTTAGGTTTAGGGGTTAATAAATTTATTATAGTAGTGGCGACGGTGCGGGTGGCAGATTAGGGGTTAATAATTGTAGGTAGGTGGCGGCGATGTTAGGGAGGGCAGATTAGGGGTTAATAATATTTATTCTAGTGTTTGCGAGGTGGGAGTGCGGTGATTTAGGGGTTAATACATTTATTATAGTGGCGGCGAGGTCTGGTCGGCAGATTAGGGGTTAATAAGTGTAGGTAAGGTAGCAGCAACATTGGGGGGGCAGATTAGCGGTTAATAAATATAATATAGGGGTCGGCGGTGTTAGGGGCAGCAGATTAGGGGTTCATAGGGATAATGTAGGTTGCGGCGGTGTCCGGAGCGGAAGATTGGGGGTTAATAATAATATGCAGGTATCAGCGATAGCGGGGGCGGCAGATTAGAGGTTAATAAATTTAAGGTTAGGGGTGTTTAGACTCGGGGTTCATGTTAGGGTGTTAGGTGCAGACTTAGAGAGTGTTTCCCCATAGGAAACAATGGGGCTGCGCTAGGAGCTGAACGCTGCTTTTTTGCAGGTGTTAGGTTTTTTTTCAGCCAGCTCAGCCCCATTGTTTCCTATGGGGATATCGTGCACGAGCACGTTTTTCCAGCTTACCGCTACCGTAAGCAACGCTGGTATTGAGGGTTGAAGTGGAGCTAAGTTAGGCTCAACGCACCCTTTTTTGAGCCTTACGCAGCCCCTCAGACAACTCTAAATACCAGCGTTGTTTAAAGGGTGCGTTGGGAAAAAAAGCAGCGTTAGCTACGCGGGTCTTTACCGACAAAACTCTAAATCTAGCCGATAGACTGCACTACCACATTTAGTTCCTAATCCATCCTACCTTAGCGAACAATCTTTACTGGTATAGATTCATTCGTTTTACTAGAGCGGATAGTTAGAATGGAGTGCATCAACATAAAATGAAATAAATGTTAACGGCTAGATTTAGAGTTGGGCGGTAGCCGTGAAAACCAGCGTTAGAGGCTCCTAACGCTGGTTTTTACCGCCCGCTGGTATTTGGAGTCAGTCAGGAAAGGGTCTAACGCTCACTTTGCAGCCGCAACTTTTCCATACCGCAGATCCCCCTACGCCATTTGCGTATCCTATCTTTTCAATGGGATCTTCCTAACGCCGGTATTTAGAGTCGTGGCTGAAGTGAGCGTTAGAAATCTAACGACAAAACTCCAGCCGCAGAAAAAAGTCAGTAGTTAAGAGCTTTCTGGGCTAACCCCGGTTTATAAAGCTCTTAACTACTGTGCTCTAAAGTACACTAACACCCATAAACTACCTATGTACCCCTAAACCGAGGTCCCCCCCACATCGCCGCCACTCTATTAAAAATTTTTAACCCCTAATCTGCCGCTCCGTACACCGCCGCAACCTACGTTATCCCTATGAACCCCTAATCTGCTGCCCCTAACACCGCCGACCCCTATATTATATTTATTAACCCCTAATATGCCGCCCCCAATGTCGCCGCTACCTACCTACACTTATTAACCCCTAATCTGCCGACCGGATCTCACCGCTACTATAATAAATGTATTAACCCCTAATCCCCCTCCCTCCCGCCTCAATAACCCTATAATAAATAGTATTAACCCCTAATCTGCTCTCCCTAACATCGCCGACACCTAACTTCAAGTATTAACCCCTAATCTGCCGACCGGAGCTCGCCGCTACTCTAATAAATGTATTAACCCCTAAAGCTAAGTCTAAACCTAACACTAACACCCCCCTAAGTTAAATATAATTTAAATCTAACAAAATAAATTAACTAAATTAACTAAATAAATAAATTATTCCTATTTAAAGCTAAATACTTACCTGTAAACTAAACCCTAATATAGCTACAATATAAATTATAATTATATTGTAGCTATTGTAGGATTAATATTTATTTTACAGGCAACTTTGTATTTATTTTAACCAGGTACAATAGCTATTAAATAGTTAATAACTATTTAATAGCTAAAATAGTTAAAATAATAACAAAATTACCTGTAAAATAAATCCTAACCTAAGTTACAATTAAACCTAACACTACACTATCATTAAATAAATTAAATACAATAACTACAAATAACTACAATTAAATAAACTAACTAAAGTACAAAAAATAAAAAAGAACTAAGTTACAAAAAATAAAAAAATATTTACAAACATTAGAAAAATATTACAACAGTTTTAAACTAATTACACCTACTCTAAGCCCCCTAATAAAATAACAAAGACCCCCAAAATAAAAAAATGCCCTACCCTATTCTAAATTAAAAAAGTTCAAAGCTCTTTTACCTTACCAGCCCTGAAAAGGGCCATTTGCGGGGCATGCCCCAAATAATTCGGCTCTTTTGCCTGTAAAAAAAACCATACAATACCCCCCCCCCAACATTACAACCCACCACCCACATACCCCTAATCTAACCCAAACCCCCCTTAAATAAACCTAACACTAAGCCCCTGAAGATCTTCCTACCTTATCTTCACCATGCCAGGTTCACCGATCCGTCCTCCGAAGTCTTGATCCAAGCCTCCGAAATCTTCATCCAAGCCCAAGCGGGGGGCTGGCGATCCATAATCCGTCTGAAGTCTTCTATCAAGCGGCGGCTGAAGAGGTCCAGAAGAGGCTCGAAAGTCTTCATCCTATCCGGGAAGAAGAGGAGATCCGGACCGGCAACCATCTTGATCCAAGCGGCATCTTCTATCTTCATCCGATGACGAACGGCTCCATCTTGAAGACCTCCAGCGCGGATCCATCTTCTTCTTCCGACGTCCAACTGAAGAATGAAGGTTCCTTTAAGGGACGTCATCCAAGATGGCGTCCCTCGAATTCCGATTGGTTGATAGGATTCTATCAGCCAATCGGAATTAAGGTAGGAAAATTCTGTTTGGCTGATGGAATCAGCCAATCAGATTCAAGTTCAATCCGATTGGCTGATCCGATCAGCCAATCAGATTGAGCTTGCATTCTATTGGCTGATCGGAACAGCCAATAGAATGCGAGCTCAATCTGATTGGCTGGAACAGCCAATAGAATGCAAGCTCAATCTGATTGGCTGATCGGATCAGCCAATCGGATTGAACTTGAATCTGATTGGCTGATTCCATCAGCCAATCAGAATTTTCCTACCTTAATTCCGATTGGCTGATAGAATCCTATCAGCCAATCGGAATTCGAGGGACGCCTGAAGGGCTGCGTTAGGCTCCAAAAAGGGAGCGTAGAGCATAATTTACCGCCACTTCAACTCTAAATACCAGCATTGCTTACGGACGCGGCCAGCTTCAAAAACGTGCTAGTGCACGATTCCCCCATAGGAAACAATGGGGCAGTTTGAGCTGAAAAAAAACCTAACACCTGCAAAAAAGCAGCCCCATTGTTTCCTATGGGGAAACACTTCCTAAGTCTGCACCTAACACCCTAACATGAACCCCGAGTCTAAACACCCCTAACCTTACACTTATTAACCCCTAATCTGCCGCCCCCGCTATCGCTGACCCCTGCATTATATTATTAACCCCTAATCTGCCGCTCCGTACACCGCCGCAACCTACATTATAGCTATGTACCCCTAATCTGCTGCCCCTAACATCGCCGACCCCTATATTATATTTATTAACCCCTAATCTGCCCCCCCCAACGTCGCCGCTACCTACCTACACTTATTAACCCCTTATCTGCCGACCGGACCTCACCGCTACTCTAATAAATGTATTAACCCCTAAAGCTAAGTCTAACCCTAACCCTAACACCCCCCTAAATTAAATATAATTTTAATCTAATGAAATAAAATAAATCTTATTAAATAAATTATTCCTATTTAAAGCTAAATACTTACCTGTAAAATAAACCCTAATATAGCTGCAATATAACGAATAATTACATTGTAGCTATTTTAGGATTTATATTTATTTTACAGGCAACTTTGTATTTATTTTAACCAGGTACAATAGCTATTAAATAGTTAATAACTATTTAATAGCTACCTAGTTAAAATAATTTCAAAATTACCTGTAAAAGAAATCCAAACCTAAGTTACAATTAAACCTAACACTACACTATCAATAAATTAATTAAATAAATTACCTACAATTATCTACAATTAAATCAACTACACTAAATTACAAAAAAATAAAAAAGATTACAAGAATTTTAAACTAATTACCCCTACTCTAAGCCCCCTAAAAAAATAACAAAGCCCCCCAAAATAAAAAAATGCCCTACCCTATTCTAAAATAAAAAGTTAACAGCTCTTTTACCTTACCAGCCCTTAAAAGGGCCTTTTGCGGGGCATGCCCCAAAGTCATCAGCTCTTTTGCATTTTAAAAAAACATACAATACCCCCCCAACATTACAACCCACCACCCACATACCCCTAATCTAACCCAAACCCCCCTTAAAAAACACTAAGCCCCTGAAGATCTCCCTACCTTATCTTCACCACGCCGGGTATCACCAATCCGTCCAGAACAGGGTCCGAAGTCTTCATCCTATCCGGTAAGAAGAGGTCCAGAAGAGGCTCCGAAGTCTTCATCCTATCCGGCAAGAAGAGGACATCCGGACCGGTAGACATGTTCATCCAGGCGGCGTCTTCTATCTTCATCCATCCGATGCGGAGCAGGACCATCTTGAAGCAGCCAATGCGGATCCATCCTTTTCTTCCGGCGACTCCCGATGAATGAAGGTTCCTTTAAGGGACGTCATCCAAGATGGCGTCCCTCGAATTCCGATTGGCTGATAGGATTCTATCAGCCAATCGGAATTAAGGTAGGAAAAATCTGATTGGCTGATTGAATCAGCCAATCAGATTCAAGTTCAATCCGATTGGCTGATCCAATCAGCCAATCAGATTGAGCTTGCATTCTATTGGCTAATCGGAACCTCAACTTCAACAGTATCTTTCACTAATCCCCTGCCCGATGTCTGTCATCTAAGGAATTAAACGGTTTACATATAATGCTGTAGATCTAGTTAATCTACTATGGCCATCGTGCATATTAGCCTTCCGCATATTCAAGAATATCGCTAGTGCAAGATAGTTGTAGGCGTGTCAAAATGAAACAATATTGGTCATTGAACTAATGTATCACGTCACTGAGTTAAACCTATCAGAGCCTCACCGGTATCTAACACGTGAGAAGGTGTGTGCAAAACGCTTGCACAGGATTGGATGGCTAGATTTGACTAGGTGTATTTAAGATTGTAACAGGGAAAGCATCGGCTTGATCAAATTCAATAAGTTCAACATTGAGAAAGGACGTTATATCGTCTGAAACGCGTTTGTTTAAAGAACATTTTCTAGAAGTGTATTTATTTTAGTAATATGCGTGCTATCATTTCTGTCACCTGAAGCTGACGTTTCCTGCTATTGGCCAGGAAACAGGGAAGTATTACTACTGTGTCATTATATAGCGCTGGGTGTTATTATACTGATGCAGATACCACTGACCCTATAACCTGCCCTTGTCTGGCTATACCCATGTGCCAGTGTCACTACTGTGTTATATAGTGCTGGGTGTTATTATATTGATGCAGATACCACTGACCCTATAACCAGCCTTGTCTGGCTATAAGCATTTGCCAGTGTCACTACTGTGTCTTTGTATAGAGCTGGGTGTTATTATACAGATACACATCCAGTATTTCACTCAGGCTTTATTTATTCCATAACTTATCACCCAATATTGCTAGCAGTCACTTGACAAGCCACTAACTTTATTTACACTAAATATTTTTTTTTATTCCTATTATTTAATCAGAAAGAAAAGATATACTAAGGTTGTGGCAGACAATGCAAGGGCAAGTCACGGACACCAGTGTCCGTGTACGGACACCTTGCCTATCCCTGCTTGTGTGTGTCATATCATCACCACTCACTTATAATACCAACAGGGCGCGGTGTGTCGTAATGTGTGCCGGCATCCAACTTGCACCGGAAGTTGCGTCACTTCCGGTTACATACGTGCCGGAACAACATCATCATGACGTCACTTCTGGGTGAAACCTCAAGCCTAACGGACACACATTATACCAATGTGTTAAACCCTATATTCAGGTGTGTAAAAATAAAATAATGTCAGTATTAGTAATACATAGTCATAATTACCTAATGATGTGGTAAGTAGCTGAACACTACAACAGTGACCTCGGTAAAGAGAACATTCAGTAAGTAAACCGTGAGAAAAAATCAAACAAACTAGTTGCAATATAGTACTACCACAAACTAATACTACATAATAGAGGATGTCCAACTAACAAAGCATACTAGCACAAGGATCTATTTGGTATATGGATGTTGCTTGAGGGCCTATTACACAATTCCACATTATAACTGGAGTGTAATGCGTACTTCCGGGGGCGATAAGCCATTTAATCTGGTCTAGGGGGTATACATGTGGACACACAAACTGAACTAATCAAAGGTATACAGCCCGTCCATAGACTGGAGGCTACCTCAATACCATCCCCATCCATAACCATGCTCACTCCCTACCCGAACCGTAACACATTCCCCATACTCCTTATGTTAAAGAGCCAAAATCGGGCAAAGAGTTAAGTCCCTTTGGGTGCATAGTGTCCAGCCTGAACATCCACTCTGTTTCTCTTTTTAGAACCAAGTGGCTTGGCAGAGTATATCGAGATAATATATGAAGAAGCAATAGTCCCATAAGTCTTTGAATATGTGGAATTATGTAATAGGCCCTCAAGCAAGATCCGTATACCAAACAGATCCTTGTGCTAGTATGCTTTGTTAGTTGGAAATCCTCTATTATGTAGTATTAGTTTGTGGTAGTACTATTTTGCAACTAGTTTGTTTGATTTTTTCTCACAGTTTACTCACTGAATGTTCTGTTTACCAAGGTCACTGTTGAAGTCTTCAGATACTTACCACATCATTAGGTAATTATGACTATGTATTACTGACATTATTTTATTTTTTCATACCTGAATATAGGGTTTAACACATTGGTATAATGTGCGTCCGTTAGGTTTGAGGTTTCACTAGGAAATTACGTCATGATGATGTTGTTCCGGCACGTGTGTAACCGGAAGTGACACAACTTCTGGTGCAAGTTGGTTGCAGACGCACATTACGACACACCACGCCCTGTTGGTATTATAAGTGAGCAGGGATGATATGACACACTCAAGGCATTATTGTTTGAAGAGCTATAAATATATGCAATGAACACTACCCGGAAGTAGTTGTTGTAAACTTCCAGGGTCATAATGTCTAACATTTACCTGAAATGATGTAGGTTTGGCGCTTTTTTCACAGGAAGGGCGAGGTACCACTTTTTGTTTGCACTATATTTAGGCACTGTTTGTATGTGTTACTATTATTCTGAAGAAGGGGAGATAATTCCCAGAAATGTCAATAAATTTGACTATTGTATTTGATGAAAACCCTGGTTTGGTTCTGATTTTTTGATGTGCTATTATACCTACACGAAGCAATCAGGTAGTTGACCTCAGGAGGGCGGATTCATATTGGGACTGTGTATATATATATATATATATATATATATACGTGTATGTCTATATATATATATATATATATATATATATATATATATATAGAGAGAGAGAGAGAGAGAAAATAACTCATTGTGTAAACCATTTACAAATCTAAACAAGTCAGAAGACTTGCTTTAAACCCAGAAACTCTCTGACTACACTGTTTCCAATGCAACAAAGGAATCTGGGTAAGATATGCAAATGAGGTTCACAATGACTCACCTTTTTACTTTTAGCCTGCTTTTTAAGACAGACTTCCCTTTACGCCATAGCACTGCTGCATTACACAGCTTTTATGCTTAGCTAGGGTTAGTACAGTGATTCAGACCAATCCCAGGACAGCTGTTTTGTGGTTATTGCCACTCATCAGCTGGGAGTAGGTTGAATCACTTTTTGGTAAAGTTCATTTCTGGGGGAAATTCAACAACAATTAAAATTATGGGGAGGTGAAAAGTGAGTTTAAAATTCTCCACTAAATACAAAATATAGAGAAAATAACTCATTGTGTAAACCATTTACAAATCTAAACAAGTCAGAAGACTTGCTTTAAACCCAGAAACTCTCTGACTACACTGTTTCCAATGCAAGATTCCTTTTGCAAGATTCATTTTTTTATGTCATACAGAGACTTGCAATGTTAATTTGTCTGGGGCTGCATATTGGACAATTCACACCCATGTGACATTTCGTCATTTCTTCAGCTAAAAATTTGCTCTACAAATCTCATTAAGCTTCAAAGGAATTTCAGTGCCTCATGGTGTTAAATTATCACATGTCTGTTGGCATATGCTTCTATTTGAAATAACTTGCCTTTCTTTGAAATGACTACCTGAACTTAACTAGACCAAATGTTTCAGAGCAGAAAAAGGGTCAGTGACAATCTGATAGAAATTTTAGTTTCACACCTTAGCAGGATATCTTTGAAAGCAATCCTTTGTTCTCAGATGTGGAATACACAGAGTGTATTTATCAAGTTTTGGTCTGATGTACGGTACAGTAGATGCTGAGGTAGAACCATTCTTCTACCAGTCATCAGTTCAAAAGGTGACATCTTTTTAGCACTACTTGGAGTTGCTCTTAATGCCATTTGCACTAGAGGTAGTTTTCCATCCCAGTCTTTACCCGTTTCACTCACAAACCTTTTGAGGATTTTCACAATGGATTGGTTGTAACGGTCTACACCACCACTTGAGGCAGCTCTATATGCAATATGGAGCTTTCTTTTGACCCCTAGTATTTTTCACATTTTGGTCATCACTTCGCTAGTGAAGTGGGTTCCCTGATCGGATTCGATTCTTTGGGGCAAACCAAATCTGGAAAACATGTGGTTGATGAGCAATGCTGCGCATGTTTCAGCACTATTGTTAGGTGCACTGATGCACTCTACCCATTTAGTGAATAGGCATGTCACTGTCAACATGTATTTGTTACCCCTTGATGACCTAGTTACTGGACCAATAAAATCAATTTGTATATCTGACCATGGCATTACCATCCCCCTTTTCTGCAATGGCACTCTATGCATTGGTGCAGTGGGTTGGAACTGTGGACAGATTAAACAACCTTGACAGTAGGTTTGAGCATCTTTCAACATATGTTAATTTGGCGCTATGATGGCCAGATGTGGGCGCATCATGGGCATGTTGAAGCATGAGACCTCTGAACTTGGTGGGTACTACCCATTGCTGGATGCCAGTTCTGGAGGTTCTAATTAACAAACCATCCTGTAAGTTGAATTGTGATCTGGATTTCATTAGGATTCTAAGATCTTCCTTGCCAATACCATCATCTTTTGAGATGGGGTTGCTTTCAGGATCTTCTATGTGTTTATAGAAGATGCCTACAATGGGGTCTTCTTTTTGACTAGTGATCAGGTCCTCACTAGGAGAATCCTGACTCTATTGTACCAGGTTAGGCTCACTCTGTTGTTTAGCCTGGTTTCTGGTAATGGCTTCTACCTGAATTGCGTCCATTAAGTGGTCGATATTAAGGAGTTCTCCAGTTATGGCTCCTTGTTTGGCTAATGAATTCGCAAGATCATTGCCTTCCTTATCAGGACCTAGAACCCTGGAATGACACTTGGTCTTCTTCCAGTGTATGGTTAACCCATTGGTCACCACTAGGTTATCAATCTCACAGAACAACTTGCCATGCTTGACTGGTTTGTTGTTACTTTTCTGCATGCCTTTCCTTTTCCAAGTTGGCAGGTATTCAACAAAACTGTTACGCACGTAATTTGAGTCAGTAATGATCACAAATTCATGAATACCATGTTCAATAGCCATCTCAATGGTTTTTAGAACAGCAGTGAGTTCTGCAACCTGGCTGGATCTTGGTCCAATATTGAAACCTACAGAAATATTTGGGAATCCCTTTGCCCAAGTTATACCAATGCCAGTGACTAACCTGCGCTCATTATCAATAGTGGCATGGTAAGAACAACCATCAACATATACCCAAGGTAATGTCTGACAATGGTCCTCATTGTATATCTTATACGGGGAAAGCAATTGTTCCTCCAGGAAATCATCTTCTAATAATTATTCCCCATGATCCTTAGCAGTACAGTCGTGGAGCTCAGCAAGCCCCTCTGCGACTGGGTTCATTTTATTCTGCTTGTAGCGAATTTCTAAAGCCCAGCCTTGTAAGAAAAGAGTCCACGCTGTTATGCGGCTATAGCAAAGGCTGGTGGTCCATTTCTACAATAATTTTCTTGCCCTGTTTATAGCTGTAGAGATTTTGTAGAGCCCATACAGTAGATAAGAGGGCTTTTTCGCAATCGCTAAATTTTATTTCTACTGGGGATAGAGTTTTTTTCGCATAAGCAATGACTTTGCTTAAATTATCATGCTTTTGGTATAAAACAGCACTCATGCTTATATCTGTGTAACCTGTCTCTAAGAAGAAAGGTTTACCACCTTCAGGGTACGCTAAGCATGGTGCTTGAGTGAGTTTCCTCTTCAGCTCATTGATGGCTGTCTCTTGAGACTCAGTCCAGTGCCATTTCACATCATTCTTTAGAAGAAGTAGTAGTGGTTTAGCTAATTCTGCATAATTATCAATGAATTTGCAAGAGTAATTTGTCATACCCAGGAATTATCTCAATTCCTTTGTTAGTTGGGTTTTTAAAATTTACTATAGCTTCCACCTTTTTCTTCTGAGGATTTAGCCCTTCAGAAGTAACTTCATGTCCCAAAAAGTTTACACGAGTGTGGCACCATTGAGCTTTTTGTATGGATAATTTGACACCTGCCCTTTTAAGTTGGCTGTGGACGTGTTTAAGTTCTGCCATGTGTTTTTCAAAGTCTGTGCTTTTGATTAAAACATCATCAATATATGATAAGGTCCCCCTTTCCAGTGCATCAGGCATAGCCTTATGCATGAATACAGCAAATTCATGTCCTGAATTTATGTATCCAAATGGGAGTCTCTGGAATGCATACTGGACCTTTTGGAATGAGAATGCCAGCTTATATTGGTCCTCCTCATGTACCTTTATGGTTTAATATCCCTGTGCACAATCAATGCCAGTGAATATTTTAGATCCCTGCATCTGTGCTAGGCACTGGTCAATATATGGCTCAGGCCAGCCAGACATGTACACTCGTTTGTTTAGCTGTCTTAAGTCAGCACACAAACGCCATTGTCCATTGGGCTTAAGAACACCTAGAATAGGATTCTTATAAGAGTTGTACACATGTCTGATAATACCTCTTTCTTCCAAGTTCCTTATGATTTCTGCAAGAGAATCATATAAGGCTAAAGGAAGTCTGTATTGTTTAACAAAGACAGGCGGTGAATTGGGATCTGTTTGTATTCTTTCAATGTGCAAGTCTGTAGTCCCACAGTCATAAGAATCCCTAGCAAAAATATCCTTGTACTCCATCAGGAGTTCTCGTAGCTGTTGGCGTTCACCATCACTGGAACAGCCATTAGCTAAAGATGTTTGCTCTTCGACTATTTGCTGAAATGTGGAAAGATTTCAGGCTGTCCTATTTCATAGGATTCTTCCAACCTAGAGGTGAGGTCCCTTTGATTATAATTTATATTGCCCCCATGACTCTGGGTATTGGGGTATTCTTGCTGTTTAATCGGTTGATCAAACACCAGGGAGGCTTCTTCAATTTTACAGATGCCTTCCTCTGAGCTGAAGGGATAAATAGACTGAATTGTAAATAGTCCCTATGGTATAGATGCAAAGGATTGTTCTATTAATTGTTCTTCAGTTAAGTATCCTTCAGGTGTTAGCCCAATTACATTATTCTGGAATCCAAAAGTGTAATAACTTGATTCCAGCGCATATCCTATGGTAGTTCCCTTGGATAAGGTTAGATCCTGCCTGTGGGGTCATTTTATGCACGATAACATGTATTGGAAGAGTTCCAATATTTACCAAAGGAGTATGGGTCACTGTGATACCCAGATTTTGTATTTTATGGGAGAGGCAAATTAGTGTTTCAGAAGTTTTTAATTTCTGACCTCTCTTTACCTGTAAGGATAAGAGGAATTTATCAGCCCCAGCAGGAATTATAACATCGTTAGACACCTGCATATTCACAGCATATGGCAATTGCTGGTTTGATTTCAGGGCTGCGTTTTCATCCTGAAATACTTCAGGGCCCCCCTTTAACCTGCTCCAGAGGCAAGAGTTCATCAAATCTATTTGTATGGCATATTTATGTAAGAGATCATTGGCAACATATATTTGATTATGGGGAGTATTTAAAACTAAAAACAGGTGTTTTGCTGATTTATTACCTATAGATATAGATAATAAGCACATAGCTGTGATGTTATAGCTTTCAAACCTGTCATCCAAGGTCATGCACTTGCATAGGAATAAATAGATCCTATTTAACTCTCTCCATTCCAGCGAGGTATTGAGCGTGGCCTCCTCCTTTAGGGATTTTATGATCCCCTTGTGGAGAGATATGGTTAATACATCGCAGTCCAAGGAGATATTTGCTATCTTTCCAGGCAAAATTTTAAAAGTATTTCCATCAGAGCTGCTTAAAGGAGTCTGGTCATCTATTTGTAGGATAGTGATTTCAGGTATAGAGTCATTCCTGAAATGAATCTCCACAGCATCTGGTTTCTCTTCCACCACGTGACAGTTATGCCGGGTGCGAGATATACTGGATTTCTCATAATGAATAGGCCTTTTTAGTTGTGACCAAATTACATTATTTATGCAATCAATTATGCTGCTTAATTGCTTCAGGAGATCACTACCAATAATTAAACGATCAGTTGGCAGATCCACTATAATGACAGGGTGTCTTATCATCCTGTTCCCCAGCCTCACTTTTAACCATGCAGTACCGTAGACTTTTAGAGAGTCACCCCCAACACCTATTAGTGAACCATCAAATTCTTTTATTATAGGTTTGTGGGGTGTTATCTCATTTAGCTGTGTGTAGTACCTGTGGGATAAAATAGTTGCCTGAGACCCAGTATCAATTAATCCCATGATAGGGTTGGAAACTGAATCCTGGAGCTCAGCTAATACATAATATCTCCCTGCAGTTTCTACCATTTCACACATAAAATTGGCATAATTACACAATTGTGGGCTTCGCCACGTGTTACGTGAATTTGCAACTTTACCTGATGTAGAAGAAACTTCATTCTTACCGGTCCACTCTATAATAGGGTCGATTGGGTTCTTGTGTACTGTATCTGTGGAAATAAGGTTAAGAGAATGCTGCAAAGGAAGAGATTGGTTAGAGCTTTCAGGCCGAGGTTGCTCGTCATCACAGCTAAATTGTCAGTCTGTAGGGAGAGAATATGATTAGTACCATTATTGACATTTATCATTTCATTTGGTATATCTCTCCCCTCCCTTTCAGGTGATACTGCAGTATTTATGACTGTGCCTGAGGCCCACTGCTGGCCACTGGCTGTACCCCTAAAAAAGGATTGTTAGGTTGCTGAGCCATAAAAGCTTGACTCATATTATTAAATAGTGTACTTAATTGACTAACGTGTGCTGAGTTGGCCCACTTGAATGCACAAGCTATCGTTACCCATGGACCGATTCTTTGATGTCCCAGGGTATTGATTCCTGGATCCTTGGGATCCCTCAGAATCACAGCTATTTCTCCTATTTTGACGAACTTGTCTTTGGGGTTCAACTTGTTCAGTGTTAGTATTTTAGGGAACACTATTTACTTGGGGTGTCTGGTTACCCTGAGAGTATTTTCGCCACTTGTGGTGTCTATTTTTACGGGGATACCAATTATTTTGCGGGTGTTCATCTCTTTGGGAATAATTATTTACCTGGGTATGCCCCCCATTTTGGGTATAGTCTCTCTGCGCCTCAGCCTGTGTTGGGGGAGGGGCAGAGTTAAAACTTTGTGGGGATGGCCTGTTTTCTTCGGCCACCTCCGCATAGGTTTTCTTTATAGACTCCAGATTGAGGGGGCTAGGTGACACCCTAGTTTCTGCCACAATTTTGAGACTGGGCTTTGATTCCCTTTTAACCCCCTGTTCACCAGACTGCTGAATAGAGTATAACTTTGTACTCTCTTTGATCAGCCAGTCCAATGAGCAGTGCATATCAAAATCTCTAGCTAAATTAAGTTTGATGGGCGCGGGCAATGCTTCAAAAAATAAATTCACAAATTCTGAGCATTCAAATATGGGATAATCTTCAGCCATACTGTACACACTTTTCAGTACAGAAAGTAATTCTATAGGGCTTTGATTTGCACTACATTTTAAACCGTATACAGCTATTTTAGTTTTGTCTCATTCCAGGAATGAATCTTCATATCCTTTAGTGAAGCAAAGAATTTGTGATATTTACCTTCAAATACCCAGGGCAGAAATTCAATTTTTGACTGATCACTTGTAACATTCATAATGGATAAAGCATTTTGATAAGTCGCTAAGTGGTCAATTATAGAATTGGTTCCCTTGTTGGAGAACTTAGGTACCACATGACTAAAAAATGTTATTATTTTAGGGCCGTCATATACCATATAAGATGTATCTCGGCCTTTCCTAGGAGCCTTATTTTTGGGGTTGGAGCGTTCCCTATCTTCCCTATATTCACTATATGTACATTAGTACTACGTGGGCTATTTGGGTAGCTAGCTCTGCCCTCTGACTAACTACTAGAGCTTCCCTCCCCCTCCTCAGCTGAGTTATAGCAGCTCCCTGAATTTATATCATGAGGTGACTGTCTATTTGAGAATTTTATTTCTGACCCAATAGGGGTTCTTTGTCTAAATTCTTCCCTAAATTTCTGCAGTTCATCCCTGATGCATTCTTTAATAGAGCTAGAATTATCTGCATTATTCTCATTGCTAATAGAGGGGTTTTCATTATGGCAATACGATCTTTTTAAACCACTTAATTCTCTCTTGCTTTGTGCGAGCTCTTTATTTAACTCTTGTATTTTTGCTAGTAAATTTAGGTTATGCTTATCTAAGGCGGCTATGTCTTGGGCAAACTCATCAATTTTATTTTTGGCTATATTTAAATTCTCTTTGCATCTGTGTGATGAGTGAATACTATCGTTTAACTCCTGTAATTGCAATTCCTTCTCTATGAGGTATTTCTATGAGGCGACATTTCGTCAATAATATATATTACAAGGGGCCAAGATTTTAGTATTAGTTCGTCGTGTTTTTTGAGATTTTTGCATTGATTAAATTTTAATAAACTCTTGGAATAATTCACTTTTTTAATTCCACCTTCCATCATCAATAGCAATATTTTTAGCCTTAATTTCAAGCATATCTATATAATCATTTAATTCACCCGCAATATTACACCTCTTTTTAATGTGGCCTATAATGTCCATCTTAAGAACATCGCCTTGAGTGAGGGGTATTGTCTGGGAACAAATTTCAACACTATGTACAGATTCAACTGATTCACTTCTGGTTACAGACATTATTATATTGGCTTAGTATTTAGTTAAATTAAAATGCTAATACAATTTTGGCCAATAAGAAGAAAGAAAAAAAATATACATATATTTTCAAAATATTAATATTAATTTTGAAATATGAAGAATCAATTTATTTATTTTTAATAATATTTAAAGATATTAATATTAATTTTGAAATATTTAATCACAACAAAAAAATTAATAATATTTTTTTTAGATTATTTTTTTTTCTTTTTAATAATTTCTATTTACTACAAATATATCATATCAATGTGATAAATATTAAAAATATCTCAGCAGTGCCTCCAAATAATATGTCAGTATATGGCTGGGTTATAATACAATATATTTAATAATTATTCTTTAAAATAAACCCCCAATAAAAATGCATTTACCAAACAATAAAATTAATGTAAATTTCTAAATTCTTTATATTAGTTAAAATTTATAGACACATTGAATTATATTTCTAGAAAACCAGATATGAATCAATACTATACAAGTTTAAACTGTTACAATATTCTTTACAAAGCAAACCAAATTGTAACTTTATGATTAACCTTATTCACAATTGAATTGCATTAAAATACCACAATGAAATACCAGAATCTTCTGTTATTAACCAATAACTCTAGTTCAATGCTCAATATGGATTACCAACTTACTAGGCTTAAATAATAACTACCAGGGCTGTAATCACAATAAGCAGTTTATGTACAGTTTTGAAAGAGTTCACTACAATAACTGACTTATAAATCTGGAGTATAAAACCCTGTCTAGTAAATAAATTATTTAGCAATAATGACTATGAATGCAAGTTAAAATACAAAATGCCCTTTTTAAATCTACTGACTGCAATTTGATTTTAACAATAATGAATGTATTTGCTTTAAAATATCAACTTATAGAATTCATAGATTACCAACATGAGCCAATTTAGGATTTCAATCTTTTCCAATTATTTTCAGATCACCTCATATGAAGAAAAGTTATGGCATAGATCAAGAAGTTAGTCTTAGCTTTTTGCTTAAGTTGATTGTGTCCCAAGTATGCCAGCAGTTTGTCAATCAGACCAGTTTCAGCAGACAAAAGACTCAAGACTCTCTTCTCTTGCATTCATCTTTTCTCTATATAATCATTGGTGATATGTTTTTGGTTACGCCCTACGGAGCTTGTCCCTCTCATTGGTCATCTGGGAGAGGCCTCCCTGATTGGCTCTGTATGGATTCCAATAGTTTATTTTGGTTTTACCAGTTCCAATCCCCTAGGGGGCAGCAGACAACCAGCAAATACAGCCTCACCATCAATCACTGCTAATCCAAATATCTCCCTATATAATGATTATTTAACATACTATAACTTATTGCATTATCACTTACTTTAATAATAGTTGGGGTAATATAATGTCATTTTTCTGATTACTCCAATACCAAATACAGTATGTTTCTAGTGATCATATTAATAAACAATTACACTATCAATCATTTGCCCTCCCCAGGATCACAGCATTCAACATCCTGGCATTGCATTGCATCTCAATCGGAATGCAATATATTTCATATTTCTAATGAATTTTGAATGCATGGCATACCAGATGCAATACATATATACATATATGTGTTATTTGAGTATTTCAAACTGACATGAAAACCTGGCACCATTCCTCTTGCAAGGTTCATTTTTTTTTATGTCACACAGAGACTTGCAATGTTAATTTGTCTGGGGCTGCATATTAGAAACTCTGCAGGGGACAAGTCACACCCAGGGGACATTTAGTCATTTCTTCAACTAAAAATTTGCTCTACAAATCTCATTAAGCTTCAAAGGAATTTCAGTGCCTCATAATGTTAAATTATCACATGTCTGTTGGCATATGCTTCTATTTGAAATAACTTGCCTTTCTTTGAAATTACTACCTGAACTTAACTAGACCAAACGTTTCATAGCAGAAAAAGGGTCAGTGACAATCTTAGTTTCACACCTTAGCAGGAAATCTTTGAAAGCAATCCTTTGTTCTAAGATGTGGAATACACAGAGTGAACCCAGTGATAACATGAGCACGCTTTTTGAGAGATTTCATATTTATTTTATCATATATATATATATATATATATATATATATATATATACATGTGTGCATATATATACATATATATATATATATATATACATACATATGTATTGTCCACTGACATCTACATATACCTTGATAATATATATATACATACACACACACATAATCAATCAACCTTTCCCGCATAAATTTGACATTTTTAAGCCATTCATACCCACTTAAAAGTTTTTCCTGGCTTTAGAGTAGAGAGAGAGAGAGAGAGAAAGGCACAGGGGGTGGTAGTAGTTGTGCCTAGGAATATGCAAAGCCATAGTCAAGGCCCAAGCCAGAGAGACAGTCCACACCAGTTGAGGCACAGAAAGGCAAGACAGCAAGCAACATCACAGGGATAGCCAGGAGTCAGCATCCAGAGATCAGTCCAATCGGGCGTCAGAAAGCAGTTCAAGAATCAGACTGATTTACTTTAGGAAAGTTCTCCTCTGTGAAAAGCACAATTCACTGACTTTGTTAGGCGGGATCAGAATGATATACTTCAAGAAAGCTCTCCCTTTTGAACAAGGAACATAGCAACCCAATTGTGCTTTACAGAGGAGGATTGGCTGGTATTCCAGGGTTGGACTGACCTTGTTAGGCATATCAGACTGATATACTTTAGTAAAGTTCTCCTCTGGGAAAAACACAATAGGGTTGCCATGTTCCTTGTTCAGAGGAGGTTTGTCTGGTATTTCTGGTCTATGCTGACCATGCTAGGTGGGATCAGACCAATATATTTCATGAAAGTTTTCCTATGGGAAAAGCATAATTGGACTAAAAGAAACTGCCCCAGATGGTAACTCACCATAGAACAAGCTACTGAGCTGCTGTTCTTTCCTGGTAAAGTGCTTCTCTTTCTGTATGTAGTTCAAGAATCAAGTCAAAGTCAAATCAGGTATCAATCTAAACAATTGCTATGGTAAAGGTGTCAAATCTGAGGACAGAGCTGAGCAGGAAAACCAAAAGTCAGGGAGATGACAGAAGGCAAGACAAAGCAGGTAACAAGTAGGAAGCACAGGATAACCAGGAACACCACCAATTATATCTGGGAGTTCGGGCAACTAATGACTTGTCACTAGAATAATCAAGCAACTTCTTGAGTGTTTCAGAAGAATTTATAGGGCAGAAAAGATTAAAATTGTAGTGCCCTCTTGTGCAGTTTAGAGATTCCCCAAACGCCGGCTGAGGAGAAGAAGCTGTAGTTAGAGCGGCCATAACCGATCATGGAGTACTGACCCCGGAGATAGCGTGAACAATCTAATTGGTATTAGCACAGGTGTATAGTGCCCACAGACAAGCCGCTGCTTAAGGTAAGATGGTGAATAGTGCTGACAAAAATTAAACAAAAAAAAAAAAAACAAGCTTCTCTGACAACTGGTGATCCTGCACTACCTTTATCATTGATAACTGCACGATTTGTATATATAAAGGTCCATATTATTGAATATCATAATGTAACTGTTGAAATTTGTCGGGGGGGCTGTCTCTGGGCAGCGACCCGAGCAGTCGCAATTTCAGTAGCTAAGAGTAAACAGCTTATAATCCGCTAATTACCGTTGAAAATAGATCCATCCAACGTCAGAACGGAAAGAAAAGAAATAAGCAGATACTGCTGAGATACTGACTACACTTTATATGTGGTCTTACTTTAGTTGTTTGAACCGGAGCGTTGAGGCTTATGGCAGCCCTTCAGAGGAGAGGTTCTCAACACCCCCACCCCGACAAGCGAGGTAAGTAGTGCTGGATTACTACCCATCTTGAGACTCAAACGACACACTAAAGGACAGCTTTTACCTAATGGTATTAGGGGAAGATTGCGCTGAGAAAACATAGACAAAGGTGTTCGGCTTTACCCTAAGATGGTGTCCCCTACTCACCTGCTCCTATAGAGGATCTTTTGTGTGATCACTTTGAGTGACATTCTGCACTCAATGCCAGAGAATAGGGAGGCCTACTGAGACATCTAAATCTGCCTCCAGGAACGGAAAACCTACAACCTGACCAGCATAGACCTACCACAGACATGCAGCAGGTTCTTGATGAATCCAAGAAGGCCGCTGCAGGAGACTTGAAGATTAAGCAGCAGCATGGTCTAAAGGTATAATGCAACGACCCGCACCCTATGAAACTGACCTAATGAGCCTGAGTATAGGGTTATCTTCCAGCCAACAGCTTTAATAGAGGGCCTCGATGTCGCTATAGAACATGCAGACACTATTCACTACGCAGAAACACTTTTATCATCTATAGGGACATTGGCTCAGGGCGATCCTGCTTCTGATGGGCTACGGACACAATGTACTATACAAGGTAATATGCCACTAAAATATCCCCTTGCTGGTTATGATCTTAAGCCTGGGTTTTTGATGTCTGCAACTGACATGCCGGCCCCCCATCCCACGGTTCCCTGCTAAACATGAAGTTGGGAATAGGGTGAATGGTTTCTAGCACATAGGCAGCGAGGCAGATACAGAAGCGGACTGTATGCTTTTCAAAGAGGACTTGTAACTTGTCTTATTCTCTATACTCTCCTGTGAACTATGCTTGGAGGTCTATTTGCTCAAACACTGCCTTTCTACATATCCCTGTCTATGGACATTTGTCCCTTGAACATATGGAAGACATGGCTACTCCTAAAGTTCCCTCCTTGCCTAAGAATGTACTCTAATGAAGGCTTTAGGGCCTGATGTTTGTGGACTTTTATTTGACATTTTTATTTTCCTCTCACATTTTGTTTTCTTTTACAGACTGATCTGGAGATGCACGATACATTCCCATATCATGCTTCTTCTTATATGTTACCTTCTGTCACTGCCATGGTACATATGAAGCCATTAACAAGGTTAGCCCCTAGTGCTCAGTAACAGTCTACACAGTCATTCTAGTGAAAATTGACAGGTCCTATCTTAAAATTTATAACCCCCTTGCTGTAGTGGACTGGTGTCTAAATAAAAATGCAGGCAACTTAGCTCACTAAAGGGAGACAGTTTTTTGGCCTGCAATCCCATAGATACCCACAATTGGCCCCCTACTCTCACTGATGTTGAGCTGTCAGCGGCCAAGATAGCATCACATCTTCCTGCATTAGCTGAAGGGGTTTATTATTATATTTGTTTATCAAATGTCATCTTAGATGAGGTGTAGAAGCCAAGACCCCTTAGTCTTCCATTTAAGTGTAGATTCGCAAAATGATAGTGACACTTGAGAAATCAGGCTGACTTTCATTTCATATGGGAGATTTATAATAAATATAGTATACCAATAGTCCCTACACACATCATTGTTAAGAAGGCAGTACTTTGAGCTAAACTCCCCTGCCCCATTTATCCTTAATAGACATGCAGATGCCTATACACATATAGCTAGTGCCAATAAGAGCTCTTCCCCTCTATTCTTTATTAATACCTTCATGTAGAAAATCAATATATGATCTGTTAATAGGGTCCATTAACCAGTTAATGTTGAATTATGCTGATGACCGCCCCTTCCGAGGTCATAGTTACAATTCAGATCTGTGTACACTCCTAACACAATCTTCCCCCACAGTTTTATAATTTTATAGTTTATTCAAAATACTTACAGGGTTCTTCTCAGGGGTCAAGTCGAGCGGGAACGCATGGGAACGGAGTTCCTGCACTTTTTTGCAGGGGGAACTTTGTTCCCTCTAGACAGAGAACAGAAACACTTCAGTAAACACTGCTGCTGCTGGTAGAAGGAGCTGGAGCACAGTCTGGTTAGAGGGATAGTGAGATCCTCTAGTAATGGGCATTAAAACTTCCTACAATACACTAAATGCAAGCCTGTTAGCGGTTCTGCTGTGTGATCACCCTGCAATGTGTGTAACACATGAAGCTTACATTTCTGTGTGGCCTGCTCTGGGGTTATAAGAGCCAATAAGAGCTCTTCACCTCTATTCTTTATTAATACCTTCATGTAGAAAATCAATATATGATCTGTTAATAGGGTCCATTAACCAGTTAATGTTGAATTATGCTGATGACCGCCCCTTCCGAGGACATAGTTACAATTCAGATCTGTGTACACTCCTAACACAATCTTCCCCCACAGTTTTATAATTTTATAGTTTATTCAAAATACTTACAGGGTTCTTCTCAGGGGTCAAGTCGAGCGGGAACGCATGGGAACGGAGTTCCTGCACTTTTTTGCAGGGGGAACTTCGTTCCCTCTAGACAGAGAACAGAAAAACTTCAGTAAACACTGCTGCTGCTGGTGGAAGGAGCTGGAGCACAGTCTGGTTAGAGGGATAGTGAGATCCTCTAGTAATGGGCATTAAAACTTCCTACAATACACTAAATGCAAGCCTGTTAGCGGTTCTGCTGTGTGATCACCCTGCAATGTGTGTAACACATGAAGCTTACATTTCTGTGTGGCCTGCTCTGGGGTTATTTAGCTCCCCTCAGCAGAACTAGGACTATTGCACCTTAAGTGGGTGAGACTCTGTGACCATACATCTCTTCATTGGATTTAATTTGCTTTAATTTACCAAAGTCTATACTATAAATTATATACATATAAATACAGTGTGTGTGTGTGTGTGTGTGTGTATAAACTAATATTAATTGTGAGGGTGGTGGAAGTCTTGGTGAGTTCCCACACTTTTTTTTGTTGGACTTGACCCCTGGTTCTTCTTATTCTGTTTGGTCCAAGATTTCATTTCTTCCATAGGTTCAAAAGTGGCCTTCTGTTTTATCCCCCCAATCGACCCCTCTAACATTCCCATCTAGTCAAGAGATCCAAGAGTGTCCACTAATTACCATTAGGGGTTTATCTCTCAGTTAATAATATACACTAGGGGCCTATTATACAGTATACATTTAAGACAGATATCTGTTCACTTCTTGTTCTCTACTAGTTAATAAATCTGTTCACATCATGTTCTTTACCAGTTAATACAATTATATTCCCATATGTTATATTACCGAGGAAAATGGGGTCCACGAGTGGCCTCTGATGTTGTTAAGAGAATAATTTAATATAAATGAAACTGGAGGTTTTGCAAATAAGATAAGGATAGTTTATGCAGCTGTTCTCACTACGATATATATGTTCTAAGTGCCATACAGATAATAGTATTATAATTGTTGTTTTGCCTGCAACTTAGTCTCTAAATTGAAATGTCAAATGTTTCTGCAAATTGTATTATCTGTATACCTGCTGTATTTTATTTTTAAAGGGACAGTCAACAGAATTGTTGTTGTTTTAAAAGATAGATAATCCCTTTATTACCCATTCCTCAGTTTTGCATAAACAAAACTGTTATATTAATATACTTTTTACCTTTGTGATTACCTTGTATCTAAGCATCTTCTGACAGCCCCTTGATCACATGACATTTTATTTATTATCTATTGACTTACATTTAAACCAATTAGTGCAGTGTCTGCCACAAGCCACAGCATGATCACAATGTTA
The DNA here is from genome assembly GCF_027579735.1 of Bombina bombina. NCBI lineage: Eukaryota > Metazoa > Chordata > Amphibia > Anura > Bombinatoridae > Bombina > Bombina bombina. The sequence goes on along the minus strand of NC_069502.1, from coordinate 139,304,386 downwards.
TCTATATGGTTTACATGAACTAGCTCTCCCCTGTTGTGAAAAGCAAATTAAAAATCATGTGGTAAGAGGCGGCATTCAAGGGCTTAGAACTCCTAGGTTTAGCTTTCAACTAAGAATACCAAGAGACCAAAGCAAAATTGGTGATAAAAGTAAATTGGGAAGTTGTTTAAAATTACATGCCCTATCTGAATCATGAAAGTTTTTCTTAGATTTGACTGTCCCTTTAAACCTCAATAAAAATCTTAAAAAATAAATAAATGTGAAATTGGTCAGAACAAAAATCTACTGCTCATTTAAATATCTTCTCCTTAATTGAAATACCTGTCTACAGCCTGCACTGTGACTGATTACTCAATGTCTTCAATAAAAATGTAAAAAGTACAACTGTGTGTTCTTAGTTTAGTCAGTTCGTTTGTCTATAATTGTGACTAAGATGAAGATCACACCACATTTTATTGAGTAATCAATGCAGAAATCCAAGTCATTCTTAAGTACAGTATTTAAGCAAACTGACCCATAAAATCTATACAAAAATACTGGACGCTTAGAATATCCCTTTGTGGCGGGACTCCGTAGGGTTGCCACCTCGGCCATGTTTTCCTGGACACTTATGAGTTACACATGCTGCAGGGTGTGCAGGGAGTAGGGATGGGCGAATGTTTCGCAACATTCGAAAAACGGCACGAATTTTAACACATTCGTTCGTTCGAATCGAATTTCGAATGTTTACATAACATTCTAACATTCGATTTTCGAATATTCGGTTTCGAATTTTACGATTACATTCGAAAATATTCGAATTCGAAAAATTCGAATTTAGATTGTAATAGTATTTCTAATGCTTTTTCTTTTAATGTAAAATTCGAATTATGCAATATTCGAATTCGAAAAATTCGAATTTAGATTGTAATAGTATTTCTAATGCTTTTTCTTTAAATGTAATATTCGAATTATGCAATATTCGAATTCGAAAAATTCGAATTTAGATTGTAATAGTATTTCTAATGCTTTTTCTTTAAATGTAATATTCGAATTATGCAATATTCGAATTCGAAAAATTCGAATTTAGATTGTAATAGTATTTCTAATGCTTTTTCTTTAAATGTAATATTCGAATTATGCAATACGTGTATTCGAATTAGAAAAATTCGAATTTAGATTGTAATAGTATTTCTAATGCTTTTTCTTTAAATGTAATATTCGAATTATGCAATATTCGAATTCGAAAAATTCGAATTTAGATTGTAATAGTATTTCTAATGCTTTTTCTTTAAATGTAATATTCGAATTATGCAATACGTGTATTCGAATTCTAAAAATTCGAATTTAGATTGTAATAGTATTTCTAATGCTTTTTCTTTAAATGTAATATTCGAATTATGCAATACGTGTATTCGAATTCTAAAAATTCGAATTTAGATTGTAATAGTATTTCTAATGCTTTTAAATGTAATATTCGAATTATGCAATATTCGAATTCTAAAAATTCGAATTTAGATTGTAATAGTATTTCTAATGCTTTTTCTTTAAATGTAATATTCGAATTATGCAATATTCGAATTCTAAAAATTCGAATTTAGATTGTAATAGTATTTCTAATGCTTTTTCTTTAAATGTAATATTCGAATTATGCAATATTCGAATTCAAAAAATTCGAATTTAGATTGTAATAGTATTTCTAATGCTTTTTCTTTAAATGTAATATTCGAATTATGCAATACATGTATTCGAATTCGAAAAATTCGAATTTAGATTGTAATAGTATTTCTAATGCTTTTAAATGTAATATTCGAATTATGCAATATTCGAATTTGAAAAATTCGAATTTATATTCGAATTCGAAAAATTCGAATTTATATTCGAATTCGAAAAATTCGAATTTCGAATGTAGACATTCGATATAATTATAAACATTCGAATTCGAAAGTGACATTCGAAAACTGTAAATAACATTCGATTTTCGAATTTTTAAGAATATTCGTTCTTATCGACATTCGAATTTAGAATTCGAATTTCGGTAATAACATTCGTTCTACATTCGAAATTCGAAAATTTGCACATTCGCCCATCCCTAGCAGGGAGGAACATGAATAATGCTGTCCAGGATCACTATTTTTTTGCTGTCCAGCAGCACAATGCATGTTTCCCTCTGAACACCCTGCAGCATGTGTAACTCATAAGTGTCCAGGCAAACATGGCCGAGGTGGCAACCATAGGCGGGAGGTGTTCAAATACTGCTTTGTGTGTTTTACATCTAGTCACTGGAGCAAAATCTGTGCTCTGTTTTTTTTACTGCAAACCATGGGGGTGTAAAATCACTGCTCTGTGTGAAGTACTATCAGTAAAGGGATTTAATTTACTGTTGAGAATGTCACTAACAGCCAAGGGGATAAAATCACTGTTCAGTTTAAAAATAATATATATGTCAGCTATTAGGGCGGGGATATTTTGTGACCCTATTTACCACCTATGCCTAGACATCTGCAATTCATCCTGTATATGGTTACAGGACAGCAGCCCATGTATCTGTGCCATTTAGTGCACTAGTGAGTGTCAGGAGTGCATGCACACAGTTTAGCACAGAATGCTTAATGGGTCATGCGCATTTGAAAGTTACACTAAATGTGTGATCATTTCCATAGAACGATTTTTCCAGGTGCAACAATTTTGCAAAAATGCAGCTAACATTTCAAATGCATTTTAAATGAGTGTAACATTTGATATATGTATAGTAAATATAAACAATTATGCACTACATTGCAGATCAGTTAAAAAAGCATCTATGATGTCAAAGAGCACCTGCACTGACTTAATCAATCACTGTGTAGCATGTATCAGAGGGAGAGGACAGTAAACTCAAATTTAAACTTTAATGAGTCAGATAGAGCATTTGATTATAAACAACATTCCAATTTACTTATATTATCACATTTTATTATTATTTGTATCCTTTGTTCCAAGGCATAGCTAGTTAGGCTTAGAAGCAGCAATGCATTACTGGGAGTTAGCTGTTGATTGGTGGCTGCACATATATTTCTCTTCTCATTGGCTCACCCAATGTGTTCAACTATCTCCCAGAAGTGCATTGTTGCTCCTTTAACAAAGATACTAAGAGAATGAAGCTAATTTGATAATAGAAGTAAATTAGAAAGCTGCTTAAAATTGTATGGTCTTTCTGGTTCATGGCAGAAAAAAATTGGGTTTCATGTCCCTTTAAGCAGATTTGAGTGTATGTGGAATACATGCTCAATAAAAAGTATAGTATCACTAAAACAAATAATGTTTCTAACTGAAATGAATACATACTTTCTGAATTTATATTTCCACTAGACAGACTATCCCTTTAACCTTTAGTACACTAGGCCTTTACACATGCATATGAATACAAGCAAATCTAAACACTCGCACACACCCACATACACACTGAAGTCTATAAATGTACTTTACATAGGTAGGGTTAACACCTTTTTTTGAAGAATATGCCAGCCATGCTCATTAGCATATATTTACATAAATATAATTATACAGCATAAGTCAGATACTTAAGTGGCTGCTAGGACTAATTTTAAATGATTGTTTATAGTTAGATTCCAGCACACTCAGACGTTTCACTGCGACAAGGGGTTTGTTTCAATATTTATTCCCACTATTTTCTACATTAAGATGAACCCTAAAAATACAGACCATGGTTTTGTTTCCATTGATTTGCAATTGGGTTTGTGCGAGCTCACAAAACGAGAAAAAACATGCTCTCGAAAGGAATATTGCGCTTACCGACAGTTTCTGAATGCGCATTTTCTACCTTTTCCGACAGCTAATACAATTATGTGTCCCATTGAAAATAATAGAAGCCAAAAATCAAGGTTTCCATTCAGCCTGCAAACAGGTAAAACACTGTTCGGTGCTGTCATTAAAGTCTCAAACATTACGGCATTAACTAGGTGTAAAAGAGGGAAAATAAGCTGTTTGAGGCCTCTTTTCCATTGAGATCTTAGAGTTTGCAAACAAAGCAAGCTTTTCTTTTTAATCTTATTTTTATATGTAATATTTATTGCTGCCCCAGGCATAGGTCTAGTTGGAGTTATGTTTTTAATTATATTTCAGTATGTACTTACATATGAAAATATAATCAAGCGCATAACTCCAGCTAGGCCTACGCCTGGGGCAGCACTAAATATTACATTTAAGAATACATTTAAAAAAAAATAGCTGACTTTAATTTCAAATAAATTCTTTAAATTGTTTGATTATTTGTTAGTTGACCAAATCACTCCACCTAGCTCAAAAAACGCTAACCTCCTAACACTGCAACTATCTACATGCTTTTCTCTTTCTAGCCAATAACAAATAAGGAGCGCATGCGCTAACATTCATTTTTATAATTTAAGGTCGGGTTATCATAGCAACAATCTTGTTATGGCACAATTTTTTTATATAACCGAAAGCCAGTTTGAAGTGTAAACGCTAAGCGATCTTACATATATGCAGAAAGCTTAACTGCACAAATTGCATAACATATTTCAATGGAAACCTACTATAAAAATGGAGCAGTAAGCTACTTTTAGCGTATGGACACATTGGTAACTTACGGCTCCACTTACAAGCCCACTTAAAGCACCGTCTGAGTGGTAAGCCTATACAAGGATTAAGACATGGGTCATTTTTTGTTGCTAATATGAGGCTGGGACCTCCATAAATCTATAAGAAACCGGTGAAATTGTAGTTAACAAATAAAAAACTTGTGTCACTTGCTTTTGGCTGATCATTCTATATATTACAGCTTTTTCTTTGAGTGCTTAGAGTATTTATTTACACTCCTATTCACATATTACCACACCTTCTGGGCAATTCAGAGGAAAAAAGTTACACTGTTGAAAGGGTGTGTTGAGAAATGTTTGAATAGAGATAATCCAATGATGTTTTGTATAATTGAACAGAAAAAAAAATGATGGTTTATGAATTGTATGTTTTTAAACCCCTCAGGGATCTGGGAAGCATTTGAATATTTGACAAGTTCTCCCACGTATGAAACATCAGCTCAGAAGAGTTGGAATCATTGTTACATTTTTAAATTTGATTTATATGTTGCTACATCCATAGCTTATTGGCAAGGGTTCGAAAATAAAGGTTAGAAAAGGCTCTAAGGCACCATTGCTTACCTATAAAAATGTGTACAAAACACATAAGGGGTTAAAATCAGCAATTTTTGATTGCCAGCTAAACATATATGCTGTCTCTGACTCGCTTAGTAGTTGTGTTAATCCAGTAGTGCATTGCTGCTTCAGAGCTGACTTATTGTAGCTTTATGTCCTTTTGAAAGTATCTGATGGGGTAAAGTCATGAGAAACCATTAGAAAAACAATTTAAAGATAAGTATACCAAATGATATTTGCCCAAAGACTTCTGGGAATGGGAGACTTAGTGAGAAAGACCTGAGGGCAGACTCATAACAACAGGGGACAGACCTGCAGGTGTTCTGTGGGCAGTGTTGGGGCATTTAAGGATGGATAGGTTTTACATGGGCAGGGTTGAAGCAGGCTATGTGTGAAGTTGACATTAGTAACTGGTCTCATTTTGGACCTATGAAACTATAACAACCGAGCAATACACAACTCCTAACTGTCTTGCAGAACTGCCACAGGTTGAGAGATTGGGGCCACTGTTTTCATGCACCTTCTCAGTCAAGGTAAATGTGCCAGTTTTCAGAGCCTACCACAGCTTTGCCCAGGACACACCCTGTCATGTCCACTACACACTTCAGCCATGCACAAGACACAACTCACCTATCCAACCTACAGCAGCTCCTGCTATAACCTGCCAGCACTTTATGGATGGAGCTTATTCAGGAGGGGCAGGGTGAGCTCCTTTTTTCAGTAAAACCCTCTGGACAAAATTGGGACAAGGTATGGCAATATGCAGGACAGTTGGGTGCTCTTGTATTGCAGTTTTAAATGGTCTTGATTTTAAAAACCTGTTTTAAGAGCTCATCAAACAGATTGGAATAAAGCCCTGTATGTTTTACTAGCAGAATAGCTGGGCTGTGTGTTGCTTGCATGACGGGCTTAAATCCTGGGTTCTACCTCTTGGGTAAGAGAGTGCCAGCTGGGCTTTAATTTAAGCCGAAACCTGCTCTGCCTTTGTATAAGAATGCAACATGATAACTTAAAAAGTGTTGGATTACGATTGGCGTAACAGTAATGCACAAGCGTTATCGTGTTTTCGCGGTTGTTTGCTCATGTCAGATGTAGCGCTCTTATTAAAAGTTTAAAGTAAATGCGACTGCTTAATAACGGTCACACTCATAATAGCACTATCAAAGAAAAATGTAAACAAAAACATTGCACACATTAGTGATAAGGGCTCAAAATATTGAGGTATTAGATGTTAGGGGGAAAAAGGCAGAAAAATGACTTTAACATTGAGATACATACATATACATGTCTAAATATGTATATGTATGTGTGTGTGTATATATATATATATATATATATATATATGTTTATATATGTGAACATATGTATTTATCTGTATATATGTATTTACAGACATATATACACATATAAACACATAAATATATATGTATACATATATAGACATTTATATAAGTGCATTGGAGCCCTTTGCAGTTACCTTTTAGTAGATGGAAACATGTCAAATCATATTTATGCAATATTCATATTTAATAAAGTGTTATACTGTGTATTTACTGTATTCCAATGTTCTTCACATAGGAGAATATAGGTATAGATATATATTGTACCAAAAAACAACAGATAAATGTAGAAATATATATTTATGAATAAATAGAACATATTCTGCTATGTGAAGAACATTGGAATGCAAAATATTCATATTTTCATGTCGGGTTAGCGCAAATGAGAATACGTGATCGGGTTTGCACAAGAGTGTTTTTTTACAGTTTTTTTTTTTGCTTCATTGCCTTCTATGGAGGCTATTCTAACTTCAGCTTTTTGCGCGCAATGGGTTAGCAAAAACTCTACTTTCAACTTGTAATACGAGTTCTACCCGACTTACTTCTAGTTAGCGCACAAGCGGGAGCGTTAAATATCTTGTAATCTGCCCAAAATGTGTATAAAAAGTTGTTTATCTAAAGCTCTTTAGTTTGACATTGCTAGTACAAGGGATATATTTTTTGTGATATACAAATGTTGGAATGTAAATAAGGGCAAGTGAAAAATAACACACTCATGAAACGAGCCAAATACGAAGTAGCATCTGTTCTTTTTTTAAGCTCAGTTTAAGTTTAGTAACCTGTAATTTCTTAAAGTTTCATTTTAGGATCAACCAACGTCACCCTGTTAATTATGGTCAGGTTTGGACAATAAAGAGAGAATTTGAAAATACAGTGCTTATTTATTTATTCATTTATTTTATTTTGGGTTGTGCAGAATGTTCCAAAATCAAAAGTTAAATAAGCTTTATTTAGATGCAGCCTATTTTGGATGCATAAGTAAACACCTGCAACACCTTGTGCTACCGAGACTTTTGTGCAGTCTGGTAATAAAGTAACATACCTTCTAAAGGTCCATTGAGCCGCAATAGGTTTTTTTGCGAGGTCTAAAAGCTAAAAAACTGCTGTTGGAAGACATTACGCTTATCGACAGTTTCCAATGGCGTATTTTCCTTCATTACCGGCATCCGAAATATAATTAAACGCCCCATAGAAAATAATAGAAGTCAAAAAGTACAAATGTTTACCATGTTTCCATTAAAAGTGCAGACAGCTAAAACACTGTCGGAAGCTGTCAATAATGTCTCAACTAGGTGTAAAAGAGGGAAAAGCTTTGAAAGGCCTCTTTTCCATTGAGATATTAAAGTTTTCAAACAGTACAAGTGTTTCCCTTTATACATTTATTGTTATTAGTAATATTTATTATTGGCCCAGGTATAGCACTAGTTATGTTCCTATCGAAATATCAATATGTATTTAAGCACATATCTCCATAATTCCAACTGCATTGTTTTGCAAAACTTTCCAATTTGGACAGATAAAAGCTTCTGCAGTGAACAGCAACTGCATAGACCGGGTTTTAATCTTGTGGAGTGTGTATTTCCTGTTCTCGCAGGGCTTGGAAACCCACTATCTTCTGAGCTATTACAGAAAAAGGGGTAAAAATAGATCATTAAAGGTCTCTCTACCTGTAGCCTAGCTCCTTTACAATCCATAATGAATGCCTCTGCCAGGCTCATCTTCCTTACACATAGTTCTTCATCTGCTGCACCTCTCTGCCAATCCCTTCACTGGCTTCCTCTTGCCTCCAGAATTAAACACAAAATTCTCACTCAGACATTTAAAGCCCTCAACTGCACTGCTCCCCCTACATCTCAGACCTTGAGGCCGAATGATCAAACTCTGAACTGAGCTTGATGCTCCTGTTTCCACGTGAGCCCTCAGGCTTGCCGGAAACAGCAGTTATGTAGCAGCGGTCTTATGACCGCATCTCCATAACTGGTCCACTGCCTCTGATGCTGCAGTCTGCAATTCGCCCAATCCTATACGATTGGGCTGATTGACACCTCCTTCTAGCAGCCAATTGGCCGCAAATCTGCAGGGGGCGGCATTGCACAAGCAGTTCTAGTGAACTGTTTGTGCAATGTTAAATGCCGACAGCGTATGCTATCTGCATTCAGCGATGTCTGTCGGACATGATACGCTACAGTGTATCATGTCGGACATACATTGATAAATTGGCCCCATTGTCTCCAGATACTCTCCCTCCTGTCCTCTTCATTCTGCTCATAATCTCCTACCCTCCTCCACTTTTGTTACCTCTTCAAATTCCCGTTTACAGGACCTCTCCAGACTGGCTCCCATCTTATAGAACTCCTTGCCTTGCTACACAAGACTCTCACCTAATTTTGAAAGCTTCAAGCGCTCCCTAAAGACTCTACTATTCAGGGATGCATACAGCCTACACTAACCTTTCCTAACTCAATTGCTTTCCCCTTGAACTCCTTAGCATGTAAGCCTATGAGCCCAGCTGTTTGTAGTTCACCTTCATAAGAGCCGACTACAACAGTGCAGCTCTCGGCAGGGCCCCCTACCCATTTGATCACTAAAAATGTTATCTTGTATACCGCGCTGCAGAATCTGTTGGCACTCTACAAATACCTGATAATAATAATAATAATAATAATAATAATAATAATTAAAGGGACAGTAAAGTCAAAATTAAACATTCATGATTCAGACAGAGCATACAATTTTAATCAACTTTCAAATTTACTTCTATTTTCAATATTGCTTAGTTCCATTGGTATCCCTTTTTAAGCATAATCCAAGGTGAGCACAGGAGTGTGCACATGTCTTTAACCATAATAATAATAATAATAATAATAACCATCTGGCAGCAATGTTTATAGCAATGTTATACATAGTTGCAAACTCTGCTGCAGTAGAGTGTCTGTAACATTCTATGGGAGCAGTGTTTGTAAATATAGATAACAGTTTTATAAACATTGTTGCACACACTGCTGCCAAATAGCCAAGGACACGTGCACACTCCTGAGCTCACCTGGGATTACTCTTTAACAAAGGATACCAAGAGAACAATACAACATTGATGATAGAAATTATTTGGAAAGTTGTTTCAAATGTTATGCTCTATCCAATTCATTTCAGTTTAATTTTGACTTTGCTATGCCTTTAACATATATTGCAATGTTTTGTTTCTTTAATCATGCATAATGAAGCATTGTATATTACAATGTTAAAATATTTCCGGTCCCTTTCAGAAAAGCCTGATAAAACATACTGAAGTCAAAAAAACATTTCTGAAGCTAGAGAAAAAGGTCTGAAAACAGCTTTTATAAAGCAATTAGATAATGCTAACTACTGATTTGTTATATCATTCAAATGCGTCAGTTATAATTGAATGTCTTGTGTGTGATCTCATGGTATGAACATCATGTGATGCATGCCTAAGAGCATTACTAGGAAATGAAGACAGGACCTCCTTCCTCTGCACCCTTGTACTGATATGTACATGTGACTGTATCTACTGGGTTATGTGCCTGCAGGAAGCTTATTTATTATGCACAAAATGACGCAAGTTGATTAACAATATGGTTTCCAGAAAAGGTTGCAGTGAGTACTCTGGTATGCAGGTTGGATTTACCAACCTGCATATATTAACTATTTTATCAGTTTCAGCAAAAAAACTAACAAACACTATGAAGATCTGGAGAAGGTACAGGGAAAAGAAATAAAGCAGATCCGATATGTAGCGTCGCCCGCAAAAGCCGTCGACGCCAGATTTTGCGCAGGTTTGGTATCACATATACGGCGTAGCATACAAGTTACGCCAGTATATTTCACCCGTCGCCCGCAAATTTTACTCCCATAGGCTAACATATAAAACCGCGCAATTTGGTATCCAATATCCAGCGCAAGGCCTTACGTGGAGAAAATGGAGAAAACTTACTCCATTTTCACCTCGCCATAAAATGCAGTCGTAGCAGGCCTTGCGCTGAGTATGGGAGCACCGTAACTCCCTAAAATGCCTACAAAAAAAAAAACTAACACCTAACGCATGCGCAATGTCTATCTACCTGTCAACCGCAATCCCCTACCGCAATCCCTAATAAAGTGTTTAACCCCTAAACCGCCGCTCCCGGACCCCGCCGCCACTAAATAAAGTGTTTAACCCCTAAACCGCCGCTCCCGGACCCCGCCGCCACTAAACAAAGTGTTTAACCCCTAAACCGCCGCTCCCGGACCCCACCGCCACCAACATTAAATGTATTACCCCCTAATCTGATCCCCCTACACCGCCGCCACCTACATTAAATATATTAACCCCTAATCTGATCCCCCTACACCGCCGCCACCTACATTAAATATATTACCCCCTAAACCTAAGTCTAACCCTAACACCCCCTAACTTAATTATTATTTAAATAAATATAAATAATATTAATATTATTAACTAAATAATTCCTATTTAAAACTAACTACTTACCTATAAAATAAACCCTAAGATAGCTACAATATAATTAATAATTACATTGTAGCTATTTTAGGATTTATATTTATTTTACAGGCAAGTTTGTATTTATTTTAACCAGGTACAATAGATATTAATAACTATTTAATAGCTACCTAGTTAAAATAATTACAAAATTACCTGTAAAATAAATCCTAACCTAAGTTACAAATACACCTAACACTACACTATCAATAAATTAATTAAATAAATTAACTACAATTATCTAATTCAGCAACTAGGTAGCTATTAAATAGTTATTAACTATTTACTAGCTATTGTACCTAGTTAAAATAAATACAGTTACCTGTAAAATAAAAATAAATCCTAAAATAGCTACAATGTAATTATTAATTATATTGTAGCTATTTTAGGGTTTATTTTATAGGTAAGTATTTAGTTTTAAATAGGAATTATTTAGTTAATAATATTAATATTATTTATATTTATTTATTTAAATAATAATTAAGTTAGGGGGTGTTAGGGTTAGACTTAAGTTTAGGGGGTAATATATTTAATGTAGGTGGCAGCGGTGTAGGGGGATCAGATTAGGGGTTAATATATTTAATGTAGGTGCCGACGGGGTCCAGGGAGCGGCAGTTTAGGGGTTAATACATAAAATGTAAGTGGCGGCGGGGTCCGGGAACGGTGGTTTAGGGGTTAATACATATATTGTAGGTGGTGGCGGGTCTGGGAGCGGCGGTTTAAGGGTTAATACATATAATGTAGGTGGCGGCGGAGTCTGGGAGCGGCGGTTTAGGGGTTAATACTAGGATAGGTTTATTGCAGTGTGGGCTATGGCAGTTAAGGGGTTAATAATTAGGCTTATTGCGTTGTGGGGGGTTGTCGGTCTAGGGGTTAATACATTTATTATTAGGAGTGAGAGGGGGGATTGCGGATATAGGGGTATACGTGTCGGGATGATGTTTGGGAGGCGTGTTAGACAGTTACGGGAGATTTCATACTTTAGTAAGTTTTTTTAGGCGCAGGCAGTTTCTAAAGTGCCGTAAGTCACTGGCGACTCCAGAAATTTGTACTTACGCTTATTTCTGGACATCGCTAGTTTGTCCGACTTACGCACTTTAGCAACTGCTGGCGGGGTATATTGGATACCCAATGTGCGAGGTGAAACTACAGGCGGCGCGGGTTCCCTCGCTTGCGCTGAAAACTATGCCGTATATTGGATCGCGCCCAAGGAGTAAGGCAGGATTTTACATTCAATGGCCTTTTCATATTTTCCTAGTGCTCCTCCATGTGGATCTGCATGGAAAATCCCCTTGTGGGTTTATAGGAACTCCTGTATTGTGCATCAAAAATCGTAACAGAATTATTCACGAAAAATCGTATTTGATCAAAAATTTAAAATTTGTATGTAAATTACACAGGAGTAAATCATAATTTAAGTATACTGGATGAGCAAAAAACATAGAAATTTGTACTTTTATGAACAAAATAAAGCATGATTGTTGTTTTATTGTAAAATGGACTGGACATGGGCTTTCTATTACTTCCCAAATACAAGTGTAATTATCTACACATTTCCTCCCTACAGACCTCACTGTTTTTTCTTACAAACTAAAAGTTGGCAATGTTGTGACAAAATAAGCAAAATACTTAATACCCTAATAAAAAAAACACATGCATACAAAAATAGAGGCAATTGTAAGATGCTATAGGTAGAAAGCAGCGCAGTGTGATTTGTTTTTAATGCAGGATTTAATTTATAAAGTAATCTCACTGCTAATTTTGCAGAGTTTCCCTTTCCAACCAGCTCCATTAATAGGGCACATTTTGCCCTTTGTAGGGACTGACCCTTTCTTAAGATAATTCCAGAAGTGCAGCCCTGCGAGGGTTGGTGTGAAAAAAACACATCTGATCCGGCCAAGTTTAGAAAATCTGGCCCTAAGTCTGGAGTCTGCACTGTTAACCAGAGTGGGAAGACCCTCAATCTTCAGAATAAAATTACAGGATAAGTGTATAAAACAAATAATAAGAGTATATTGTAAAGTTTTTTTTTAACTCTCTTTAATTAAAGGACCACTATACACAGTAGAATAGCATAATAATCAATAAATGCATAATAATGAGATAAGGCAAAATCACTTAGTTTGAATTTGAAATGAGCAGTATATTTTTTTTCTGACAAATGTCAGAATTAGTTACATTTTCCTTCCTTATGCAACTTATGACAGCCATCCACCAATCACAAAATGTATATATATGTATATCCTGTGATTTTTGCACATGCTCTTAAGGGTTAACACTCCCTTAGGGCAGGGGCCTAGCAGTTGGGTTTGGTGGTTGCATTGTTGCACGGGTTATACTGCCTCTTTCTCCTGCTGGATTCTAGGTAGATGGCGTTCAGAGAGGTATCAGACTTACATTAGGCTCCCTTCAACCATGTTTTAGTTACATAGTTTCCTCTGACTATTCTTTGTTCAAGTAAATTTAGTGTCTTTTATTCCTGTAGTGGGGTTTGGCATCCTGGTATCCAATTGTTCATTATTTTGCAGGCGCAGTTAGTGGGCTGATCAGTGTCGGGAACATAGGGAATTCCTACATCCACTGGACTTCCATCAGAGCTCTGGCATTTCCGGGTGGACAGAATTTAGGTTTCTCTCATGTGCAGGCAGCAATTAGATGGCTCGTAAGGAGAGGGATGCTCTGGAGCGAGTTGCCGGCTATCATCCAGGATGCTGTGCGCTGGTGGGGGAGATCTCACATTGTGCTCCATCTTGGAGGCAATGATGTAGGATCAAATCCCGTGATGGACTTAAAGGATTACTTTCTGTTATAATTTTTAAGCTAAACAACTAACATATTAAAGTTAATAAACATTAATTAAAACCTACTGACCTTTATTTTCTCCAAAACGAAGTTTCATAACGTTCTAAAAGTTATATATTTTATTCGCCGATGATGTCACGTTATCCTGCCCACTATTTTCAGCTCTGCATGTTCAAAATACTTAAACCAATAACTTTGTGTTTAAAGCGCCATTTTGAAACCTAGGTATTGTACGAATTGGTACAGAGCAAAGGATACCCACGGAGTGGGTTAGGAAAACAATTAAATTTGCAGACAAGATTTCTGATATACGGTAGAGATATGTTAATGAAATGCTATTGATAAAAAGCGTATTTGGGGTAGTTAGTTAGTAACAGGCATAGAAAATATTTACTTACAGTGGCCCTTTAATCAAGGTCATGAAAACAGATGTTAGATGGCTTTTAGGTTACCAGGAGTTCGCATTGGCTGGTCTTGTATGGTGGCTAAGAGAGTACATATCCATAATTAAAGGTTGGCGGCAAGTGTTCCACCTTAGGTGGGTAGTCTCTTGTGGCGGCATTAGGGCACAATTTTTATTGCACCAGGGTCTGGACAGAGTAAAGGCCAAGCTAATGGGTGGGGAAAGATACTCCAGGTCGGAGCCTGTGATGTCCCTCCACATGTGTCTGCTAACTCAAGACTCCTGAGAGCACTCAGCAATTACAATGTTTGAGTATGTGGTCCCCGATTGACTTTGCAGCCTGATTAATTGGGGCCCTGACCTGCTATTGCTTGGGTTCATAATTATATAGAAACTTGCATTAAGTTTATTAAACTTATTTGTTAATCAAGTGACCATGTTGGTCTTAACATTTAGCTCCTGAGTTTGTATGTTTTTTGTTCTGTTTGTGGTATGTTTGGGTACGGTTCCTTAATTTAGTTTTAGGCAGCTGACCGTTAATTGGTGGGTTTAACCCTTATAGCCCAAACATTTAAATCAGCATTATCTTATGTCTTGTTATTTATATTACAACAGAGCTTGTAATTTAAAATCAAATTGCAGCTTTTATTTGCATTATGCTACTTTCAGAAATTAGTATTTAATTTATTATGGCTGAAATTAAATTGTATAGGATTGTCATATATTGTAACACCCTAATATGCTAATTGTCTGTTTAAAATACATTGTTCCTTAAAGTTTATACATTTAAATAATTAAACAAAATTTTTTAGCCTCATCCGATCCCTATTACGAATGAGAAGAAAATCCGGAAAGTAGAAAGTGTCTGTCAGAGTTCATATTACTAATACTTGTGAGAGACTGTATTCTTGCAGTGATAAATCACTAATCCTAGGATTAAAACTAGCCCCGAGTCTTGCAATAAAATGCAATCACACACACAAAAAATGACTTGTAGAACCGTGAATAGTCTTCCAGTCAATGCTTAGGAATTCATTGTAAAAAAAAAAAAAGTGGCTGTATGATACATCTTATTAGTATATTCTGACAAGGAACTCTACATGATATATATATATATATATATATATATATATATATATATATATAATACTATTTTTTGTATATAGCCCTATCTCATAAAAGAGAGACATAGAAAGAGGGGAAAAAATATATTTTCTGTGCTCCATAACTGGTAAAGTTGAATACAGTATAATTACATAACCAACAAATTCATGATTAATATAAAATGGAATACATTTTAATTTTAAACAAGCAGTAGATTTTTCTTAGAAATTTTAAGGTTTTCTTTCATTTTAATGTCCCCTATATCACATTACAGTCATCATCCAATGACAAATTCATATATGTACATGAGCGGTGATCTGTAGGAACTGGTGCCTAACAAACTGTGGACATAAGACCATGGTCTCTGTTTATCAAAGTCTGGCGGACCTGATCCGACAGTGCGGATCAGGTCCGCCAGACCTCGCTGAATACGGAGAGCAATACGCTCTCGGTATTCAGCATTGCACAAGCAGCTCACAAGAGCTGCTGGTGCAACACCGCCCCCTGCAGACTCGTGGCCAATAGGGGGGTGTCAATCAACCGGATCGTACTCGATCGGGCTGAATTGCGGCGATGTCTGTCCGCCTGTTAAGAGCAGGCGTACAGGGTTATGGAGCAGCGGTCTTTAGACTGCTGCTTCATAACTGGTGTTTCTGACGAGCCTGCAGGGCCTCAAGCTCTATCCAGAGCTTGATAGATATGCCCCCATGACTTCATGAACAAACAGCGGTCTTTTTACAATTGTTTGTTTGAACTATCTCTTTCTTTTTTTTATAACATGCTCTATCTCAGCGATGGCGAACCTATGGCACGTAGAGGCATCTCTGTTGGCACAGTAGCCATAAGTTTGGCCACATCGCAAGTACTTTAGAAAAGTCTGCATTAGTTATCTGATTTGCGACTGACAGATTCTGGCGGACGTGACTGCATCCATGAGGGAAGCCGTGAAAGAAGACGCAAACTAAAACACTTTGTTATGAACAATAAATTGGTTAGTTGTCCATTTTTATGGTACTAGTAACATAAAAACATGTAGCTGTAATGTGTGTATTTTATTTTATGTATCGTGTTTGCTGTCAAATATTAATTAACCTGCATTGTTCACTGAGATTCTCACCATGACTCGTTGGTTATTTACATGCATCATAGTTTGTAGGAATCCCTTTTATCAACACTTAGATTCTCATATAATTATTTTACTATCGTCCCACTTCCTTTTGTCGTCTGATATTCTATGTAAGTTTTTGGAACTGGGATTCCCTACCTGTATTAGCGTGACCCACTGTCTGGCAGTCAGAGTGTTTAACATTGTGGACATTTACTCTTTATAATTGATTTTAAATTAGTTTAGTTTGGTGATTACTATAATTAGATTATTAATCTGTTAGAGGAGGAATGTTTTTACATATGAAAGTATTGTTACGTAAGGTGCTAACGTAACAGTTTTTGAGCTATATAAACAATGATGCCACAGATGCCACCTGAATTGTAAATATTACAGTTTTTATTCATTTCACATAACACATTATAGGATGAAATAAAATGTTTTAACAACTAGACAGGTATCTACACTGGGCTTTTTTTGGGGGAGGGGTTATGTTTTTTTTTTTAGTTTGTATCATTGAAAACTCTTTTATTGTGTGTGGGGGGGGGAGGTTAAGACAAAAGCAGGTAATTAGCTCAGACACTTGTATGAAGGTTTAATTGCAGTGTTGGCACTTTGAGTAAAATAAGATGCTTTCGTGTTGCAGTTTGGGCACTCAAGCTCTAAAAGTTTTACTATCAATGCTCTATCTGAGTCATGAACGTTTAATTTTGAGGCTTCTGGTTATCTAACAACTCTCTTTTTTTCTACACCACTGCTTTGGCAATGAAACATGTCATTTTGTGGCATACTACAATATAATTAGTTAACAGCATCTAACTTTTAAAAGGTGCATGAGGAACAGCAACGTTTCGGGGTGTTATCTCTTAATCATCCTCATGATTAAGGGATAACATCCTGAAGCGTTGCTTGTTTTTATTTTGCTTCAAGATGCTTTATTAAAACAGAAGAATATACATGGTGCTGAGGACTCTGTTGGTTTTCGTGGCATACTATAGTATCTTGTTAGTGCCTATTACATTGCACACAGTATTACAACCACTCGCTGACCATATATGAGGGTCACACTGCATTCCTAGCTTTTTGCATCCACAGTAAGGGTATATAAAAGAGAAAGCTATATTCTATCACATTACATCACAAGGCAATAAACTATGACCCCCTTTTCAGTCCTTTAGAATTTGTTGTGAGAAAACATTTTTCTGTGTCATTCCAGTCCATTAACCGCGTCACATTTCATTTTATTTTACTATTTGTTTTACACCTTCAAAAGGGTTTAATCCATAGTCAAAGTCGCACACTTGCAAATAAGGATACAGACAGTGGGTGGAGCGGCCACAGGTTTTTATTAAGTGGAGCAGAGTTTGGGTGAGTTGGGCATGTTTTTTTCCTTGTATGTATTTGTAATATGATCATTTTCAGTGATTTACTTTTTAATTACACTCCTCATGATTGAACAATAGGATTTAGGCATATAGTCTGCCCCCTGTAGACTTCTGGTGGTCTAGTTTTAAGTGACTGGTTGAGCTATGCCCACTGCCGCCCCCACCAACCCCTCGCTGCAACCCCACCCTTTGATGTGGCCCTGCCCACAAGTTCTTTAACCTCCCCCACCCCAGCTTCTGGTAAATATAGGGAAGTATGTTTATGATGGGCCTATTTTTCATGTTGGTTTCAATTCTGTAGTCCATTTTGAGTGATGATAACTTTATGGTACATACTGTAGTATGTCATCCGTTTAATTAGTGCAAATTATGTTAAAGTTTTCAAGGAATTACTGCTGCAATTGGCACACAACCCTGTTCTTTATATGTGGTCTTGATCATATTTGCACCTTTCACTGGGTATTAAAATGTTATCTACATTTATGTGGTTAATGTTTAATGACATTTCATATTTGTATGGTGCATTGCTTCTTTTGACAATGATGTGTCATCATGGTACTTCCTTCCTAAGAAGCAGCTTAGTCATGTATTGATTTGTCAGTTTGATGAACACCTGCTGTTGCAGTTTCATATTAAAGGGACACATTTCTATAGTGCTGGTGTAGAATAACATATGAGACAAGGCTAAACATTTTTAAAATAATTTACACATTTGCCTTATTTATTTGGGGTTGAGTCTGCAGACAGCAAGGCTAGTCATGGCCATTCATTTACCATGAAAGTGAAATGTTTTGCAGTTGTTATGCTTTAAATCTAATTTGGCACATCTATGTAGAAGGGTTAGCCTTGGGAAGTTAGAAGGCTACATTTACAGCTCTGAGAATTAGAAATTCCACTATATTCAGAGCTAAATTATGTAAAAAGCTAAGTAAATCCAGTATATTGCAGTAATACAACGAGAATAAGAGAAGGAAAGAACCAACTCTTGAAAAAAATACACATATAGCATGCTGAGGTTTTTGGAGAAATAATTTAGCTAGAAAGCTAGTTCAATTAAACAACTAAGCATAAAGTATGGAAAATGTGGTTCAACTGATTTAAAACTTAACTTTTAATAAGTTTATAAATAAAAATAGTATAGCCAGACGGGCAGAAGTCTTCATCCAGACTGCATCTTCTAAATCAGCCAGTAGGATTGAGCTTGCATTCTATTGCCTGTTCCAATCAGCTAATAGAATGCAAGCTCAATCCTATTGGCTGATTGCATCAGCCAATAGGATTTTTTCTACCTTAATTCCGATTGGCTGATAGAATTCTATTAGCCAATCGGAATCTAAGGGACGCCATCTTGGATGACGTCACTTAAAGGAACCTTCATTCGTCGGGTAGTCATCGGAAGAAGAGGATGCTCCGCGTTGGATGTCTTGAAGATGGAGCCGCTCAGCGTCGGATGGATGAAGATAGAAGATTCCATCTGGATGAAGACTTCGGCCCGTCTGGAGGACCACTTTGCCAGGCTTGGATGAAGACTTCTCCCGGCTTCGTTGAGGACTTCAGCCCGGTTGGATGAAGACTTCTGCCGTTTCCTTGAGGATGGATGTCCGGTCTTCAGAACTGTAAGTCGATCGTCAGGGGGTTAGTGTTAGTTTTTTTTAAGGGTGTATTGGGTGGGTTTTATTTTTAGATTAGGGGTTTGGACCGCAAAAGAGCTAAATGCCCTTTTAAGGCCAATGCCCATCCAAATGCCCTTTTCAGGGCAATGGGGAGCTTAGGTTTTTTTTTTAGTTAGCTTTTTATTTGGGGGGTTTGTTGTGTGGGTGGAAGGTTTTACTTTTGGGGGGTGTTTGTATTTTTTTTTTACAGGTAAAAGAGCTGATTACTTTGGGGCAATGCCCCACAAAAGGCCCTTTTAAGGGCTATTAATAGTTTAGTTTAGGCTAGGGTTTTTTTATTTTGGGGGGGGCTTTTTTTATTTTGATAGGGCTATTAGATTAGGTGTAATTAGTTTAAAGATCTGTAATTTGCTTTTTATTTTCTGTAATTTAGTGGGGTTTTTTTTGTAATTTAGCTAATTTAATTTATGTAATTGTTTTTAATTTAGTTCATTTATTTAATTGTAGTGTAGTGTTAGGTGTTATTGTAACTTAGGTTAGGTTTTATTTTACAGGTACTTTTGTATTTATTTTAGCTAGGTAGTTATTAAATAGTTAATAACTATTTAGTAACTATTCTACCTAGTTAAAATAAATACAAACTTGGCTGTAAAATAAAAATAAACCCTAAGCTAGCTTTAATGTAACTATTAGTTATATTGTAGCTAGCTTAGGGTTTATTTTACAGGTAAGTATTTAGTTTTAAATAGGAATTAGTTAGGTAATGATAGTAATTTTATTTAGATTTATTTAAATTATATTTAAGTTAGGGGGTGTTAGGGTTAGGGTTAGACTTAGGTTTAGGGGATAATAAATTTAGAATAGTGGCGGCGACGTTGGGGCGCAGATTAGGGGTTAATAAGTGTAGGTAGGTTGCGGTGACATTGGGGGCGGCAGATTAGGGGTTAATAAAAATAATGTAGGTGTCGGCGATGTTGGGGGCGGCAGATTAGGGGTTTATAAGTATAATGTAGGTGGTGGTGATGTCCGGTGCGGCAGATTAGGGGTTAATAAGTATAATGTAGGTGGCGGTGATGTTAGGGATGGCAGATTAGGGGTTAATAATATTTAACTAGTGTTTGCCAGGCGGGAGTGTGGTGGTTTAGGGGTTAATATGTTTATTATAGTGTCTGCGATGTCCGGAGCGGCAGATTAGGGGTTCAAAATTTAATTTTAGTGTTTGCGATGCAGGAGGGCCTCGGTTTAGGGGTTAATAGGTAGTTTATGGGTGTTAGTGTACTTTTAAGCACTTTAGTTATGAGTTTTATGTTACGGCATTGTACCATAAAACTACTGACTTTAAAATGCGTTAGGGATCTTGGAGGTAGAGGGTGTACCGCTCACTTTTTAGCCTCCCAGGAGAGACTCTTAATACCAGCGCAATGGAAGTCCCATAGAAAAAAGACTTTGCGAAGTTTACGTAAGTCGTTTTGCGGTAAGACCAAAGAAGTGTGCGGTGCAACCTAAACCTGCAAGACTCGTAATACCAGCGGTAGTGAAAAAGCAGCATTAGGACCTATTAACGCTGCTTTTTCAGCCTAACGCACAACTTGTAATCTAGCCGTTAGTTTTTTTTATTTTGACAGGTAAGTTTTAATTTAATTTGAGATAGGGAAATTGTAATTTTAATATAAAGTTAGGGGGGGAGTTAGGTTTAGGGGTTACTAGTTTAAATTAGTTTATTGCGATGTGGGGGACTTTTGGTTTAGGGGTTAATAGTTTAATTTTGTATATTTTGTTGTTGGGGGCTTCCGGTTTAGGGGCTAATAGTTTAATTTAGTATATTTCGTTGTGGGGGGCTTGCGGTTTAGGGGTTAATATCTTTATTATAGTGTGGGCGATGTTGGGGTGCGGGGGCATAGGGGTTAATAACTTTAGTATAGTGGCAGCGATGTTGGGGAGCGGCGGAATAGGGGTTAATAACTTTTAATAGTGGTGGCAATGTCGGGGAGCAGCGGAATAGGGGTTAATAACTTTGGCAATGTTGGGGAGTGGAGGAATAGGGGTTAATAGCTTTAATATAGTATTTGTGATGATGCGGGAGGGTCTCGGTTTAGGGGCTAATAGGTAGTTTATGGGTGTTTATGTACTTTTTAAAACTGAGTTTTATGTAACAGTTTTGTAGCATAAAACTCATAACTACTGCTCTCAGATTGTGAAACGGATTGTGTCGGTAAAGGCTGGAACGCAAGCTTTTTAGCTTAACCGCAAAACTCGTAATGGCTGCGCTATGGAAGTCCCATGAAAAAAAGTCATTTTTACGTGTGCGGGACTGATGTTGCGTTACAGGCTAAAAGGCTTGCAGTACAGCTATACCGACAGAACTTGTAATGGCTGCTGTGCTGTTTTAACGTCGAAATGACAATTTTTTCAGCGTTGAAACACGAACGCAAAACTCGTAATCTAGGTGTACGTGAGGTTACTGAACCACAGGCGTATACAGTATGTACCTAAAGTAGTGGCTTAAATAAAGAATCTAAATGTGTTTATATATAGTGTATCATACACATTTGTGCATCCAAATATTCACATTTAAGTTTAAGCAGAGTCTCAAAGTTGTTATATTAATCATTGATATATAATGTAAGCTGTTAGCAATCAAACACTGCTCCTAATAAACAAGTAAGTTAACTACATGGGGTAGCCTAAGGTCATCTAAAACACAGGAGCTCCTAGGACTCCTCAACAATTCCCTAGCGTCCCTAACATGTTTCGCCTTAATCGTATACGGTGAAACATGTTAGGGACGCTAACAACTAGGCTTACCAACTAGTTGATACTATAAAGGGAATCATGTGCATCTATATCTCAGAGTAAATCGAACTACAAACCAACCAGCTATATACTTTATGTGGTGGATATTGCAGAGTTCATTTTAAGCTGTCTATACCTAGCTATCGTTAACGCACACCACCACTATGATACATTACACTACGAGAGGTAGCTATAAGTGTTTTTAAATATATATTTTCCTATTTTTATTTATAAACTTATTAAACATTAAGTTTTAAATCAGTTGAACCACATTTTCTGCACTTTATGATTAGTTGTTTAATTGAACTAGCTTTCTTGCTAAATTATTTCTCCAAAAACCTCAGAGTGCTATATGTCTATTTCTTTCAAGAGTTGGTTCTTTCCTTCTCTTATTCTCGTTGTAGCAGTAAAACAACACACAGCACCTACAATCCCCTTCATTAACTCTATATGTAATGAGTATTATATTAATGAGATTTGAAGGTTTAAAATAGATTCAGTAATGCCACTGGCTACCTTTTCTGTTTAAGTCATATTGCAGTGATGTTTTTTACACATAACTACATACTATATTAGAATGTCAAGGTGTTTATTGTCCCTTTAAATGATCTCTAATAAACATTACAGTGAGACAGAGTCATAAAGCACCATCCGCTCATTAACTGTAATAAGTAGGTTTCTCTCTTGTTGTTGTGTATTTACTTTCACCTAGATTACAAGTTTTGCATTATTTCACTCTCCATAGCGCTGCCATTACGAGTTTCTGAAAGGCCTCCTTGTGCGTGCGATATGGTGGCGTTAAGCTCCATACCGCACAAAAGCCAAGGGCTGCTTTTACGTGCTCGTGCATGCTTTCCCCCATAGACATCAATGGGGAGAGAGCACCCTAACATAAACCCCAAGTCTAAACACCCCTAATCCGCCGCCCCAACATCTAAACAAAGTTATTAACCTCTAATCTGCCGCTCCCGACATCGCCAACATTAATAAAAGTTATTAACCCCCTAATCCGCGGCTCCCCAACATCACCACCACTTTAATAAAGTTATTATCTTCTATTCCGCGGTTCCCCGATATCGCTGACACTATAATAAAGTTATTAACCCCTAAAACTCCGGCCTCCCACATCTCCGCCTCTAAATAAACCTATTAACCCCCTAAACCGCTGGCCCCCACATCGCAAAACACTAAATTAAACTATTAACCCCTAAACCTAACACCCCCTAACTTTAAATAAAAATTACAATATAACTCTATCTAAATAAATCAAAACTTACCTGTGAAATAAAAATAAACCTAACATTAAACTATAAATTAACATAACATAACTAATATAATAAAATAAAAAATACTACCAATTAAAATATCTAAAAAACCTAACACTAAGAAAAAAATGTAAAAATCTAAATTACAACAAAAAAAAATCAAATCCTATGAAAAATTTTACAAATCTAAGTTTACCAAAATTAATTAACACTAAAATCATGAAAAATAAAAAACACTGGCCCAGATTACGAGTTTTGCGTTAGAGGCTATGCGGTGCTAACGAGCAGTTTTCACTGAATGCTCACTTACATGCAGCGCTGGTATAACGAATTTTTACAAACCCGTCGTTAAAAGACAAGAAGTGAGCGTTGAGCAAAATTTTGCTCATTACCGCACTCCAAGTCAGTGGTGAGCTGGTCGTACGTGCTCGTGCACGATTTCCCCATAGGAATCAACGGGGAGAGCCGGCTGAAAAAAAGTCTAACACCTGCAAAAAAGCAGCGTAAAACTCCTTAACGCAGCCCCATTGATTCGTATGGGGAAATAAAATGTATGTCTACACCTAACACCCTAACATGAACCCGAGTCTAAACACCCCTCATCTTACACTTATTAACCCCAAATCTGCCGCCCCCGACATCGCCGACACATAAATTATAATTATTAACCCCTAATCTGCTGCTCCGGACACCGCCGCCACCTACATTATACTTATGAACCCCTAATCTGCTGCCTCCAACATCACCGAACCCTACATTATATTTATTAACCCCTACTCTGCCGCCCCCAATGTCCCCGCCACCGACCTACACTTATTAACCCCTAATCTGCAACCCCCAACATCGCTGCCACTATAATAAACATATTAACCCCTAAACCGCCGCACTGCCGCCTCGCAAACATTAGTTAAATATTATTAACCCCTAATCTGCCGTCCCTAACATCGCCGCCACCTGCCTACATTTATTAACCCCTAATCTGCCGCCCCCAATGTCGCCGCCACTATATTAAAGTTATTAACCCCTAAACCTAACATCCCCTAACTTAAATATAATTTAAATAAATCGAAATAAATATTACTATCATTAACTAAATTATTCCTATTTAAAACTAAATACTTACCTGTAAAATAAACCCTAAGCTAGCTACAATATAACTAATAGTTACATTGTAGCTAGTTTAGGATTTATTTTTATTTTACAGGCAAATTTGTATTTATTTGAACTAGGTAGAATAGTTATTAAATAGTTATTAACTATTTAATAACTACCTAGTTAAAATAAAGACAAATTTACCTGTAAAATAAAACCTAACTTAAGTTACACTAACACCTAACACTACACTATAATTAAATAAATTAACTAAATTAAATACAATTACCTAAATTAAATTAAATTATCTAAAGTACAAAAATAAAAACACTAAATTACAGAAAATAATAAACAAATTACAGAAATTTAAACTAATTACACCTAATCTAATAGCCCTATTAAAATAAAAAAAGCCCACCCAAATTAAAAAAAACCCTAGCCTAAACTAAACTACCAATAGCCCTTAAAAGGGCCTTTTGCGGGGCGTTGCCTCAAAGTAATCAACTCTTTTACCTGTAAAAAAAAATACAAACAACTCTCCCAACAGTAAAACCCACCACCCACACAACCAACCCCCCAAATAAAATACTAGCTAAAAAAAGCTAAGCTCCCCATTGCCCTGAAAAGGGCATTTGGATGGGCATTGCCCTTAAAAGGGCAGTTAGCTCTTTTGCAAGCCCAAACCCCTAATCTAAAAAATAAACCCAACCAATACACCCTTAAAAAAACCTAACACTAACCCCCTGAAGATCGACTTACCAGGAGACGTCTTCATCCAAGCCGGGCGAAGTGGTCCTCCAGACGGGCAGAAGTCTTCATTCAAGCTGGGCAGAAGTGGTTCCCCAGACGCGCAGAAGTCTTCATCCAGACGGCATCTTCTATCTTCATCCATCCGGTGTGGAGCGGCTCCATCTTCAAGACATCCGACGCAGAGCATCCTCTTCTTCCGTCGACGCGCAGAAGTCTTCATCCAGACGGCATCTTCTATCTTCATCCATCCGGTGTGGAGCGGCTCCATCTTCAAGACATCCGACGCAGAGCATCCTCTTCTTCCGTCGACTAAAACAGAATGAAGGTACTTTTTAGTGACATCATCCAAGATGGCGTCCCTTAGATTCTGATTGGCTGATAGAATTCTATCAGCCAATCGGAATTAAGGTTGAAAAAAATCCTATTGGCTGATGCAATCAGCCAATAGGATTGAAGTTCAATCCTATCCTATCAGCCAATCTATTGGCTGTTGCAGATGAAAAAAGAGGATACGCAATTTACGTAAGTGGATTTGCAGTATTTCTTCTGTTATGTGTGATCAGTCCACGGGTCATCATTACTTCTGGGATATAACTCCTCCCCAACAGGAAATGCAAGAGGATTCACCCAGCAGAGCTGCATATAGCTCCTCCCCTCCACGTCAGTCCCAGTCATTCTCTTGCACCCAACGACTAGATAGGATGTGTGAGAGGACTATGGTGATTATACTTAGTTTTTATGACTTCAATCAAAAGTTTGTTATTTTAAAATAGCACCGGAGCGTGTTATTACTTCTCTGGCAGAGTTTGAGGAAGAATCTGTCAGAGTTTTTTACTATGATTTTAACCGGAGTAGTTAAGATCATATTGCTGTTCTCGGCCATCTGAGGGAGGTAAAGGCTTCAGATCAGGGGACAGCGGGCAGATGAATCTGCATTGAGGTATGTAGCAGTTTTTATTTTCTGAATGGAATTGATGAGAAAATCCTGCCATACCGTTAAAATGACATGTATGTATACACTTCAGTATTCTGGGGATGGTATTTCACCGGAACTACTATGTTAAAGGTCACTAATCCTTTTTAATAACTATTTATCATGTTAAACGTTTTTGCTGGAATGTAGAATCGTTTACATTGCTGAGGTACTGTGTGAATAAATATTTGGGCATTATTTTCCACTTGGCAGTTTTTTTGCTTTAATTGTGACAGTTTCGTTTCTCTTCACTGCTGTGTGGGAGAGGGAGGGGCCGTTTTTGGCGCTCTTTGCTACGCATCAAAAAATACCAGTCAGTTACTTTTATATTTCCTGCATGATCCGGTTCATCTCTGATAGATCTCAGGGGTCTTCAAACTTCTTTGAAGGGAGGTAAATTCTCTCAGCAGAGCTGTGAGAATTCTTATAGTGACTGTGAATAAAAACGTTGCTTTGTATTTTTTATGTCAAATTTAATTATTGTTATTTTACTAATGGGAACAAACCTTTGCTAAAAGTTTTGTTGTTTTAAAGTTTGATGCTATAACTGTTTTTCAGTTCATTATTTCAACTGTCATTTAATCGTTAGTACCTCTTTGAGGCACAGTACGTTTTTTGCTAAAAAAGATTATAACCAAGTTGTAAGTTTTTTGCTAGTGTGTTAAACATGTCTGACTCAGAGGAAGATATCTGTGTCATTTGTTCCAATGCCAAGGTGGAGCCCAATAGAAATTTATGTACTAACTGTATTGATGCTACTTTAAATAAAAGTCAATCTGTACAATGTGAACAAATTTCACCAAACAGCGAGGGGAGAGTTATGCCGACTAACTCGCCTCACGCGGCAGTACCTGCATCTCCCGCCCGGGAGGTGCGTGATATTTTGGCGCCTAGTACATCTGGGCGGCCATTACAGATAACATTACAAGATATGGCTACTGTTATGACTGAAGTTTTGTCTAAATTACCAGAACTAAGAGGCAAGCGTGATCACTCTGGGGTGAGAACAGAGTGCGCTGACAATGCTAGGGCCATGTCTGATACTGCGTCACAGCTCGCAGAGCATGAGGACGGAGAGCTTCATTCTGTGGGTGACGGTTCTGATCCAAACAGATTGGACTCAGATATTTCAAATTTTAAATTTAAATTGGAGAACCTCCGTGTATTACTAGGGGAGGTCTTAGCAGCTCTCAACGATTGTAACACCGTTGCAATACCAGAGAAACTGTGTAGGTTGGATAAATACTTTGCGGTACCGGCGAGTACTGACGTTTTTCCTATACCTAAGAGACTAACTGAAATTGTTACTAAGGAGTGGGATAGACCCGGTGTGCCGTTCTCACCCCCTCCAATATTTAGAAAGATGTTTCCAATAGACGCCACCACTCGGGACTTATGGCAAACGGTCCCCAAGGTGGAGGGAGCAGTTTCTACTTTAGCTAAGCGTACCACTATCCCGGTGGAGGATAGCTGTGCTTTCTCAGATCCAATGGATAAAAAATTAGAGGGTTACCTTAAGAAAATGTTTGTTCAACAAGGTTTTATATTACAACCCCTTGCATGTATCGCGCCGATTACGGCTGCGGCAGCATTTTGGATTGAGTCGCTTGAAGAGAACCTTAGTTCATCTACGCTAGACGACATTACGGACAGGCTTAGAGTCCTTAAACTAGCTAATTCCTTCATTTCGGAGGCCGTAGTACATTTAACCAAACTTACGGCTAAGAACTCAGGATTCGCCATACAGGCACGTAGGGCGCTGTGGCTAAAATCCTGGTCAGCTGATGTTACTTCTAAGTCCAAATTACTTAATATACCTTTCAAGGGGCAGTCTTTATTTGGGCCCGGTTTGAAAGAGATTATCGCTGACATTACAGGAGGTAAGGGCCACGCCCTACCTCAAGACAAAGCCAAAGCTAAGGCTAGACAGTCTAATTTTCGTCCCTTTCGGAACTTCAAAACAGGAGCAGCATCAACCTCCACTGCACCAAAACAGGAAGGAGCTGTTGCTCGTTACAGGCAAGGCTGGAAGCCTAACCAGTCCTGGAACAAGAGCAAGCAGGCCAGGAAACCTGCTGCTGCCCCAAAGACAGCATGAACCGAGAGCCCCCGATCCGGGACCGGATCTAGTGGGGGGCAGACTCTCTCTCTTCGCCCAGGCCTGGGCAAGAGATGTTCAGGATCCCTGGGCACTAGAGATCATATCTCAGGGATACCTTCTAGACTTCAAATTATCTCCCCCAAGAGGGAGATTTCATCTGTCATGGTTGTCAACAAACCAGATAAAGAAAGAAGCGTTTCTACGCTGCGTACAAGATCTGTTAATAATGGGAGTGATCCATCCGGTTCCGCGGTCGGAACAAGGACAAGGGTTCTACTCAAACCTGTTTGTGGTTCCCAAAAAAGAGGGAACTTTCAGGCCAATCTTAGATTTAAAGATTCTAAACAAATTCCTAAGAGTTCCATCGTTCAAAATGGAAACTATTCGGACAATCTTACCCATGATCCAAGAGGGTCAGTACATGACCACAGTGGATTTAAAGGATGCTTACCTTCACATACCGATCCACAAAGATCATCACCGGTATCTAAGGTTTGCCTTCTTAGACAGGCACTACCAGTTTGTAGCTCTTCCATTCGGATTGGCTACGGCTCCAAGAATCTTCACAAAGGTTCTGGGTGCCCTTCTGGCGGTACTAAGACCGCGAGGGATTTCGGTAGCTCCATACCTAGACGACATTCTAATACAAGCTTCAAGCTTTCAAACTGCCAAGTCTCATACAGAGTTAGTTCTGGCATTTCTAAGGTCGCATGGATGGAAAGTGAACGAAAAGAAGAGTTCTCTTTTTCCTCTCACAAGAGTTCCATTCTTGGGGACTCTTATAGATTCTGTAGAAATGAAGATTTACCTGACAGAGGACAGGTTAACAAAGCTTCAAAATGCATGCCGTGTCCTTCATTCCATTCAACACCCGTCAGTAGCTCAATGCATGGAGGTGATCGGCTTAATGGTAGCGGCAATGGACATAGTACCTTTTGCACGCCTACACCTCAGACCTCTGCAATTATGCATGCTAAGTCAGTGGAATGGGGATTACTCAGATTTGTCCCCTACTCTGAATCTGAATCAAGAGACCAGAAATTCTCTTCTATGGTGGCTTCATCGGCCACACCTGTCCAGGGGGATGCCATTCAGCAGGCCAGACTGGACAATTGTAACAACAGACGCCAGCCTACTAGGTTGGGGCGCTGTCTGGAATTCTCTGAAGGCTCAGGGACTATGGAATCAGGAGGAGAGTCTCCTTCCAATAAACATTCTGGAATTGAGAGCAGTTCTCAATGCCCTTCTAGCTTGGCCCCAATTAACAACTCGGGGGTTCATCAGGTTTCAGTCGGACAACATCACGACTGTAGCTTACATCAACCATCAGGGAGGGACAAGAAGCTCCCTAGCAATGGTGGAAGTATCAAAGATAATTCGCTGGGCAGAGTCTCACTCTTGCCACCTGTCAGCAATCCACATCCCGGGAGTGGAGAACTGGGAGGCGGATTTCTTGAGTCGCCAGACTTTTCATCCGGGGGAGTGGGAACTTCATCCGGAGGTCTTTGCCCAAATACTTCGACGTTGGGGCAAACCAGAGATAGATCTCATGGCGTCTCGCCAGAACGCCAAACTTCCTCGCTACGGGTCCAGATCCAGGGATCCGGGAGCGGTTCTGATAGATGCTTTGACAGCACCTTGGAACTTCGGGATGGCTTATGTGTTTCCACCCTTTCCGCTGCTTCCTCGATTGATTGCCAAAATCAAACAGGAGAGAGCATCAGTGATTCTAATAGCGCCTGCATGGCCACGCAGGACTTGGTATGCAGATCTAGTGGACATGTCATCCTGTCCGCCTTGGTCTCTACCTCTAAGACAGGACCTTCTGATACAGGGTCCATTCAAACATCAAAATCTAACTTCTCTGAAGCTGACTGCTTGGAAATTGAACGTTTGATTTTATCAAAACGTGGTTTTTCTGAGTCGGTTATTGATACCCTGATACAGGCTAGGAAGCCTGTTACCAGAAAGATTTACCATAAAATATGGCGTAAATACCTATACTGGTGCGAATCCAAACATTACTCCTGGAGTAAGGTTAGGATCTCTAGGATATTGTCTTTTCTACAAGAAGGGTTAGAAAAGGGTTTATCAGCTAGTTCATTAAAGGGACAGATTTCAGCTCTGTCCATCTTGTTACACAGGCGTCTGTCAGAAAATCCAGACGTCCAGGCTTTTTGTCAGGCTTTAGCTAGGATCAAGCCTGTGTTTAAAGCTGTTGCTCCGCCATGGAGTTTAAACTTAGTTCTTAACGTTTTACAGGGTGTTCCATTTGAACCCCTTCATTCCATTGATATAAAATTGTTATCTTGGAAAGTTCTGTTTTTAATGGCTATTTCCTCGGCTCGAAGAGTCTCTGAGTTATCAGCCTTACATTGTGATTCTCCTTATCTGATTTTTCACTCAGACAAGGTAGTTCTGCGTACTAAACCTGGGTTCTTACCTAAGGTGGTCACTAACAGGAATATCAATCAAGAGATTGTTGTTCCATCCTTGTGTCCAAATCCTTCTTCAAAGAAGGAACGTCTTCTACACAATCTGGATGTAGTTCGTGCCCTCAAGTTCTACTTGCAGGCAACTAAAGATTTTCGCCAAACTTCTTCCCTGTTTGTCGTTTATTCTGGACAGAGGAGAGGTCAAAAAGCTTCTGCTACCTCTCTCTCTTTTTGGCTTCGTAGCATAATACGTTTAGCCTATGAGACTGCTGGTCAGCAGCCTCCTGAAAGAATTACAGCTCACTCCACTAGAGCTGTGGCTTCCACTTGGGCCTTTAAGAATGAGGCCTCTGTTGAACAGATTTGCAAGGCTGCAACTTGGTCTTCGCTTCATACTTTTTCCAAATTTTACAAATTTGACACTTTTGCTTCTTCGGAGGCTATTTTTGGGAGAAAGGTTCTTCAGGCAGTGGTTCCTTCTATATAATGAGCCTGCCTATCCCTCCCGTCATCCGTGTACTTTTGCTTTGGTATTGGTATCCCAGAAGTAATGATGACCCGTGGACTGATCACACATAACAGAAGAAAACATAATTTATGCTTACCTGATAAATTCCTTTCTTCTGTTGTGTGATCAGTCCACGGCCCGCCCTGTTTTAAGGCAGGTAAATATCTTTTAAATTATACTCCAGTCACCACTTCACCCTTGGTTACTCCTTTCTCGTTGATTCTTGGTCGAATGACTGGGACTGACGTGGAGGGGAGGAGCTATATGCAGCTCTGCTGGGTGAATCCTCTTGCATTTCCTGTTGGGGAGGAGTTATATCCCAGAAGTAATGATGACCCGTGGACTGATCACACAACAGAAGAAAGGAATTTATCAGGTAAGCATAAATTATGTTTTTTTAGTCTGGCCAAAAAAGTGAGCGGTACACCTGTACCTGCAAAACTCGTAATACCAGCGGGCGTTAAAAAGCAGCGTTAGGACCGGCTAACGCTGCTTTTTAAGCCTAACACACAACTCGTAATCTAGCCGACTAAGATTACAAAAATAATAAGCAAAATTATCAAAAATAAAAACAATTACATCTAATCTAATAGCCCTATAAAAATAAAAAAGCCCCCCAAAATAAAAGCACCCTCTAGCCTACAATAAACTACCAATAGCCATTAAAAGGGCCTTTTGTAGGGCATTGCCTTAAGTTAAACAGCTCTTTTACCTGTAAAAAAATACAAAGTCTCCCAACAGTAAAACCCACCACCCAACCAACCCCCAAAATGAAAACCTAACTCTAAAAAAAAAACTAAGCTGCCCCCCTAAAGGGGCATTTGTATGGGCATTGCCCTTTAAAGGGCATTTATCGCTTTTGCATTGCCTTTAAAAGGGCATTTAGCTCATTTTCAAAGCCTAAATCCCTAATCTAAAAAAAACAATCAAATTTTTTTAAAGAAAACTAACACTAACCCCAGAAGATCTACTCACGGTTTCTGAAGTCCGGGCGCACAATGTGTAATACCCGCGCTATGGAAATCCTATGAGTGCTGGATTGACGTTGTGTTACAGGCTAAAATGCTTGCGGTATAGCTATACTGGCACGACTCCCAATAGTGACGTTACTGCTTTTATGCTGAATTTGCCATTTTTTCAGCGTTAAAAGCCGCAACGCAAGACTCGAAATCTAGGTGTTTGTTTTTTACAGGTCTCCATGGCAACCAGACAAGCTCATGAACTCAGTTCCCTGTGCACAGCTGCTAGGAGTTCCCCCTTTTTACTTTAGATGTTTTTGTTGCTTGGTTTGGAAGGATAAACACATTTGTATACATGATCTCTCTTGTATGTTTAAGCATCTATGAAGATGGGGTTACATGAACTTTAAACTTGTTTCCAGTGAGTGTTTTATTAACTTCTAGATAGTTAAATGGACTTAAAAAAACCTTGTAACATAACAACTGAGTGTAAACTTTTCTATCAATTGTTTGCAATTGATTTTCAATGACCAAGCTGCCCCCCCCACTTTAAATATAGTTATATTGTAATTTTAATTTAAAGTCAGGGGGTGTTAGGTTTAGGGGTTAATAGTTTAATTTAGTGTTTTTCGATGTGGGATGCTGCTGGTTTAGTGGTTAATAGGTTTATTTAGTGGCAGCGATGTGGGAGGCCGGAGGTTTAGAGGTTAATAGGTTTATTTAGTGACAGCGATGTGGGAGGCCGGAGGTTTAGAGGTTAAGAGGGTTAATTAAGTAGCGGCGATGTGGGAGGCCGGAGGTTTAGGGGTTAATAGGTTTATTATAGTGGCGGCGATGTCGGGGAGCGGTGGTTTAGGGGTTAATATATTTAAATAGTGTTGACGATGTGTGTGGGCGGCAGATTAGGGGTTAATACATTTATTTAATAGTCGCAATGTGGGTGGATGGCAGATTAGGGGTTAATAAGTTTTAAATAGTGTTTGCGATGCGAGAGGGTGGCAGTTTAGGGGTTAATAGGTAGTTTATGGGTGTTAGTGTATTTTGTAACATTTTAGTTATGAGTTTTGTGAAACTTTTTTTTCCGCAAAATCCATAACTACTGGTCTCAGATGGCGGTATGGATCGTGTCGGTATAGGCTGTAACGCAAGCATTTTTTTTTTTAGTGTGGAATGGATGTTACGTTACAGGCTAAAATGCTTGCGGTATAGCTATACTGACACGACTCGTAGTATGCGTTCCTGGCCATCACACTGGAATGGCCATTTTTTAGCGTTAAAAGCCATACCGCAACACTTGTAATCTAGCCGACTTCTAATTCATGTGTGTCATATGGATAACATTGTGCTCACTCCTGTGGAGTTGTGCAGGACACAGCATTAATTGTCAATAGATAATAAGTCAATAGATAATAAATAAATAAATAAATAAATAAATAAATAACCCTGAGATAAGGGGGCTGTTAGAAGAGGTTTAGATAAAAGGTAATCAGTATATTAATATAACCATATTGGCTGTGAACAACTGAGGAATGGGTAATAAAGGGATTATCTATATTTTTAAACAATTAATATTTTGAAGTAGTCCCTTTAAGCAGAAAAGATAAGGTAACTAATTGCAAATTAGGTAAAATATGTGACAAGGTTAGGCTAGTAAAACTTGCTAATTGATCTTTCAGTTTTCAGGACTAGAAATTCCACTTTTTTGGGAAAAATAAATAAAAGTATATTGCAAAGTTGTTTTACTATGTGTAATTAAAGTGATGGTAAATCCAAGCGTAGAACAAACGCTAGGATTTACCATCACTAAAAATAAACCTTAGTTTTTCTCATTGTTTCGTAAAAAACAATGTTAAACTCAACCAATCTGTAAGGAAAGTAGATCGCTAACACAGCGCCTTCGGCTCCTTCGCTGCGCTAGGTTCTCATTTCAGGTCACAGGACGTCAGAATGTTTATTGTCCCTTTAATCGCTAATAACAATATTTAGCAGAACGATAATGACATTATTTGGCTATCGGAATGAAAATACCCATCTGCAAATAGGAAACACATTATATATATTTACTAATCAAAAAAGAGAGGTATATCCAAAACAATAACTTCTGTGAAAAAAACACACTGTGTTTGTAATCAAAAGGTGATAAAAAATGTAAAAAGCTTTATTTGTATCCAATTAAAACAGCAGACTCCATAGGGTTAGAGTAACAAGGTAAAAAGGTTTGACCGGTTTCGGTCACTCAGACCGTAGTCATAAACTAAAATCATACCACACATGGGAAACATTTAAAAGTGTTAAACCCCTTCTATTGGTGGAGTCTAGAAACCAAAATTAACCCTAAATAGTAAGTACAAACATGCGAAACAGATGACTTGAAACAAGTGTTAAATATAGTAGCAACAAATTGATTAAATTACCACTGCCTAAAACTACCTGGAAAGGCATACGGAAATAAATAATAGGAGGTATATGTGGTAATCTAATAAGCAAATGACTAGGGCATAAATGTTAGGGTTTAAAATACAAATAGTTAGTGTCTCCCCAATTACCAAAATATGTGTAAAATAAGTAATATAAAGAGGATTTAAAGAGACAAGCCAATAGATGTAAAAAGCCAAACTATGTCAGGCATAAAATGCTGCTAGTCATGAACTTCAACTTAGTATGTTGCCTATAATGATACTCTCTACATCCTATTACACTAAGGTACCACAACCCCAGAGATATACTCGTGTTCACAAGTTCACTTAAGACCGGACCATCTCAATGATTAAATGTTATTGTCAATCCCTATATAAATGAACAATAAATAAAGTGAAGTCAATGCAAAGGGATGAATATGTTAGTATCTCTATATATTATTAGGTCCATACAGAACTCCTATATATTCTAGGGGGGTTCTGTAGCTCTAGACCATGGTACTAGATATCTAGATCTAGTCTCACCCCACACATGACTAAGGCCTAGATTTGGAGTTTGGCGGTAAAAGGGCTGTTAACGCTCCGCGGGCTTTTTTCTGGCCGCACCATAAAATTAACTCTGGTATCGAGAGTTCAAACAAATGCTGCGTTAGGCTCCAAAAAAGGAGCGTAGAGCATTTTTACCGCAAATGCAACTCTCGATACCAGCGGTGCTTACGGACGCGGCCAGCCTCAAAAACGTGCTCGTGCACGATTCCCCCATAGGAAACAATGGGGCTGTTTGAGCTGAAAAAAAACCTAACACCTGCAAAAAAGCAGCGTTAAGCTCCTAACGCAGCCCCATTGTTTCCTATGGGGAAACACTTCCTACGTCTGCACCTAACACCCTAACATGTACCCCGAGTCTAAACACCCCTAGCCTTACATTTATTAACCCCTAATCTGCCGCCCCCGCTATCGCTGACACCTGCATATTTTTTTTAACCCCTAATCTGCCGCTCCGTAAACCGCCGCAACCTACGTTATCCCTATGTACCCCTAATCTGCTGCCCTAACATCGCCCTATATTATATTTATTAACCCCTAATCTGCCCCCCTCAACGTCGCCGACACCTGCCTACACTTATTAACCCCTAATCTGCCGAGCGGACCTGAGTGCTACTATAATAAAGTTATTAACCCCTAATCCGCCTCACTAACCCTATCATAAATAGTATTAACCCCTAATCTGCCCTCCCTAACATCGCCGACACCTACCTTCAATTATTAACCCCTAATCTTCCGAGCGGAGCTCACCGCTATTCTAATAAATGTATTAACCCCTAACGCTAAGTCTAACCCTAACACTAACACCCCCCTAAATTAAATATAATTTACATCTAACGAAATTAATTAACTCTTATTAAATAAATTATTCCTATTTAAAGCTAAATACTTACCTGTAAAATAAATCCTAATATAGCTACAATATAAATTATAATTACATTGTAGCTATTTTAGGATTAATATTTATTTTACAGGCAACTTTGTAATTATTTTAACTAGGTACAATAGCTATTAAATAGTTAAGAACTATTTAATAGCTACCTAGTTAAAATAATAACAAATTTACCTGTAAAATAAATCCTAACCTAAGCTATAATTAAACCTAACACTACACTATCAATAAAATAATTAAATAAACTACCTACAATTACCTACAATTAACCTAACACTACACTATCAATAAATTAATTAAATACAATTGCTAAAAAAAAATACAATTAAATAAACTAGCTAAAGTACAAAAAATAAAAAAGAACTAAGTTACAAAAAATAAAAAAATATTTACAAACATAAGAAAAATATTACAACAATTTTAAACTAATTACACCTACTCTAAGCCCCCTAATAAAATAACAAAGCCCCCCAAAATAAAAAATTCCCTACCCTATTCTAAATTTAAAAAGTTACAAGCTCTTTTACCTTACCAGCCCTGAACAGGGCCCTTTGCGGGGCATGCCCCAAGAATTTCAGCTCTTTTGCCTGTAAAAGAATAAATACAATACCCCCCCCCAACATTACAACCCACCACCCACATACCCCTAATCTAACCCAAACCCCCCTTAAATAAACCTAACACTAAGCCCCTGAAGATCTTCCTACCTTGTCTTCACCATACCAGGTTCACCGATCCGTCCTGGCTCCAACATCTTCATCCAACCCAAGCGGGGGTTGGCGATCCATCATCCGGTGCTGAAGAGGTCCAGAAGAGGCTCCAAAGTCTTCCTCCTATCCGGCAAGAAGAGGACATCCGGACCGGCAAACATCTTCTCCAAGCGGCATCTTCGATCTTCTTCCATCCGGTGCGGAGCGGGTCCATCTTGAAGCAGGCGACGCGGATCCATCCTCTTCTTCCGTTGTCTCCCGACTAATGACGGTTCCTTTAAGGGACGTCATCCAAGATGGCGTCCCTCGAATTCCGATTGGCTGATAGGATTCTATCAGCCAATCGGAATTAAGGTAGGAATTTTCTGATTGGCTGATGGAATCAGCCAATCAGAATCAAGTTCAATCTGATTGGCTGATCCAATCAGCCAATCAGATTGAGCTCGCATTCTATTGGCTGTTCCGATCAGCCAATAGAATGCGAGCTCAATCTGATTGGCTGATTGGATCAGCCAATCGGATTGAACTTGATTCTGATTGGCTGATTCCATCAGCCAATCAGAAAATTCCTACCTTAATTCCGATTGGCTGATAGAATCCTATCAGCCAATCGGAATTCGAGGGACGCCATCTTGGATGACGTCCCTTAAAGGAACCGTCATTCGTCGGGAGACAACGGAAGAAGAGGATGGATCCGCGTCGCCTGCTTCAAGATGGACCCGCTCCGCACCGGATGGAAGAAGATCGAAGATGCCGCTTGGAGAAGATGTTTGCCGGTCCGGATGTCCTCTTCTTGCCGGATAGGAGGAAGACTTTGGAGCCTCTTCTGGACCTCTTCAGCACCGGATGATGGATCGCCAACCCCCGCTTGGGTTGGATGAAGATGTTGGAGCCAGGACGGATCGGTGAACCTGGTATGGTGAAGACAAGGTAGGAAGATCTTCAGGGGCTTAGTGTTAGGTTTATTTAAGGGGGGTTTGGGTTAGATTAGGGGTATGTGGGTGGTGGGTTGTAATGTTGGGGGGGGGGTATTGTATTTATTCTTTTACAGGCAAAAGAGCTGAAATTCTTGGGGCATGCCCCGCAAAGGGCCCTGTTCAGGGCTGGTAAGGTAAAAGAGCTTGTAACTTTTTTAATTTAGAATAGGGTAGGGAATTTTTTATTTTGGGGGGCTTTGTTATTTTATTAGGGGGCTTAGAGTAGGTGTAATTAGTTTAAAATTGTTGTAATATTTTTCTTATGTTTGTAAATATTTTTTTATTTTTTGTAACTTAGTTCTTTTTTATTTTTTGTACTTTAGCTAGTTTATTTAATTGTATTTTTTTTTAGCAATTGTGTTTAATTAATTTATTGATAGTGTAGTGTTAGGTTAATTGTAGGTAATTGTAGGTAGTTTATTTAATTATTTTATTGATAGGGTAGTGTTAGGTTTAATTATATCTTAGGTTAGGATTTATTTTACAGGTAAATTTGTTATTATTTTAACTAGGTAGCTATTAAATAGTTCTTAACTATTTAATAGCTATTGTACCTAGTTAAAATAAATACCAAGTTGCCTGTAAAATAAATATTAATCCTAAAATAGCTATAATATAATTATAATTTATATTGTAGCTATATTAGGATTTATTTTACAGGTAAGTATTTAGCTTTAAATAGGAATCATTTATTTAATAAGAGTTAATTAATTTCGTTAGATGTAAATTATATTTAAGTTAGGGGGGTGTTAGTGTTAGGGTTAGACTTAGCTTTAGGGGTTAATCAATTTATTAGAATAGCGGTGAGCTCCGGTCGTCAGATTAGGGGTTAATAATTGAAGGTAGGTGTCGGCGATGTTAGGGAGGGCAGATTAGGGGTTAATACTATTTATGATAGGGTTAGTGAGGCGGGTTAGGGGTTAATAACTTTATTATAGTAGCGCTCAGGTCCGCTCGGCAGATAAGGGGTTAATAAGTGTAGGCAGGTGTCGGCGACGTTGAGGGGGGCAGATTAGGGGTTAATAAATATAATATAGGGGTCGGCGGTGTTAGGGGTAGCAGATTAGGGGTACATAGGGATAACGTAGGTGGCGGCGCTTTGCGGTCGGAAGATTAGGGGTTAATTATTTTAAGTAGCTGGCGGCGACGTTGTGGGGGGCAGGTTAGGGGTTAATAAATGTAATACAGGGGTCGGCGGGGTTAGGGGCAGCAGATTAGGGGTACATAAGTATAACGTAGGTGGCGGTCGGCAGATTAGGGGTTAAAAATTTTAATCGAGTGGCGGCGATGTGGGGGGAGCTCGGTTTAGGGGTACATAGGTAGTTTATGGGTGTTAGTGTACTTTAGGGTACAGTAGTTAAGAGCTTTATGAACCGGCGTTAGCCAGAAAGCTCTTAACTCCTGCTATTTTCAGGCGGCTGGAATTTTGTCGTTAGAGCTCTAACGCTCACTTCAGAAACGACTCTAAATACCGGCGTTAGAAAGATCCCATTGAAAAGATAGGATACGCAAATGGCGTAGGGGGATCTGCGGTATGGAAAAGTCGCGGCTGAAAAGTGAGCGTTAGACCCTTTAATCACTGACTCCAAATACCAGCGGGCGGCCAAAACCAGCGTTAGGAGCCTCTAACGCTGGTTTTGACGGCTACCGCCGAACTCCAAATCTAGGCCTAAGTTAGTTAATTGATATCTTCTAGTCATGATCCCTAGGGCACACAGAGTAATTAACATAGAGACTTGTAAAAACCAGATAATCGATTCCAATAATTATGTCAAATTCTGAGTTGAATCCCACAGGTAGCAGGCTACCGAGCTTATGTAGCTAATATATTTCCTGTCTGGACAATATTTGGAATTTATCTCCCCCTCTTGGGGGTTTCACTATCTGCTCGATAGCCTGCCTCCTGAAGGAGTCAACATTCCCACCATGAATTTCCAGAAAATGCTTAGATAAGGCAGACACCATTGGTGATATAGATTTTCTTTGATGCGTGTGCCTACCTCTCTGGTGGTCCTTCCCACATACTGTCGAGATCAAATGGTGCATTCAATAAGGTACACCACAAATTTATTGGTACATTTAACACATCCTTTGGTTTCAAACACATCCTGGGATGTGGCCGAGACAAAATTTTCCGATGTATGGATTTGGTCACAAGACTTACATGTCCGTTTACCATATTTGAAGGTCCCCTTAAAATGCAACCAAGAGCTCTGAGTTTTGGCAGTTTTAAGTAGGCTTGAAGACTGTATGTTGCCCAATGTCAAATTCTGCTTGTATAAAAACTTACACCCCTCTCCTACTGAAGTACGTAGTTGTTTGTCACCCCTCAAATAAGAAGATTTTTCCTTATGATATTACACACCTGGTAAGTGGTAATATTGATTGGATTAGGCTGTAACAAACAGGTTTTTTCTTATTAACCCTTGTTAAATCAATGTTTTGACTTGTGATTGCTCTGTTTGGGTCAAACATCTGTCCTCTCTCAGTCTGGCTGACCTCATTGAAGACTATATTAACCATCGTTTAAGGACAATCTCTGGCAATAAGGCATTCAGTCAATATCTGACTCTCTCTATAGAATTCTTCCTCTAGGGTACAATTCCGTTTTACACGTAGGAACTGTCCCTTAGCAATCCACTTAAAAACATGCCCTGGATGGCTACTGCGGGCGTGCAAAAGGGAATTCCCTGAGATGGGCTTTCTATAGAGAGAGGAGACGATCTTTTAGTTTGAACAGTCAGATGTCAATATGACATCCAAGTAGTTGATAGTTGTTTTGTGCCATTCGAAAGTAAATCTCAATCCTACCTGGTTCATAATAAGATAGTTAACAAATCCTCGTGCCTCCAAGAAACCCGAAGACCGTCAATAAACCTCATATATTTAATCAGGTGTGATGAATAAATGTTTCTATCTCCAAAGACGTAAAACCGCTCTCACCACCCCATGAAGAGGTTGGTGTAGGAGGAGGCAAACATCGCCCCCATTGCGGTTCCACGTCTCTGGAGATAGTGAGCATCCAAAAATTTAAAGAAATTGTGGTTCAATAGAAACTTAATCACTCTGAGAATGTATTTCTTATGTTCATCTGGAAGACCTGTGTACATGTCCAGGAAGAAACCAATAGCTTCTATGCCAAATTCATGTGGTATTGGGGAGTACAGGGAGACGACATCTATAGTCATCCAGCTGTACTCTTGTTCCCATACTACCTTTTCCAATTTTGACAGTGTGTGGGTTGTATCTCTTAAATAGCTAGGCAATTTCTGTACCAATGGCTGTAAAAATTGGTCAATCCATTTGGACAGGGGTTCCAACAAGGAGCCTATACCTGCCACAATTGGTCTACCCTGCACTTCTGAAAGACTCTTATGGACCTTTGGAAGGTGGTGGAAAATGGGCATCACAGGGTTCTCAACCAATAGGCAATCAATGGTCCACCTATCGATGATGCCCATCTCCAAACCATCATCCAAAAGGTCCCTCAGTAATTGTTTATATTGGGCAGTAGGGTCCATGTTAAGTGGTGTATAGAACTCTTGGTCATTTAGCTCACTCAAGGCTTCTTTGGTATACATAGATGTATCCATAATAACCACGCTGCCCCCTTTGTCCGATTGCCTGATGACAATTTGTTCATTGTTCTGTAAGCTGGTTATGGCTTCTCTTTCTTTTTTAGATAAATTTGATGTACTCCCCTGTTTGGATTCAGATAGAGAGGTAAGATCCTCCACCACTTTGTTGTGGAAGAATTCCAAACTCCTACCTCTGGCCTGAAGGGACAAAAATTTGATCTAGATCTCAGTTTATATTGTCCTTCCTCCTCACCTCCTATTGTGCACTGCTCGCCACCCCCATGGGACAAATCTTCTAGGTTAGTAAGTGTGCATATGTCCCTGAAGGTCATGTCATCATAGTTAATTGTCGTAATAGCCTCTGTCTGTCTCATATCTACTGTAGAGTCATCTTCTGAAAAGTACTTCCTTAGGGTCATATTAACATTCAAAATCGTTTGGAATAGATCAAAATTTCATGACGGAACGAACCCCAAGTCATAACTAAGTACCCTTCTCTCCAATTCAGTTATCCTGTATGTGTACAATTGATAAGCGTGTTATCAGCTATGATTATTTGTGCCTCTGTGCTCCCCTGTTGTCTCTTACTGGGTATATCTCTTGTTCGTTGTTCGTTACTTGGGGTCCCTGTATTGTGCCCCTCCCCTGTGTTGTCTGGGGGCCCAGTAAAAAACCTGAGTATTAGAGTTAGCATTGGTATGTGCCTAAGAGTTTTGTCTATTACCCATATGATAATTGAACCTGGCCCATCCATGGTACCTCCCCCTCTTAGGTATTGCCCCAGTGTTTATCTGTTCCTTCAGGATTCCTTTTAATTGTGGGGAAATCTCTGTGCCTCCTGCCAGATCCTGTGTGGTAGTTTATGCCTCATCCAACTCAGAGCCTGAGTAGCCATCAGTATCAAAACTTGAGGCAAAACGCTCTTCATCTGTCGACTCAGGCTCTGAGCCTGAGAAAGCCACTTTTTTGGGGGGGTTCCTCTTTCTGGGTCTTAACTCTCCTATTCCCTATTTTCTCATTTCTCTCACCATGGGATGATAATTGGTCATTCAGACTCTTGGCTTGTTGATTAGACCAGGATTTACCTCTTTGTCGCCGACGCCAGATGTAAACTACACCCTTGGTATAATCCTTTTGGTCTCTAATAAATTTAGAGTGCTTAGTCTGAATGATCAGTTTTCTAGACTCTTCCATAGTAGCTTTTAAAATGCCATCAAATTGAGGATAAACC
Organism: Bombina bombina; assembly: GCF_027579735.1. NCBI lineage: Eukaryota > Metazoa > Chordata > Amphibia > Anura > Bombinatoridae > Bombina > Bombina bombina. The sequence goes on along the minus strand of NC_069502.1, from coordinate 139,261,756 downwards.
TCACACTGTGTATATCTGTTTATTTACCCTTGTAATTGAATCATCCTATGTTTAACTTCACTTAACAACATGTCTTTATATTCAATAAGTAAAGATATTAATTTCAAAGAACAATCTGTTAATGTCTGATTCCACCTATCTATGAAGTGAGTGTCCTTGATGTCATACATGGGAAATGTGTTTATTCTTAGGCCCCTAGGGAGCATTTTCAAAGTCAGGTATTTAGAAACTATCCACTTGTCCCATTTTAGTTTCTGTTCTTTGATTTTAAGATGTCCCATGTCCATGAAAAAATCTCCCAATTTAGTGTTAGGTATGTCCTGTTCAAAAACATCTTCCAATTCTAGTAAATCAAAATCATCGTCATCTGTCTCTTTAAGAGAATAGAAGGAGTCACTAATGGCCATATTATCCATTAGTTAAATCACCAAATAACAAACTCAGGTCAACTATACAACTCAGAGCAAAAATTAAATAAAAGAAAGAGATTAGCCTCTTAATGTAGGTAAAGAAAACACAGTTCTCTGGTCAGAACACAATAATCACTGGATCAGGGAAAATACAAGTAAAAATGAATGAACAGTCTTTCCAGTGATATAAGTATCTGATCGAATGCGATAGAGCTCAGAGCCATTACCCTCGCAACATGCAGCGTTAAGGGTCATCCTCATGCAAGGGGGCTATGCCTCTCCTACCCCTTTAACTAGATGCTATTACAGGTATACGTGCTAGAAAAACACAACAGCAACAGTCGCTGCAGTAAAGATACACAGCAAACTCTCCTTTCTCTTAGGGATGTCTCCAAAATTCAATTTGGCTGTTTATGGTATCCGCTCATATTTGTAGATAAGCCCTGTATCAAACAGTCACAGTTCCTTAAAGGGACACTAAACCCACATTTTTTCTTTCGTTATTCAGATAGAGCATGCAATTTTAAGCAACTTTCTAATATACTCCTATTATCAATTTTTCTTCGTTCTCTTGCTATCGTTATTTGAAAAAGAAGGCATCTAAGCTATTTGTTTGGTCCAGGACCCTGGAAAGCACTTATTCATTGGTGGATGAATTTATCCACCAATGAGAAAGAACAACCCAGGTTGTTCACCAAAAAAGGGCCGGCATCTAAACTTACATTCTTGCATTTCAAATAAAGATACCAAGAGAATGAAGAAAATTTGATAATAGGAGTAAATTAGAAAGTTGCTTAAAATTGCATGCTCTATCTGAATAACAAAAGAAAAAATGTGGGTTCAGTGTCCCTTTAAGTTGGTCAATCAGTGTTTGTGGTAATAGTAGTAGATTGGCAGATGTTACCGTGTTTCTATGTGGAGTTCTTAGTCCAGAATACCGGAATGCCTCTGCTAGGCTCCTGATGCTGATGAAAATCCTCTGTGACTCACATACACGCTGCTTAGCTCCTAAGCTCCTCCTGCTGAGACGGACCTGTGTGACTTCCGTAGCTCTCACTGGGTTGTTGGAAAGGCAGTATGGACATATACTGTATATTTACTGTACAATGCTAAAACTCCCCTCATCATAGAGACAGTGCTGGAAAATTCCATTATTTAAAAGGGTATGAAACCCAAAAAGTTTCATTAGTGATTCAGACAGAACATAGAATTCAAAAAAAGTTTATAATATACTTCTATTATCAAATTTATTTTGTTCCCATTCTTTGTTGATATGTTCTGGAGCACTAGATGGCAGAAAATAGTTCTGTTATCTAGTGCTCTTGCAAATCGATAACATTCTTGCCATAAATTACTCCAGAGACTCCTGGTTTACATCCCTGCTTTTCAACAAATTTTGCCAAGAGAACCTAGAAAATGTGATAATATAAGTGAATTTGAAATTTGCTTAAAATAGCATGTTCTATTAGAATCATGTAAGAATTTTTTATGTCCCTTTAAAGGGACAGTCTAGGCAAAAAAAAACTTTCATGATTCAGATAGAGCATGTAATTTTAAACAATTTTCCAATTTACTTTTATCACCAATTTTGCTTTGTTCTCTTGGTATTCTTAGTTGAAAGCTTAACCTAGGAGGTTCATATGCTAATTTCTTAGACCTTGAAGCCCACCTCTTTCAGATTGCATTTTAACAGTTTTTCACCACTAGAGGGTGTTAGTTCACGTATTTCATGTAGATAACACTGTGCTCATGCACGAGAAGTTATCTGGGAGCAGGCACTTATTGGCTAGACTGCAAGTCTGTCAAAAGAACTTAAAAAAGGGGCAGTTTGCAGAGGCTTTGATACAAGATAATCACAGAGGTTAAAAGTATATTATTATAACTGTGTTAGTTATGCAAAACTGGGAAATGGGTAATAAAGGGATTATCTATCGTTTAAAACAATAAAAATTCTGGTGTAGACTGTCCCTTTAAGATTAACCCCTTAATGACTTTGATGTACCCTGTACGTCGCTGATTGTTAAGGGTTTGTCTTCTAATAATAGCATAGGTTTTGCCGTGAGCAGCAACATCACACTATTAGACCCCCTCTCCCTCCTGCAGGCTTTGCTAAAATAGTGCGGTCGGCAAGACAGCTCCATTGACAAAACAATATCCATAGAAAAAGTCACTGGTAATTAAGGGGTTAAAACACAGTGATTAACACTCTGTAGTTCCTGTGCCATTTGACTTGTTTCTTCAAATATGAAAGGGAGCTCTTTTGCAAGTGCTTGATTGTATGTAACAGCTTGCTATGAAAGGTTGCCAATTTTGTCAAACACATTTACTTGGGATAGTTCTGCACAACATTTTACCTCAGGATTTCATATTTCTTATACAAATGACTTCTCTTTACATTCCTGAGTGAAATTAATTTTATCTCATCTTAATAAATCAGGCATTAACAGGAAAAGATAACATTCATTTTCAACTAGTCATCAGTACCCATGCACCACCTGGGAGATTGTATTACTAATCTCATCAGCTTTACATAGCTCATTAGCTTGTTTCTTTTGTTCTATGGGAGAATGAACTATAAGTAAGTAGTATATTGTTCACATTAAATGCTTTGATGCTTGTTTGTAGGTTTTAATTTGTTTAATCTTAACCAACAAAAATACCATCTGATGAGAGCTTTATTGGCTATAATATATTACAGGCATTGCAGAGTGTGTATGGGGGGGAAAAACAGTTATGGTTTTTAGATTTAGAAACAATTTGTTTTTATTGATGAGCTAGTCATAACACAGTGTGCAGTATACATGAAGTTTCATTAAAGCCAGGAAATTCCAACCTTCAACTTCCTGCATCTCAGAAAGTTTTTGTGATTTTATAAATTACATCATTGATAGCGTAAGACATTACATCATCATTTACATTATCTATGAAATCACAGATCACATAGCATATTATTACCAATGACATCATTTGTAGACTCATTATGGGCTAGATTACAAGTGGCCCCCTATCCTTTACGTGAACAATATCAAAATATTGCACGTTAATTTGTGCACGTTGAAAGTAAATGTGTTCAATCGAGCACAATCAAATTTAATGCGCGTCAGCTTAGCAGGACTGAAGACCTCACGTAAAAGGGTTAGGGATAAAATAAAAGTTGTACCAAACACAACATAAATACACTAAAATAAACTGTTATATATAGTCATATAAATATTAATAAAAGATTTTTATCAGGACTCAAAGGTATAAAATATATAACAAGGTATTTGATTGCAAAGGGCTATAATATGTGTCTAAATAATAATTTAATAATAATATTTAATAATGTGTTTTACTGTGTATTTACTGTAAATATTTCACATTCTAATATTCTTCACATACAGGAAAATGTAACTTTTATTTTAAATAAATGTGTGTGTATATATCCTATTATATAAAAGTGTGTTTGTCCAAAGCTGTCATACGCAGTAGAGACAGCACAAGGACAAACACACCTGGCCTTACCTGACATGCTGTTTGCGGCAAAATTGGGCGTAGCCGGGTGGGAGCCTGGGCGTGGCCGGCATGACGAGCATGGATGGGGTGTGGCCGGGTGTGGCGGGGGCGTGACCGGGCATGAGAGGGGAGAGAAATAGAAAGAAAGGGGGAGAGACAAAAAGAGATAGGAAAGAGCTAAAGAGAGGGGGAAGAGCAGAAGAGAGGGGCAAGTGCAGAAGAGAGGGGGGAGAGAGAGCAAAAGAGAGGCGAAAGAGCAAAATAGAGGGAAGAGAGAGCAAAAGAGAGGAGGGAGAGAGAGCAATAGAGAGGGGGAGAGAGAAAAAGAGAGGGGGAGAGAGAGCAAAAGAGAGGGATGAGAGAGAGCAATAGAGAGGGGGAGAGAGAGAGAGCAAAAGAGTGATGGAGAGAGAGAGCAAAAGAGGTGAGAGAGAGAGAGAGCAAAAGAGAGGGGAAGAGAGAGCAAAAGAGAGGGGGAGAGGGAGAGCAAAAGAGAGGGATGGAGAGAGAGAGCAAAAAAAAGGAGAGAGAGACAGAGCAAAAGAGAGGCGGTAGAGAGAGAGCACAAAAGAGAGGGGGAGAGAGAAAGTGCAAAAGAGAGGGGGAGAGAGAGCGCAAAAGAGAGGGGGAGAGAGAGCGCAAGAGAGTGAGAGAGAGAGGGCAAAAGAGAGGGGGGAGAGAGAGCGCAAAAGAGAGGTGGAGAGAGAGCGCAAAAGAGAGGGGGGAGAGAGAGCGCAAAAGAGAGGGAGAGAGAGTGCAAAAGAGAGGGGGGAGAGAGCGCGCAAAAGAGGGGGGAGAGAGCGCAAAAGAGAGAGAGAACACAAAAGAGAGGGGGAAGAGGGAGAGCGTTAAAGAGAGGGGGAGAGAGAGCGCAAAAGAGAGGGGGAGAGAGGGGGAGAGAAAGCAAAAGAGAGGGGGGAGAGAAAGCCAAAGAGAGGGGGAGAGAGGGAGCAAATGAGAGGTGGAGCGAGAGAGAGAGCACAAAAGAGAGGGGGAGAGAGCACAAAAGAGAGGGGGAGAGAGAGCAAAAGAGATGGGGGGGAGAGAGAGCAAAAGAGAGGGGGGAGAGAGAGAGAGAGCAAAAGAGAGGGGGAGAGAAAGCAAAAGAGAGGGGGAGAGAGGGAGCAAAAGAGAGGGGGAGAGAGAGAGAGAGAGCAAAAGAGAGGTGGAGTGAGAGAGACCGCAAAAGAGAGGGGGAGAGAGCACAAAAGAGAGGGGGAGAGAGAGAGAGCAAGGGGTGGGACCGCTGTACTGCAAAAAATGGCCCGTGTGAAGGGGCTTTAGGACTAGTATATATATATATATATATATATATATATATATATAAAAATATATATTCCTATAGATATATAGGTATAAATATATATTTTACATGAACATTATCAGATATATATATAGAAATATATATTTATTAATAAAAATTCTATGTAAAGAACATTGGAATGTAAAATATGCGTAACAAGCTTCAGGTTGTGCGCTTTCAGTCGAATAGAGTGTCGAGTTTGCACACAAGAAGAATTAGTTATCTTAAAGAGATACTAAAACCACATTTTTTATTTCATGATTCGGTTAGAGCATGCAATTTTGAGCAGCTTTTTTAATTTACTCCTATTATCAATTTTTCTTCGTTCTCTTAGTATGTTTATTTGGAAAAGCACAAATGAAAGCTTAGGAGCCAGCCCATTGTTGGTTCAGCACCCTGGATAGCGCTTGCTGATTGGTGGGTACATTTAGCCACCAATCAGCAAGTGCTACCCAGGTGCTGAACCTAAAATGGGCCGGCTCCTAAGCTTTCATTTCTGCTTTTTTAAATAAACATACCTAGAGAATGAAGAAAAATTGATAATAGGAGTAAATTAGAAACTAGCTTAAAATTGCTGAATCATGAAAGAAATAATTTGGGTTTTGTATCCCTTTAAGGCGCGTTATGTAAAAATATTAATGTTAAATATTAACAATTATTATTAATACTGTAATATATATATATATATATATATATATATACAGGGAGTGCAGAATTATTAGACAAATGAGTATTTTGACCACATCATCCTCTTTATGCATGTTGTCTTACTCCAAGCTGTATAGGCTCGAAAGCCTACTACCAATTAAGCATATTAGGTGATGTGCATCTCTGTAATGAGAAAGGGTGTGGTCTAATGACATCAACACCCTATATCAGGTGTGCATAATTATTAGGCAACTTCCTTTCCTTTGGCAAAATGGGTCAAAAGAAGGACTTGACAGGCTCAGAAAAGTCAAAAATAGTGAGATATCTTGCAGAGGGATGCAGCACTCTTAAAATTGCAAAGCTTCTGAAGCGTGATCATCGAACAATCAAGCGTTTCATTCAAAATAGTCAACAGGTTCGCAAGAAGCGTGTGGAAAAAACAAGGCGCAAAATAACTGCCCATGAACTGAGAAAAGTCAAGCGTGCAGCTGCCAAGATGCCACTTGCCACCAGTTTGGCCATATTTCAGAGCTGCAACATCACTGGAGTTCCCAAAAGCACAAGGTGTGCAATACTCAGAGACATGGCCAAGGTAAGAAAGGCTGAAAGACGACCACCACTGAACAAGACACACAAGCTGAAATGTCAAGACTGGGCCAAGAAATATCTCAAGACTGATTTTTCTAAGGTTTTATGGACTGATGAAATGAGAGTGAGTCTTGATGGGCCAGATGGATGGGCCCGTGGCTGGATTGGTAAAGGGCAGAGAGCTCCAGTCCGACTCAGACGCCAGAAAGGTGGAGGTGGAGTACTGGTGTGGGCTGGTATCATCAAAGATGAGCTTGTGGGGCCTTTTCGGGTTGAGGATGGAGTCAAGCTCAACTCCCAGTCCTACTGCCAGTTTCTGGAAGACACCTTCTTCAAGCAGTGATACAGGAAGAAGTCTGCATCCTTCAAGAAAAACATGATTTTCATGCAGGACAATGCTCCATCACACGCGTCCAAGTACTCCACAGCGTGGCTGGCAAGAAAGGGTATAAAAGAAGAAAATCTAATGACATGGCCTCCTTGTTCACCTGATCTGAACCCTATTGAGAACCTGTGGTCCATCACCAAATGTGAGATTTACAAGGAGGGAAAACAGTACACCTCTCTGAACAGTGTCTGGGAGGCTGTGGTTGCTGCTGCACGCAATGTTGATGGTGAACAGATCAAAACACTGACAGAATCCATGGATGGCAGGCTTTTGAGTGTCCTTGCAAAGAAAGGTGGCTATATTGGTCACTGATTTGATTTTGTTTTGTTTTTGAATGTCAGAAATGTATATTTGTGAATGTTGAGATGTTATATTGGTTTCACTGGTAAAAATAAACAATTGAAATGGGTATATATTTGTTTTTTGTTAAGTTGCCTAATAATTATGCACAGTAATAGTCACCTTCACACACAGATATCCCCCTAAAATAGCTATAACTAAAAACAAACTAAAAACTACTTCCAAAACTATTCAGCTTTGATATTAATGAGTTTTTTGGGTTCATTGAGAACATGGTTGTTGTTCAATAATAAAATTAATCCTCAAAAATACAACTTGCCTAATAATTCTGCACTCCCTGTATATATATATATATATATATATATATATATATATATATATATATATATATATATAATGCTCAAATAACAAAGTATTGCAGTATGCAGTGATACCATTTTTATTGGACTAACATAATATTTCAAAGACAAGCTTTCCAGAGTTTTCCTCCCTTCCTCAGGTCTGAAGTAATACTGATCAATCTAATATAGATACACATCACATACAACAAATGGAAGGAAGGGTGGGGGGTGAGAGGGGTGTCATAAAAAACAGAGGAGAATAAATAGGCAAGATGAGAGGAAAAACAAAAGGAAAAAGAAACCAATATAGAACAATAAGATGAGAGATTATAGAAAGTTTTGGTAGTGTGTGAGAAAGCCAGAGTCTACATTAAGTCTTTCATTTCTGGTGTTGAAATGTGTGATCATTTTCATCTGAAACGTCTTTCGTTCATGGGAGTCTTTGAAATTCCCTTTAAGAACTTGAATCCTGAGGTTAAGGATGGAGTGTTGTAAAAGAGAATTGAAGCAGCACCAAATAGGCGTATTCTTAAATCCTTTTATTCATCTGAGACATAAAACAAACGACGTTTCGGTCAGCACCTGACCTTAATCATGTTGTATATACAAATGCCATAAACCACTCCTTATGTAGCCATAATAGGCAGAGTTACTACCTGTACAGGTGTTAGATTACTCATTAACCCTCTGCATCTACAGACCGGGAAAAATTTCTTCATACTCCCTCTAGTGGTTAGACATTTTTCATTTTATCAATCTAAAATGACCTGGAAAACACAATATACATATATATATATATTTACATGTACATTAACGTGAATATAATCATTAAAAGTTACATTTGCAAAAATTTCCAAAAGATTTAATTTACAAAAGTTTCATTTTACAAAAATTTAATTTTACAAAAAAATTTCATTTTGCAAAAATTATTTCATTTTACAAAAATAGGTAGGTTCAAGAAACTACAATTCATAACAGCATTCCTCTAATAGATACTACTGATCAATAATTTTACAAAAGGATGTTTCATATGCTCATAATTTGACATAACTAATTCAGGGTAACTTGCCAATCTATCTCCCTATTCATTCCCAGGGGTATTAATGTTTGTAAAGTATAAATCCAGTATGTCTCTCTGGATTTGAGGATTTGTTTTCTGTCCCCTCCTGGGTCTCTTTATCTGTTCAATGACCTGACATCTTAACTGGGAGATGGTGTGTCCTGCCTGTAGAAAATGATTTGAAACTGGAGCATCCCTGTTATTGCGGCGTATATTGGACTTATGTTCCCCAATTATGTCCCTTATCCTCCTAGTTGATTCACCTATGTATATTTTAGAACAAGGACACTTAACTAAATAAATTACATATTCTGTATTACAGGTGAAGTACCCTGGAATCTTGTACTTCTTACCCGTCAGTGGATGGGAAAAGGAATTACCTTTAATGATGTTGCCGTAATTGCAGCACCCTAAGCAAGGGAAACATCCCAATTTAGGGGTAGAAATATAGGTCTGAATCTGTCTATTAACTGTGCCTATATCTGCTCTCACAAGGACATCCTTTAAGTTTCTGCATCTCTTATATGCAGGCATCGGGGGCTCCTCAAATTCCTTAATGTGGGGATTTAGATTTTTAATAATAGGCCAATGTCTCTTGATCACTTTATGTATATCTGTACTTAATGGATTATACTGTGAGACAAAGACCATACGTTTCCCATCCTGTTTATTCTTTACCTTAGTACCTCTTAGGATAGAGTGTCTGGGAATTTTGCTGACTTCTTCAATTTGTTTCTGTATAAATTGTTTAGGAAAACCTCTCTCAATAAACAGGTTACCCATTTCAGTCAGTCTAGTCTGTATCACATCCTCATCAGAGACTATCTTCCTGACTCTAAGTAGTTGGCTCTTAGGGAGACTTTTAATTAGGGGCGATGGATATGCACTCTCAAATCTTAAGAGACTATTTCTATCACTCTCCTTTCTATAGATATCAACTTTCAATGTCCTCCCTTTCTTTATTACAGTAGTGTCAAGGAATGCCACTGACTCCTCATTATACGTGAGTTTAAATTTAATATGTCGTGTAGACACATTAAGGTCAGCTAGAAATTCCAGTAGGGAGTCGATGTCGCCCCCCCATATGCAAAATACATCATCTATGTATCTGTACCAGCATAATCCATACTGTAAAAATAATCTATTATTGTATACAAACTTCTCTTCATATACACTCATAAAGATGTTGGCATATGTGGGGGCGACATTCAACCCCATAGCAGTCCCCTGACACTGTATGTAATATTGGTTTTGAAAAAGGAAAAAATTGCAATAGAGGATCAATTGAAGTAATTCTAAGACAAATTCACATTGAGTGGCAGATAACATACCATTGGTGTAAACAGCGTTCTTAATGGCACCTAGGCCACTCACATGAGTGATTGATGTATATAGGCTGTTTACATCAAGGGTATACAAAATAAACTTATCACTCTCCATCCCCAATTCCTCTAATTTAATCAGAAAGTCTCCCGTGTCTTTAAGATAGGACATTGTCTGCATGGCTAGTGGTCTAAGTACCTTGTCCAAATATATAGAAACATTTGTCAAAATTGAATTTGTACTTGCCACAATCGGGCGGGCAGGTGGGGTCTCCTTATTTTTGTGTATCTTGGGCAATGTATAAAAAACTGGTGTAACATACCTTTCTGGTAAAATAATTTTTTGTTCTTTCTCTGTTATTAAGCCATTATACATTGCCTTTTCAATACACTTAATAAGTTCATGTTTTACCTCAAAAATAGGGTCTCTATTCAATGGTCTATATATTTCTCTGTCACACAGCTGTTTTTGGATCTCCTGAACATAGTTTTCCCTATGGAGGATAACAGTAGCCCCGCCCTTATCAGCTGGCTTACAAATGATTTCACAATTATTTTTCAAGTCAATTAAAGCTTTATTTTCTACTTTTGTAAAATTACTCTGGATATGCTTGTTACCCCTATCTTATTCTTATGTTGTAATATCTCAATATCCCTTAAGACAAGCTGCATAAAGGTTTCCACACTGTTATTACATATTGGTGGATTAAAATTACTCTTAACTGTAATAAAGAAAGGGAGGACATTGAAAGTTGATATCTATAGAAAAGAGAGTGATAGAACTAGTCTCTTAAGATTTGAAAGTGCACATCCATCGCCCCTAATTAAAAGTCTCCCTAAGAGCCAACTACTTAGAGTCAGGAAGATAGTCTCTGATGAGGATGTGATACAGACTAGACTGACTGAAATTGGTAACCTGTTTATTGAGAGAGGTTTTCCTAAATAATTTATACAGAAACAAATTGAAGAAGTCAGCAAAATTCCCATCCACTGACGGGTAAGAAGTACAAGATTCCAGGGTATTTCACCTGTAATACAGAATATGTAATTTATTTAGTTAAGTGTCCTTGTTCTAAAATATACATAGGTGAATCAACTAGGAGGATAAGGGATAGAATTGGGGAACATAAGTCCAATATACGCCTCAATAACAGGGATGCTCCAGTTTCAAATCATTTTCTACAGGCAGGACACACCATATCCCAGTTAAGATGTCAGGTCATTGAACAGATAAAGAGACCCAGGAGGGGAGGGGACAGACAACAAATCCTCAAATCCAGAGAGACATACTGGATTTATACTTTACAAAAATTAATACCCCTGGGAATGAATAGGGAGATAGATTGGCAAGTTACCCTGAATTAGTTATGTCAAATTATGAGCATATGAAACATCCTTTTGTAAAATTAATGATTAGTAGTATCTATTAGAGGAATGCTGTTATGAATTGTAGTTTCTTGAACCTACCTATTTTTGTAAAATGAAATAATTTTTGCAAAATGAAATTTTTTTTGTAAAATGAAATTTTTGTAAAATGAAACTTTTGTAAATGAAATCTTTTGGACATTTTTGCAAATGTAACTTTTAATGATTATATTCACGTTAATGTACATGTAAATATATATATATATATATATATATATATATATATATATATTGTGTTTTCCAGGTCATTTTAGATTGATAAAATGAAAAATGTCTAACCACTAGAGGGAGTATGAAGAAATGTTTCCCGGTCTGTAGATGCAGAGGGTTAATGAGTAATCTAACACCTGTACAGGTAGTAACTCCGCCTATTATGGCTACATAAGGAGTGGTTTATGGCATTTGTATATACAACATGATTAAGGTCAGGTGCTGACCGAAACGTCGTTTGTTTTTATGTCTCTGATGAACAAAAAGATTTAAGAATACTCCTATTTGGTGCTGCTTCAATTCTCTTTTACAATGTTTTATTGGGGTTAGTGCAGGAACCCCCGTAGCGTGCACCGGTTGTCTGGTAGGTGAGTGCTGGGCTTACCCTTTTTTCTACATTGAATTATTTACTGCATTAAGCCCTTTGCACTCCCAGACCCATATATCTAAAATGGAGAAAAACATTACAGAGACTGAGTCACAGACTTTTGCCTATAGTGACCTGGAAGCCGCACGCATTACAACTTTAGTGCGAGGTTCAAGGAACTTTTTACAAACCCCACCTACGGAGGTATCCAATAAGGAATATGAAAAGCTATCGAAAAAAATTTTAGCCTATGGTTTACACGCAACAACTTTGGCAGAGTACCATAGAGTACGTCGGATTCCCAGGGGCCTCCGTATGAACGTGAGACCAACACTTATGAGAGAGAATAAAGAATATTGCGAAACGTTTACCCATATCCTGAACAAATGTTCTTTTGATCTGTTGGTATTTACCATTGATTATCTACAATGGGACCTGGATACACAGAAGGAGGAGCTGGCACGCCTTGAGGGATCTTTGAGAGCGATGTTTTTGATCAAAGATATGGATAAGTTACTAACCTCTGTCAACGCAAGCATCCTGGAGATGAAAAAAGTGATTGAGACCCGTAAGCGCCAGAAATTTCAGAGGGATGAAGAAGATTACTGCAATGGATCAGTATATAGATGGTCTGTGGATACCCCTCACGATGACAGAAGGTGACAAGGTCCGACCAATTGGAGACGACAACGTCGGATGCGCGACACGGGCGCAAGTTCAACGTCAACGTCATCTTCTAACGACACGTCTGGGGACTCAGAAGGAGGCACAGAGGCGTCCGGAAACATCGCCGTAAAAGCGGCCGTGAATACAACCGATACTGGCCCCATAGAAACAATATCCCAGAGGACGACACGGTATCAAGGCAGACGGAACTGACGGTAAATATCTCTAAATATGGTTTAACAGATGTGGAGAAACAGGTCATCAACAATGGGCTATCTTTTTGCCAATTCTCTAAGTGTGACTTTTTCTCGCTGCAGAAAGATCTATATGCTTTATTCCGTAATATTAAACTGAAGACTTTCTTTGGACAATCACAGTCACTCCAAGGGATAAATCCCAATTTAGAGGCTGAGACCCAGAGTGACAATAATGTATTATCACTGAAAAATCTAAATTTGAGAGTTAAGAGTAATTTTAATCCACCAATACGTAATAACAGTGTGGAAACCTTTATGCAGCTTGTCTTAAGGGATATTGAGGTATTACAACATAAGAATAAGATCCAAGATAGGGGTAAGAAGCATATAAAGAGTAATTTTACAAAAGTAGGCCTAGATTTGGAGTTCGGCGGTAGCCGTCAAAACCAGCGTTAGAGGCTCCTAACGCTGGTTTTGGCCGCCCGCTGGTATTTGGAGTCAGTGATTAAAGGGTCTAACGCTCACTTTTCAGCCGTGACTTTTCCATACCGCAGATCCCCCTACGCCATTTGCGTATCCTATCTTTTCAATGGGATCTTCCTAACGCTGGTATTTAGAGTCGTTTCTGAAGTGAGCGTTAGAGCTCTAACGACAAAACTCCAGCCGCCTGAAAATAGCAGGAGTTAAGAGCTTTCTGGGCTAACGCCGGTTCATAAAGCTCTTAACTACTGTACCCTAAAGTACACTAACACCCATAAACTACCTATGTACCCCTAAACCGAGCTCCCCCCACATCGCCGCCACTCGATTAAAATTTTTTAACCCCTAATCTGCCGACCGCCACCTACGTTATACTTATGTACCCCTAATCTGCTGCCCCTAACCCCGCCGACCCCTGTATTACATTTATTAACCCCTAACCTGCCCCCCACAACGTCGCCGCCAGCTACTTAAAATAATTAACCCCTAATCTTCCGACCGCAAAGCGCCGCCACCTATGTTATCCTTATGTACCCCTAATCTGCTGCCCCTAACACCGCCGACCCCTATATTATATTTATTAACCCCTAATCTGCCCCCCTCAACGTCGCCGACACCTGCCTACACTTATTAACCCCTAATCTGCCGAGCGGACCGCACCGCTACTATAATAAAGTTATTAACCCCTAACCCGCCTCACTAACCCTATCATAAATAGTATTAACCCCTAATCTGCCCTCCCTAACATCGCCGACACCTACCTTCAATTATTAACCCCTAATCTGACGACCGGAACTCATCGCTACTATAATAAATGGATTAACCCCTAAAGCTAAGTCTAACCCTAACACTAACACCCCCCTAACTTAAATATAATTTACATCTAACGAAATAAATTAACTCTTATTAAATAAATGATTCCTATTTAAAGCTAAATACTTACCTGTAAAATAAATGCTAATATAGCTACAATATAAATTATAATTATATTATAGCTATTTTAGGATTAATATTTATTTTACAGGCAACTTTGTAATTATTTTAACCAGGTACAATAGCTATTAAATAGTTAAGAACCATTTAATAGTTACCTAGTTAAAATAATAACAAATTTACCTGTAAAATAAATCCTAACCTAAGATATAATTAAACCTAACACTACCCTATCAATAAATTAATTAAATAAACTACCTACAATTACCTACAATTAACCTAACACTACACTATCAATAAATTAATTAAACACAATTCCTACAAATAAATACAATTAAATAAACTAGCTAAAGTACAAAAAATAAAAAAGAACTAAGTTACAAAAAATAAAAAAATATTTACAAACATAAGAAAAATATTACAACAATTTTAAACTAATTACACCTACTCTAAGCCCCCTAATAAAATAACAAAGCCCCCCAAAATAAAAAATTCCCTACCCTATTCTAAATTAAAAAAGTTACAAGCTCTTTTACCTTACCAGCCATGAACAGGGCCCTTTGCGGGGCATGCCCCAAGAATTTCAGCTCTTTTGCCTGTAAAAAAAAACATACCATACCCCCCCCAACATTACAACCCACCACCCACATACCCCTAATCTAACCCAAACCCCCCTTAAAGAAACCTAACACTAAGCCCCTGACGATCTTCCTACCTTGTCTTCACCATCCAGGTATCACCGATCCGTCCTGGCTCCAACATCTTCATCCAACCCAAGCGGGGGTTGGCGATCCATCATCCGGTGGCTGAAGAGGTCCAGAAGAGGTTCCAAAGTCTTCCTCCTATCCGGCAAGAAGAGGACATCCGGACCGGCAAACATCTTCTCCAAGCGGCATCTTCGATCTTCTTCCATCCGGTGCGGAGCGGGTCCATCTTGAAGCAGGCGACGCGGATCCATCCTGTTCCGATCAGCCAATAGAATGCGGGCTCAATCTGATTGGCTGATTGGATCAGCCAATCGGATTGAACTTGATTCTGATTGGCTGATTCCATCAGCCAATCAGAAAATTCCTACCTTAATTCCGATTGGCTGATAGAATCCTATCAGCCAATCGGAATTCGAGGGACGCCATCTTGGATGACTTCCCTTAAAGGAACCGTCATTCGTCGGGAGACAACGGAAGAAGAGGATGGATCCGCGTTGCCTGCTTCAAGATGGACCCGCTCCGCACCGGATGGAAGAAGATCGAAGATGCCGCTTGGAGAAGATGTTTGCCGGTCCGGATGTCCTCTTCTTGCCGGATAGGAGGAAGACTTTGGAGCCTCTTCTGGACCTCTTCAGCCACCGGATGATGGATCGCCAACCCCCGCTTGGGTTGGATGAAGATGTTGGAGCGAGGACGGATCGGTGATACCTGGATGGTGAAGACAAGGTAGGAAGATCTTCAGGGGCTTAGTGTTAGGTTTCTTTAAGGGGGGTTTGGGTTAGATTAGGGGTATGTGGGTGGTGGGTTGTAATGTTGGGGGGGGGTATGGTATGTTTTTTTTTACAGGCAAAAGAGCTGAAATTCTTGGGGCATGCCCCGCAAAGGGCCCTGTTCAGGGCTGGTAAGGTAAAAGAGCTTGTAACTTTTTTAATTTAGAATAGGGTAGGGAATTTTTTATTTTGGGGGGCTTTGTTATTTTATTAGGGGGCTTAGAGTAGGTGTAATTAGTTTAAAATTGTTGTAATATTTTTCTTATGTTTGTAAATATTTTTTTATTTTTTGTAACTTAGTTCTTTTTTATTTTTTGTACTTTAGCTAGTTTATTTAATTGTATTTATTTGTAGGAATTGTGTTTAATTAATTTATTGATAGTGTAGTGTTAGGTTAATTGTAGGTAATTGTAGGTAGTTTATTTAATTAATTTATTGATAGGGTAGTGTTAGGTTTAATTATATCTTAGGTTAGGATTTATTTTACAGGTAAATTTGTTATTATTTTAACTAGGTAACTATTAAATGGTTCTTAACTATTTAATAGCTATTGTACCTGGTTAAAATAATTACAAAGTTGCCTGTAAAATAAATATTAATCCTAAAATAGCTATAATATAATTATAATTTATATTGTAGCTATATTAGCATTTATTTTACAGGTAAGTATTTAGCTTTAAATAGGAATAAGTTATTTAATAAGAGTTAATTTATTTCGTTAGATGTAAATTATATTTGTTAGGGGGGTGTTAGTGTTAGGGTTAGACTTAGCTTTAGGGGTTAATACATTTATTAGAATAGCGGTGAGCTCCGGTTGGCAGATTAGGGGTTAATAATTGAAGTTAGGTGTTGGCGATGTTAGGGAGGGCAGATTAGGGGTTAATACTATTTATGATAGGGTTAGTGAGGCGGATTAGGGGTTAATAACTTTATTATAGTAGCGGTGCGGTCCGCTCGGCAGATTAGGGGTTAATAAGTGTAGGTAGCTGGCGGCGACGTTGTGGGGGGCAGATTAGGGGTTAATAAATATAATATAGGGGTCGGCGATGTTAGGGCAGCAGATTAGGGGTACATAGGGATAACGTAGATTGCGGCGGTTTATGGAGCGGCAGATTAGGGGTTAAAAAAATATGCAGGGGTCAGCGATAGCGGGGCGACAGATTACAGGTTAATAAGTGTAAGGTTAGGGGTGTTTAGACTCGGGGTTCATGTTAGAGTGTTAGGAAGTGTTTCCCCATAGAAAACAATGGGGCTGCGTTAGGAGCTGAACGCTGCTTTTTTGCAGGTGTTAGGTTTTTTTTCAGCTCAAACAGCCCCATTGTTTCCTATGGGAGAATCGTGCACGAGCACGTTTTTGAGGCTGGCCGCGTCCGTAAGCAACTCTGGTATCGAGAGTTGCATTTGCGGTAAAAATGCTCTACGCTCCTTTTTTGGAGCCTAACGCAGCATTTGTTTGAACTCTCGATACCAGAGTTAAATTTATGGTGCGGCCAGAAAAAAGCCCGCGGAGCGTTAACAGCCCTTCTACCGCCGAACTCCAAATCTAGGCCGTAGAAAATAAAGCTTTAATTGACTTGAAAAATAATTGTGAAATCATTTGTAAGCCAGCTGATAAGGGCAGGGCTACTGTTATCCTCGATAGGGAATACTATGTTCAGGAGATCCAAAATCAGCTGTGTGACAGAGAAATATATAGACCATTGAATAGAGACCCTACTTTTGAGGTAAAACGTGAACTTATTAAGTGTATTGAAAAGGCAATGTATAATGGCTTAATAACAGAGAAAGAACAAAAATTTATTTTACCAGAAAAGTATGTTACACCAGTTTTTTATACATTGCCCAAGATACACAAAAATAAGGAGTCCCCACCTGGCCGCCCGATTGTGGCAAGTACAAATTCAATTTTGACAAATGTTTCTATATATTTGGACAAGGTACTTAGACCACTAGCCATGCAGACAATGTCCTATCTTAAAGACACAGGAGACTTTCTGATTAAATTAGAGGAATTGGGGATGGAGAGTGATAACTTTATTTTCTATACCCTTGATGTAAACAGCCTATATACGTTGATCACTCATGTGAGTGGCCTAGGTGCCATTAAGCACGCTGTTTACACCAATGGTATGTTATCTGCCACTCAATGTGAATTTGTCTAAGAATTACTTCAATTGATCCTCTATTGCAATTTTTTCCTTTTTCAAAACCAATATTACATACAGTGTCAGGGGACTGCTATGGGGTCGAATGTCACCCCCACATATGCCAACATCTTTATGAGTGTATATGAAGAGAAGTTTGTATACAATAATAAATTATTTTTACAGTATGGTTTATGCTGGTACAGATACATAGATGATGTATTTGGCATATGGGGGGGGGGTGACATCGACTCCCTACTGGAATTTATAGCTGACCTTAATGTGTCTACACGACATATTAAATTTAAACTCACGTATAGTGAGGAGTCAGTGGCATTCCTTGACACTGCTGTAATAAAGAAAGGGAGGACATTGAAAGTTGATATCTATAGAAAGGAGAGTGATAGAAATAGTCTCTTAAGATTTGAGAGTGCACATCCATCGCCCCTAATTAAAAGTCTCCCTAAGAGCCAACTACTTAGAGTCAGGAAGATAGTCTCTGATGAGGATGTGATACAGACTAGACTGACTGAAATGGGTAACCTGTTTATTTTGAGAGGTTTTCCTAAACAATTTATACAGAAACAAATTGAAGAAGTCAGCAAAATTCCCAGACACTCTATCCTAAGAGGTACTAAGGTAAAGAATAAACAGGATGGGAAACGTATGGTCTTTGTCTCACAGTATAATCCATTAAGTACAGATATACATAAAGTGATCAAGAGACATTGGCCTATTATTAAAAATCTAAATCCCCACTTTAAGGAATTTGAGGAGCCCCCGATGCCTGCATATAAGAGGTGCATAAACTTAAAGGAGGTCCTTGTGAGAGCAGATATAGGCACAGTTAATAGACAAATTCAGACCTATATTTCTACCCCTAAATTGGGATGTTTCCCTTGCTTAGGGTGCTGCAATTGCGGCAACATCATTAAAGGTAATTCCTTTTCCCATCCACTGACGGTTAAGAAGTACAAGATTCCAGGGTACTTCACCTGTAATACAGAATATGTAATTTATTTAGTTAAGTGTCCTTGTTCTAAAATATACATAGGTGAATCAACTAGGAGGATAAGGGATAGAATTGGGGAACATAAGTCCAATATACACCGCAATAATAGGGATACTCCAGTTTCAAATCATTTTCTACAGGCAGGACACACCATCTCCCAGTTAAGATGTCAGGTCATTGAACAGATAAAGAGACCCAGGAGGGGACAGACAACAAATCCTCAAATCCAGAGAGACATACTGGATTTATACTTTACAAACATTAATACCCCTGGGAATGAATAGGGAGATAGATTGGCAAGTTACCCTGAATTAGTTATGTCAAATTATGAGCATATGAAACATCCTTTTGTAAAATTATTGATTAGTAGTATCTATTAGAGAATGCTGTTATGAATTGTAGTTTCTTGAACCTACCTATTTTTGTAAAATGAAATAGTTTTTGCAAAATGAAATTTTTTTGTAAAATTAAATTTTTGTAAAATGAAACTTTTGTAAATTAAATCTTTTGGAAATTTTTGCAAATGTAACTTTTAATGATTATATTCACGTTAATGTACATGTAAAAATATATATATATATATATGTATATTGTGTTTTCCAGGTCATTTTAGATTGATAAAATGAAAAATGTCTAACCACTAGAGGGAGTATGAAGAAATTTTTCCTGGTCTGTAGATGCAGAGGGTTAATGAGTAATCTAACACCTGTACAGGTAGTAACTCTGCCTATTATGGCTACATAAGGAGTGGTTTATGGCATTTGTATATACAACATGATTAAGGTCAGGTGCTGACCGAAACGTTGTTTGTTTTTATGTCTCTGATGAATAAAAGGATTTAAGAATACTCCTATTTGGTGCTGCTTCAATTCTCTTTTACTGGGCTTACCCTTTTTTTCTACATTGAGTTAAGGATGGAGTGACCAGTCTGGGTGAAGTGAAGACCATCAGGGGTACAATATTAATTTTCCTTGTGTTTTTTGATCGAGTGTCTGTGTAGATTCATTCTGAGATGCAGCTTTAGGCCAGTTTCTCCAATGTAGCAACCTCTGTCACACGCTGTACACTGTATCATGTACACCACATTAGCAGATGGGCACAAAAAGGATCCTTTAATATTATATGATGTGTTATTGTGTCTGGCTGTGTTGTTGTCACATATTTGTTGACACAGTTTGCAGAGTGATGTGTTGCATCGTGCAGTGCCATTCTGTGTAAGCTTCTGTTCCGTGGTTAATTTTTTGCGGACCAATCTCTGTCTCAGGTAAGGCGGTTATTTGAATGCTAGTATGGGGGGTTCAGGAAATAGTTTTTTGAGTGTGGGGTCCTCTGAAATTAGTGGTTGTAGCTCTTTAATAATTTTGCATACTCCTTCCAGAGTAGGGTTGTAAGCGACTACTAGAGGGGTTCTTGTTTTGTTTTCCTTTTGTCTGTATTGTAGGAGCCTTTCCCGTGGTGTTTTTAGGGCTGATTTGATTTTTTTAGATATTGTCCTTTCCTTGTAGCCTTTTTGCCTAAATCACTCTATTCTATTCTATCTAGAATGTTTTCTATTAGGCCAGATATTTGTTCAGTGAGTGTTCCCATACCTGTTATAATGGGGCATACTGGGTTTCCTGGCTTGTGGATTTTGGGCAGCATGTAGAAAGTACCCATCTGAGGATTAAAGGTACCAGATTTTCTAATTCTTGCTGTATGTGTTTAGGAAATGTTTTGATAAGTTTTGTGAGTTTAGCTGAATATTCCTTGGTGGGGTCCTTGTCCATTTTTTTGTAGTAGTTTACATCAGACAACTGTCTGTAACCTTCTGTAGTGTAGTCCTGGGTGTTCATGATAACTACTGATCCATCTTTGTCCGCCGGCTTGATGATGATGTTATTATTATTCATCAAGTTTTCCAAGGCATTTCTTTCCATATGTGAGAGGTTGTAAGCGATTTTTTTCTCTTGTGTGGTGACTAGGGATGCCACTCTCAGGCGAAAACTTTCAATGTAACTATCCAATTTGATGTTAGGTGCCTGCTGTCGGTGTAAAATCTTTGTTCTTTTTCCTACCATTATTATCCTGGTTAAGAGTGGTGTTTTTTGGCATAAAAGAATTCCTTCAGTCTCAATCTTCTGAAAAATTCTTCCAAGTTTGAATATAACTGGATGTAATCCAGATTTGTGTTAGGACAGATTGTTAGCCCCTTGGATAAGACTGATTTTTCAGGTATTGAAAGGTGATGATTAGAGAGGTTTACAATCGCAGTAGTGTCCATGAATTGTTCTTGGTAGTTAGCAGGCTCAGTTTGGTTTGGGTCATTGGTAGTTCTGGTTGGAGTAAGCTGGTTTTCAATGGAGCAATCAATTGATCTTTCATTAGGGCTTTCTTTGTGCTGTGTGAGGCCAGCCAGTTTCTTATTCTTTTTCCTGATGAGATTATTTTGTTGTTTCCTGTAGAAGTAATCCATTACTATTTCTATTGCTTTGGTTTCGGATGTAACCTGTTGAAGATCTTGAAATAAGGACTGCTTATGACAGAGTCATTTTTGTTTTCTGTCCTATAGTTGGTGAATTAGGTTGTTGCGTAGTTTCTCACTAGTCTGTCTGCAGAGATTCTCAGCATATGGTGAGTTGTGGGTAGTAGAAAGTGGGTTCTTAATTCGAAGTCCATTACGGATTAGATACATTTTCTTACAACGTGTAAGAAAATATATGTTGCTGTTAATTTGTGTTTCTCTTCTAATTAGTTTGATCATTTGCTTCTTTATGCGGCTGTATACGGTATCTGCCATAGTAGTGAATATTGGATTAGCTGTGTTAGTCCAGTAGATAAGATGCTCAAATAAAAAAGTATTTCAGTGTGCAGTGATACCTTATTTATTGAACTAACATAATATTTCAAAGACAAGCTTTCGAGAGTTTTCCTACCTTCCTCAGGTCTGAAGCAATACTGATCAATCTGATATAGATACACATCACGTACAACAAATGGAAGGGAGGGAGGGGGTGAGAGGTGTGTCATAAAAAGCAGAGGATGTGTCTGAAGGAGAAAATAGCTGAGAATAGCCAGAAAGAGTAAATAAACAGAGGAGAGTAAATAGGCAAGATGAGAGGAAAAACAAAAGGAAAAAGAAACCAATTAGGACAATAAGAGTAGAGATTATAGAAAGTTTTGGTAGTGTGTGAGAAAGCCAGAGTCAACATAAAGTCCTGCGCTATATATATATATTCTATGGATTATTTAGAATATTTTAGTTTATTGTAATTATTTACATAAGTTATTAATATGTTTCAATATTTTATATTTAATAAATACATAACATACCTTAAGATATTGGGCTAGCACACATAAAGAATCAGTGTATTTCTGTTGGGTTTAATGTGCACAAACCTGACAGGAGTACACTAATTATTTATGTGTGCTAACCCGACATGAGTTAACTTAAGGTGCGTTATACATTTATTAAATATGAAATATTGAAAAATATTAATAATTACCGTATTTTTCGCTCCATAAGACGCACTTCCCCCCCCCCCCCTCAAAAGTAAGGAGAAATGTCAGTGCGTCTTATGGAGCGAATGCAGGCCCTGTGCTTGCCTTAAAAATAATTGTGTTTACATCCTCCAGAAGTTGGAGACCCTATGCCGGCCAATACTAAATATGGCTCTCAGAGATAGTTTAACTTTAATGGAAAACTAGGCCGTACCCATTGAGACAATTCACTATATACAAATGCTTACCGGTATATACTGAATACTGCACAAGTATTCTGTGCATTGTTAAAAACAGCTGTAAAATATTCCACATAGAGTCAACCAGTTCCCGTCACAACGTCAGAGCAGCGGGGTTAACAGTGGTGATGGTGTCACATCCCCTACCGGTAAATGGTTGTACTGTCTTCTAAGTTCCACTTCCTGTGCGCGGGGCGCAGGTTACCGTATCTGTCACTGATCCTGAGAAATGAATGAGGAAGTGCTGCGTCAGCAGAGACTGGGCTGATCTGAGTGAAACTGAAGCTGCTGTGTGAAGGCCTTGGGATCTGCTGCTTATAGTGCTACTGTGGAGCAGAACTTATCCCTGTGAAGAACACTGGCAACAGGTGAGCCATATGTTGCCAAAAAAAAAGCTCTAATAGTGACCTTTTCCAGTTTTACTGTTTCTGGGCTGGAGGAGCAGGTGAATTTTATATACCGGTATATACCAGTAAGAGTTTACCGTAAATCTGGCCCTTAATGTTTTAAAAATTGGCACTGCCGGTTAGGGTTAGGGTTTAGGGTTAAGGGTTAGGGTTAAGGGTTAGGGTTTAGGGTTAGGGTTTTGGGTTAGGGTTATTAGGGTTGTTAGGGTTAAGGGTTAGGGTTTAGGGTTAAGGTTTAGGGTTAAGGGTTAGGGTTATTAGGGTTAGGGTTAGGATTAAGGGTTAGGGTTATTAGGGTTAGGTTTAGGGTTATTAGGGTTAAGGTTTAGGGTTTAGGGTTATTAGGGTGTATGAAAAATATGAAAATAAGATTCTGTCTTTCCATAAATTTGTAATTGATGCTAGGAAGAAAAATAGGTTTGAAATTGGCCAGATTGGGAATATGGATGAAGTCCCGCTAACCTTTGATGTGCCATCTAATAGGACTGTTGATCTGAAAGGTGCCAAAACTATCACTGTGAAAACCTCCGGACATGAGAAAACCCATTACACGGTTGTGCTCTCTTGCTGTGCAGACGGCACCAAATTGCCACCCATGTTAATTTTCAAAAGGAAAACATTTCCAAAAGAAGTGATTCCAAGAGGAGTTGTTGTACATGTTCATGAGAAAGGATGGATGGATGAAAATGGAATGAGAATATGGCTTGAAAAAGTGTGGTCCAAACATCCTGAAGGGCTTCTGAAAAAACCTGCCTTATTAGTGCTTGACCAGTTTAGAGCACATATTAGCGAAACTACAAAAAAGTGCTTTAAAGAAGTAAAGACTCATCTAGCTGTAATTCCTGGAGGTCTTACCAGCCAGTTGCAACCTCTCAACGTTTCTATCAACAAACCATTTAAGGTCTTTATGCGAGAAGAGTGGAACAAATTGATGGCTGCTGGTAATCATGATCTGACACCTACGGGACGAATGAAGAGACCCTCTGTCACTCAAGTTTGTGAATGGGTGAAAACATCATGGCACTCAGTGAAGGAGGAAATCGTTGTACAGTCATTCAAAAAATGTGGCATTAGCAATGCTTTGGATGGAACTGAAGATGATTTCTTAGCTGAAGATAGCGTTGAAAGTGATGTTTGTGATCTCAGCTTCTTAAATTCTGACTCTAGCAATTCAGAGTTCTTGGGGTACACAGACTAGAAGAGTACTCAAAACCTTAAAGTCTCTCTTCATTTGTTAATGACACTGATGATGGTTCTTTATTCCACTGTTGACTTTCTTGGGGTACACAGACTAGAAGAGTACTCGAAACCTTAAAGGGACAGTTCACCCAAAAACTTTCTCCCCTTTAAATTATTCCCAATGATCGTTTTTACCTGCTAGAGTGTATTAAATTGGTTGCAAGTAGCTCCTTTACTCATATTTCAGCATTTGAAATAGCTGATTTAGCTTGTGGTTTCCCAACCTATACTAAAAGTTTTGATACTGGCGTATATGCTATTGACAAGCCTAAGTAAACACAGCCAGCAGAAGAGATTACACCCTCAGTGGGGGGCATGATTGTTAAGTAATAAAATGATAATTTTCCATTGTTCTCTCTATGTATTGAACTTTGGTGTTCCAGACAAATATAAGATAAGGAAGCAAGTGTGTGTACACAAAGTGATAACATAATGAGATCTGATATTACCTGAAGCTCAACCCATTGTAATAGGCTGTGGTTTCAAAGCACAAAAACAGCTACTTCAGATACACAAATAAACCTGAAAATGCAATTTCTCAAATATTTTATACTCTGCAGTTGGAATAACAAGTCATTTAAAATACATTTATGGAAAAACAATTTTACAGTGTACTGTCTCTTTAAAGTCTCTCTTCATTTGTTAATGACAATAATGGTTCTTTATTCCACTGTTGACTGTTCTATTATTCTGTTATAGTTTATTAAATAGTTTACTACACCATTTGATTCAGAATAGTTTTTTTCTGGTTTTCCTCCTCTAAAAAAATAGGTGTGTCTTATAGTCAGGTGCGTCTTATGGAGCGAAAAATACGGTAATGTAAATAATCCATTGAATATATATATATATTTGTGTGTGTATATGTATATACCGGTGTATATATATATATATATATATATATATATATATATATATATATATATGTATATGTATATATATATATATATATATATATACATATATTATACAGTATTTATTATAATTATTAATAATTATTAATATTATTTTTTAACATTTAATATTTACATATTCGCCTTAATATAACTAATTCTTCATCTTCACAGCGTTAGACCTAAAGCGTGCAACCAGAAGTGAGTTACACATATTTTGCAATCCAATGTTCTGCACATAGAAAAAAATATTTTATTATTATTTATATATATATATCTGATAATGTTCATGTAAAATATATATCTATACCTATATATCTATAGGAATAGATATATACTGTAGGTATATACAGATATATATCTAGAAATAACATTTTTCTTTACGTGAAAAACATAGGAATGTGAAACATTAATAACACTTTTTGGGTTATCGTGCGAGTGATAAGCGCTAGTTTTTTCTTCTTCTGCGCTCTCTCAATTGAAGTTCAAAGTCCTTTAGTTACTACGCAAAGGGTTTTGCTCACGTGCAAATGTTCTGCTTTCAATGTGTAATACGCACTAACCTGTGTGAGCACAAATATTACTTCTGCCGGTGTTTATGCTCTAGCGAAAGCGCTAAGTAGCGTGCCACTTGTGATCTAGCACTATGTATTTTATATATTCAATTACATTATTTTTTTCAATTTTTTTTTTTATTAAGGCTTTAATATTAGATACAATATAAAACCAAAAAAAATCTTTATTTATCCTACTACCATTGTACACAATCTTGTATAATTATCAGAATGTCCACAATATACATATTTCATTTACCCCATCACATATGGGTTGTTATGCATTGATCATATATTATACAGTGAAGAAAAATAAATATAATTAATTCCCTCTCTCCCCATCTTCAACTTGATAATTTATGAAAAGTTTATCCTTTGGACTTAGCAAATAGATACATTTTATGTCTCTGTATTTGGAGGGTTGAGTAAAGGGCCCATTAAAAAAAAGAAGACTGCATTTTCTTGATAAATTCAGCTATATTCTGTGTTTTCTTTGAATTTTCTTGATAAATTCAGCTATATTTGGCGGAAAGTTTACATTTAGGGAGCGCCTTCTCCAATAATATCTGCAGGAGTTTTTCTAGTTTTAGGTAATGGACATTTAAGTGCTATAGTAGCATCTTTTCTCGTATGTCTGTCGGTGTAGATGTCATGGATAGAGATGTAGGGTTCCACTAAGGAATATTGCTAAAGGTATAAATGACGTCCGAACTATGGGGTCAATTTATTAAAGTCTGGCGGACATGATACGCTGTAGCAATTCATGTCTGCCGGACATCGCTGAATGCGGACAGCATACGCTGTGCGTATTCAGCATTGCACAAGCAGTTCTAGTGAACTGCTTGTGCAATACCGCCCCCTGCAGATTAGTGGCCAGTCGGCCACTAGCAGGGGGTGTCAATCAACCCGATCGTATAGGATTGGGTGGATTTCTGTATGACACCTCAGAGGTGGCGTATGAGTTAAGGAGCAGTGGTCTACTTCTTAACTCCTGTTTCTGGCACGCCTGAAGGCTCGTGCAGAAACAGGGTTAATTGACCCAATTCAGCCAATAATAAATTGACCCCTATAGCTCTAGATTTATGTTAATAGCAAATAAAGGTTGACATAGGTCCTCATGTTATATTTAATAAATTCAATGTTGGATGCTATAATAGTCCAATAATCAGTGGATTATTGCAATATCTACTAGAGCTCTTAAGAGTTACGTCATGTCTAGAACGCTGTATGGACCCACCCCCCAATATTATTTTCTTTATCTTGCAAGTGGTCTGAGTTTTTAAGTCCTATTGGCTTTGAATACTTACAAATTTAGACTCAATCTATTCTGGGAATTTTCAATTACCAGTTATTGTGAAATACTGAGAAACCTTTATAAATAATTTGCATCTCTTTTCCCATTTTTTGCCAAGCCAATATCACATTCTAAAAGGGATAGGAAACCCCAAAATTGTCTTTCATGATTCAGATAGAGCATACAATATTAAACAACTTTCTAATTTACTTCTATTATTAATTTTTCTTTGTGCTTTTGCTATCTTTTGTTGAAAAGCAGGGATATGTGCTTATGATCCGGCCCAAATATATACTGTATATGTGTTTATGTATGTGTTTATGTACAGGGAGTGCAGAATTATTAGGCAAATTAGTATTTTGACCACATCATCCTCTTTATGCATGTTGTCTTACTCCAAGCTGTATAGGCTCGAAAGCCTACTACCAATTAAGCATATTAGGTGATGTGCATCTCTGTAATGAGAAGGGGTGTGGTCTAATGACATCAACACCCTATATCAGGTGTGCATAATTATTAGGCAACTTCCTTTCCTTTGGCAAAATGGGTCAAAAGAAGGACTTGACAGGCTCAGAAAAGTCAAAAATAGTGAGATATCTTGCAGAGGGATGCAGCACTCTTAAAATTGCAAAGCTTCTGAAGCGTGATCATCGAACAATCAAGCGTTTCATTCAAAATAGTCAACAGGGTCGCAAGAAGCATGTGGAAAAACCAAGGCGCAAAATAACTGCCCATGAACTGAGAAAAGTCAAGCGTGCAGCTGCCAAGATGCCACTTGCCACCAGTTTGGCCATATTTCAGAGCTGCAACATCACTGGAGTGCCCAAAAGCACAAGGTGTGCAATACTCAGAGACATGGCCAAGGTAAGAAAGGTTGAAAGACAACCACCACTGAACAAGACACACAAGCTGAAACGTCAAGACTGGGCCAAGAAATATCTCAAGACTGATTTTTCTAAGGTTTTATGGACTGATGAAATGAGAGTGAGTCTTGATGGGCCAGATGGATGGGCCCGTGGCTGGATTGGTAAAGGGCAGAGAGCTCCAGTCCGACTCAAATGCCAGCAAGGTGGAGGTGGAGTACTGGTTTGGGCTGGTATAAGCTGTTATGTTCTGTGTGTAGTCAGGATTAGAACATTCAGTTGTGTGCTGTTACCTTGTGTCTGATGTCTCTTGCACATATCACTGAGACTCTGCAGCAGGAACTTTAGATAACTTTTATTCAGCTACAGCCACATGGCTATTTACTAGCAGGTTCCATCAGTAAAACTAACATGGCTTCTGATGATGTCACAAAGACCCAGACACACCCAGAGGGTGTGGTGAACTGAGCTTAAAGCTGCAGCACTTCTAACATATAATGATAAAACAAGGTTAGTGCAAAGATACAGTAAAAGCTGCAGTAATCTTAACATCCCCTTTTTTCTCAAAAAAATAAAAATAAAAAATAAATAAAAATAAAGTGGATAATATTGTAACATGCAACAAGTAATAGACATACATGTTTATCACTAAACCATACACTTGTACTTAGAGCAGTTTATCTTTATAGTCTATGCACAAGACCTAGGTTGCAGCCTAGATTTTAGTCACAGTTATGTTTTCTGCGATAAGTCCGCCTTCGGATTAGGTCATTCCTTGCTGAATAATCTCTCACTGAATCCTCACATTGCCATCTAGAAAGTGGCCTTCTGTTTCTAGAGGGCCGTAGAGTATTTGGTTCAGGAGAAATAGTCTGTGGAGGAGTACCCAACGGTTGTTGATCATCTGTGATATTTTGTTGTTGGACAGAATCATTCTGAGGTTGATCTGTTTCAGTTGTGTTCATTGTATTTTCATCCTCAGAAGACTCAGGTGGGCACCAAACTCCATGCCAGATATCCTCACCATCTGAATCATTGGATATTTGTGTAGCTGGTTGAGATCTATGTCTCATTTGTTCTACATGGCGGGAAACTGTACCACCAGCTTGTAGTTGAACTTTAAACATTCTGTTGCCCATGCCTTGTATTATGACAGCTGGAATCCATTTATTTGGGCCACAGTAGTTTCTAACCTATACTCTGTCATGAATGACAAATTCTGAAACGCTAGAAGTGTTCAACTCTTGTTTGGAATGTTCTGGTCTAACTTTATCCAGTGGAGTTCTCAGGCGTCTTCCAAACATTAACATTGCAGGTGATAGCCCAGTAGTGGCATGGGGAGTGTTTCGATAGTTAAACAAAAAGTTAGAAAGGGAGTTTGGATTAAATTTTGATTTGTGAGAGACAGCTAAGTGGCGTTTTAAAGCTTGTACAAATCTTTCAGCCTGTCCATTAGAGGCTGGAAAATATGGAGCTGTCTTACAATGTTTGATGTTATTTGTAGCTAGAAATGTTTCAAATTCATGTGATATGAACTGTGGACCATTGTCTGAGACTAAAGTTTGTGGCAGTCCAAATCTTGCAAACATACTGGAAAGAACGACAATGGTTTGTTGTGTTGTAGTACTTGACATTTGAACTACTTCTGGCCACTTGGAATGAGCATCCACAGCTACCAAATACATTCGTCCATCCACTGGCCCTGCAAAATCAACATGGATTTTCATTTGGCCATGGCCAAGTTTTTGAGGTGTCCCTGCTGGGATTCCGCTGTGTCTGTGCACATGCATTGCAAGCAGCTACATAAGAAGCAATATCTGTATCCAATTTAGGCCACCATAAATATTCTCGTGCTCTTTGCTTCATTTTTACTACACCCTGATGTGAGCTGTGTAGTAACTTTAATGCTAATGTTTGCAGTAAGGTCGGAATTATCACTCGTGACCCCCATAACAGACAGCCTGAGTCATGCACAATTTCCTTCTTCCTTGTAAAATATGGCTGAAGGTCAGAGCGAACCACTTTAGGCCACCCATGTTGAACAAAAGACTTAATTTCCTGTAAGGTAGAATCAGAGCATGTATAAGTAGCAATCACTTTGGAATTTAGATTTAAAGGCTGTGGAGGAGTTTCTATAATTTTAGAAGATGCTGTCATGTGATGTACCATTGGTAATCTTGAAAACATATCCACATTTGTATGATCACTGTGGCATCGATATTTAATGGAGTAGTTGTAAGCCGCCAGCTGAAGTGCATAGCGCTGAAGTCGAGCAGCTGTTGTGTTGGAGATACCCTTCTGAGGGTGCAGAATGGACAAGAGTGGTTTATGATCCGTGATCAGAGTAAAAGGTCTGCCATATATAAATGTGGAATTTCTTCACAGCCCAAATTATTGCTAAAGCTTCTCGATCAATCTGGGCATAATTTCTCTCAGATGGAGTTAGAGATCTGGACGCAAAAGACACAGGACGTTCAGAACCATCGGGCATAATGTGTGAAAGTACTGCGCCTTAACCATATGGTGAAGCATCGCAGGCTAGTACCAAAGGCTTCTTAAGGTCATAGTGGACAAGGAGTCTTGATTCCAGAAGAAGTTGCTTTGAGCGTTCAAATGCTCGTGTACATAAGTCAGTCCAGGCCCACTGGTTTTTACTATCTAAAAGGCGGTGTAGTGGATATAGTAAATGAGCCAAATTTGGTAAAAATCTGTGATAGTAATTGAGCAACCCCAAATAAGAACGTAGCTGAGATACATTAACAGGGGTGGGAGCATGAACCAGCGCTTTCACTTTTTCAGCAGTTGTGTGGAGACCATTCTTGTCCACTACATGTGCACAATATTCTAAACTCTTGCAGAAGAACTCACACTTTTCCATGATAACTTTCAGTCCGAATTCCTGTAGGCGCTGTAAAACAGCTTCAACATTGGCTTTATGAGTGGCATCATTTTCACCAGTGATAAGCATGTCATCTAACATACCGTGGGTATGTGGAATACCTGCCAAGATCTCATCCATTATCCGTTGCCACACTGCAGGTGCTGGGGCAATGCCAAACACCATTCGCGTATATTGAAAAAGTCCTTTGTGAGTGTTGATAGTTAACAGGTGTCTGGAGTCTGGATGCACCTCTAACTGTAAGTATGCTTGATGCAAGTCAATTTTTGTAAATTTTTCACCCCCTGCCAGAGAACTAAACAATTCTTCAATCCGTGATAAAGGATACTGATCCACAAGTAATTGAGGGTTAAGGCCCACTCTGAAATCTCCACAGATGCGAATGTCCCCATTTTTTTTTCTGACAGGAACTATTGGGGAAGCCCATTCACTGCTAGACACTGGAACAATAATCCCCTGATTTCGTAGTCTTTCTAGTTCTGCTTCAATTTTAGGTTTAAGTGCAAATGGTACAACTCTTGGTTTACAAAATTTTGGAATAGCATTTTCTTTTAGGTGAAGCTGAATCTGCTTGTCTTTCACTAAACCTAGGTTCCCATCAAATACAGTCTTATATTTGTGCTTTAGTGAATTAATCCAAGTAGAATTTGAATTCCCACTTTGGTCCAGCAGTTTGTTAAGCGGTAACTGTTGTGGTAACTTTGGCATGCCCAATGCTTGGATCCAGGATCTACCAAACAAAGGTGGTCCTCCTTTAGGTAAAATGTAGAGGCGTAGCTTTTTAGTTATACCATTAAATGTCACTGTAGGTGATACACACCCAATAGGCTTTATTATTTCATTTGAATATGTTTGCATTGTGACAGCTGTTGGAACAATTGGTTGCCTTAGTCCCAGGCAGTTCCAATCAGCAGCTGTGATAACAGAGACTGCTGCTCCTGTATCAACTTCCATAATAAGAGGTTTACCATCTATATTCACCTTTGCTTGCAGTTCTGGAATTTTATTCTCAAGGCTGTAGATCTGTAATGTGTATAATGGTTTGTCTTCCTCTGAATCAGTGTGTGGTGTATCTACTTGCACATGAAAAGCTGCATGTGACTTGCTGCCTTTCTTACTTTTATCTCTGTCTAAGGAACTTCTGCACATTCTCTTTGTATGACCAATCTTCCCACACTCATAGCAGGTGCTGTTCCTAAACCTGCAGGCATTTGCTGTGTGATTTGTGTCACCACATCTGTAACAGGCGGTCTGTGACCCTTGTCTAGCTGGATACTGTTTATTAAGGTGCATACTTGTATGAAAAACATCTATTTCCTTATCACAAACTGTCTGTGCTGGGGCCTGGAGCATTTGTGCATCTTTAGCAGCAAGTTCCATGACTGTAGCTATCTCTATAGCACGCTTTAGTGTTAAATCATCCTCTGCTAATAGTCTCTTTTGTACTGTACAGTCCATGAGTCCAATAACAAACATATCACGTAAAGCAGTGTTTAAATAATCACCAAATCTGCAGCTACTTGCTAGTTTCTTTAAACTGATCACATAAGTTTTAATGTCCTCATGCTGCAATTGCTTGCGTGTGTAAAACTTAAAGCGTTCTGATATCTCCAGAGGCTTAGGTAGGTAGTGGTCAGATAACAGGCAGATCAGGTCAGACAGAGGTTTAGCATTAGGTTTATCTGGTGAGAGAATGTCCCTTAATGTAGTGTAAGCTGCTGAGCCTATAGTTGTCAGAAACACAGCCACTTGCTTATCAGCTCCTATGTTATTTGCTGTAGAATATAGCTCAAACTGTTCAACCCATGTGTCCCATCTGTCTGTGTCTGCTGCAAACACAGGTAAGGTGCCAATAAGTGCCATTATAGGGTCAGACCACAGATCCTCGTCGCCAGCTGTTATGTTCTGTGTGTAGTCAGGATTAGAACATTCAGTTGTGTGCTGTTACCTTGTGTCTGATGTCTCTTGCACATATCACTGAGACTCTGCAGCAGGAACTTTAGATAACTTTTATTCAGCTACAGCCACATGGCTATTTACTAGCAGGTTCCATCAGTAAAACTAACATGGCTTCTGATGATGTCACAAAGACCCAGACACACCCAGAGGGTGTGGTGAACTGAGCTTAAAGCTGCAGCACTTCTAACATATAATGATAAAACAAGGTTAGTGCAAAGATACAGTAAAAGCTGCAGTAATCTTAACAGTGGGGCCTTTTTGGGTTGAGGATGGAGTCAAGCTCAACTCCCAGTCCTACTGTCAGTTTCTGGAAGACACCTTCTTCAAGCAGTGGTACAGGAAGAAGTCTGCATCCTTCAAGAAAAACATGATTTTCATGCAGGACAATGCTCCATCACACGCGTCCAAGTACTCCACAGCGTGGCTGGCAAGAAAGGGTATAAAAGAAGAAAATCTAATGACATGGCCTCCTTGTTCACCTGATCTGAACCCCATTGAGAACCTGTGGTCCATCATTAAATGTGAGATTTACAAGGAGGGAAAACAGTACACCTCTATGAACAGTGTCTGGGAGGCTGTGGTTGCTGCTGCATGCAATGTTGATGGTGAACAGATCAAAACACTGACAGAATCCATGGATGGCAGGCTTTTGAGTGTCCTTGCAAAGAAAGGTGGCTATATTGGTCACTGATTTGTTTTTGTTTTGTTTTTGAATGTCAGAAATGTATATTTGTGAATGTTGAGATGTTATATTGGTTTCACTGGTAAAAATAAATAATTGAAATGGGTATATATTTGTTTTTTGTTAAGTTGCCTAATAATTATGCACAGTAATAGTCACCTGCACACACAGATATCCCCCTAAAATAGCTATAACTAAAAACAAACTAAAAACTACTTCCAAAACTATTCAGCTTTGATATTAATGAGTTTTTTGGGTTAATTGAGAACATGGTTGTTGTTCAATAATAAAATTAATCCTCAAAAATACAACTTGCCTAATAATTCTGCACTCCCTGTATGTGTTTATATATATATATATATATATATATATATATATATATATATATATATATATATACAGTATATATTTACACATATATTTTAAAGGGATATGATACTCACAAAAATGTATTTTGTGAATCAGACAGAGCATAACATTTTGAAAAAGTTTCCAATTTACTTCTGTTATAAAATTTGCTTAATTTCCATGATATTCTTTGTTGAAAATATACCTAGGTAGGCATCTGGAGCACTATATGGCAACATGTTTGCAAGAATGTTATTCATTTACAAGAACACTAGATGGCAGCACTATTTCCTGTCATGCAGTGCTCCAGACACCTACCTAGGTATCTCTTTACTACAGAATTTCATGGAAATTAAGCAAATTTTATGACAAAAGTAAATTGGAAACTTTTTCAAAAATGTATGCTCTGTCTGATTAACAAAATACATTTTTTAAGCTTCACATCCCTTTAAAATATATGTATATACACACATATATACACACACACACATATATATAAACACATACATAAACACATATACAGTATATACATACATTTTATATATATATATATATATATATATATATAAATATGTGTATGTGTGTAAATAAATAGACATATATGTATGTATATATATATATATATATATATATATATATATATATATATATATATATATATTATAAACACGCATACACATTTATTTGGGTATTTAAGAGGTTAAAGAGATTTCCATTGAAACTATTTTGCAAATATTAATATATTTTCCATGTAATGTGATAGTGTAGTAGATTCATGTTTTCCATCAGAATTCTCCTAAGTAACACTTTTTATAGCTTCATTACTTATTTTAAAAGCTGCAGCTACACTGTTTTATAGCCGTTTCAAAACTTGTGAATTACTTTTACATAGTGCTATGTCTAGGTATTATTTGACTTTTCTCAGTATACCAAGTATGAGAATGTTATTACTACGTTCATGTCTTGCTTAAGGTACTGAACTAAATGCACCATATCAAATTCACTTCCAGTCTACCTTATACCAATACTTGTGTTTTTCCTCTCCTGTAACTCTCTTTTGGTACGTGAATAGAGTCCCTGTCAATCTGCAAACTATTCACTGCACTCTGGTATTTTTCCTCTCCTGTAACTCTCTTTTGGTACGTGAATAGAGTCCCTGTCAATCTGCAAACTATTCACTGCACTCTGGTGTTTTTACTCTCCTGTAACTCTCTTTTGGTACGTGAATAGAGTCCCTGTCAATCTACAAACTATTCACTACACTCTGGTGTTTTTTCTCTCCTGTAACTCTCTTTTGGTACGTGAATAGAGTCCATGTCAATCTGCAAACTATTCACTGCACTCTGGTATTTTTCCTCTCCTGTAACTCTCTTTTGGTACGTGAATAGAGTCCCTGTCAATCTGCAAACTATTCACTGCACTCTGGTGTTTTTTCTCTCCTGTAACTCTATTTTGGTACATGTTATATGTATCTCATTGTTTCCTTATGCAATTGCTGCTGTAATACTGTGTCTTATGTGTTTAATTGGTTCCCACTTTTGTAAAAGTGCTCAATATATTCATATCCCTTTGTTACCTCCTGTCTCTATAACAAACTACTTTATTCAATTACTCCTTCTCCCTCTCCATCTGCATTGTTCATTAGCCCATCTCTCTTAAACTCACCTTACTTTTGTACTCATGAACTTTACCTATTTCTAAACACTCTCTCTCCCCCATGCACCTCGTCTCAAAAACAGGCTCATTACTGCAAATCTGAATCTCTTCTCATGTCACTCTCCCTCTTGCTTTTACTAACTGCTGGTGACATCTCCCCTAATCCTGGTCCCCAACAACTGCCTAGCCGTGCACATCCATGCGTACCGTCCCATAGAATCAGAAAACAAAACTCTACCAACCTTACTCGCATTCCTCTTGCATCTTAAGCCACTATCTACCCCTTTCACTTGTGCACTCTGGAACTCTAGCTCTGTTTGCAACAAGCTCACTTCTATACATGACCTTTTCACTCAACTGCTCCAATTGCCATCTAACTTACTACAGAACACAGAAAAAAAACACAGACCTGTTCACTCAACTGCTCCAATTGCCATCTAACTTACTACAGAACACAGAAAAAAAACACAGACCTGTTCACTCAACTGCTCCAATTGCCATCTAACTTACTACAGAACACAGAAAAAAACACAGACCTTTTCACTCAACTGCTCCAATTGCCATCTAACTTACTACAGAACACAGAAAAAAACACAGACCTTTTCACTCAACTGCTCCAACAAGCTCACTTCTATACATGACCTTTTCACTCAACTGCTCCAATTGCCATCTAACTTACTACAGAACACAGAAAAAAAAACACAGACCTTTTCACTCAACTGCTCCAATTGCCATCTAACTTACTACAGAACACAGAAAAAAACACAGACCTTTTCACTCAACTGCCCCAATTGCCATCTAACTTACTACCGGTAGCCTTCTGGAAAACAGTAATTGTAAACACATAAAGGGAATTTCTTTTATAGTATACTGTCCCTATATTGTTGAATCATCTAAAACAATTAAAAATAGACATAGCATCTTCAAGAGACCCATTTATCAAAAATAGAACATATGAAATTAAAGACAAATCAGGTTGCAGAAGTACAATTTACTGAGTATGAAAAAAAAAAAGAAATGACTAGCAGCAATATTATTTAGAAAAGGTTTGCAATATAGTATTTTAAATACAGTAAAAGACCCCCAATGGAGATATTGGACATAAATAAGTCCTATTTTAACTTTCTCTTCGGTTCTGGGTAAGTTTAGCAAAATAAGTAATAATTATAATTTGAAATTTCCTACATATATAAATAACTTAAAGTTTTGATTCTATTTAAAATTGTGATGAAATCATTTTACAGAAAACAATATCCAACATGTAGATCAACTACAGCTATTTTAGAACCTGCAAAGGTAGTTTTTAAGAGGAGAAATATTGTCTTATCTGATTAGGAAACAGAAAATCATACAAGCTGAGAATTTTAAAACATGACAAAATCTTAGCTGATCCCTCAGAGAATTATTTTGAAGCAAAAATAAAAAGAGAAGAGTATCAATTTATAAAGTCACTATAGATAATTAAAGGACGAAAGGGTGTTTTTTTAGATTTGGGAATAAAACAAGCAAATATTAGCTAATATAATTAAATCCCAAAGGGAGTCTAATCATGTTATAGCATTGAAGGAAGGTGATAAGATACTTAAACTTACAAAAGATATAACCACATTTTTTGTAAATAAATATTTCACTAATTGGTATACATCTGAGATAGTTAATAAAGACATTAAAGAAAGGTAGAATTAAACCTCACACATTGGATTATAAAAGCAGAAAGTGTTATAAAGTCAATGGGATAAGGAAAGGCATCAGGATAACTTGACAATAGGTTTTTATAAAATTCTAATAAAGGAAATATTGCCCCATTTAATGGATTTCACCAAGAAAGTGTGAAACCAAGTAATATTTTTTTCAGAAGCAATTATATGCCTAATTCCCAAACAAAATAAATATCTATATAACCGAGGCTCATATAGGTCTATATCACTGCTTAATGCAGGCTATAAGATATTGGTATAATCATGGAGGTCAGGATAATGAATGCTATAATTAGATCAATAGATAGTTAATAGATAGTTAATAGATCAGGAACAGACAGGTTTTATAAAACAAGATCTTCAGTTATAAATTTAAGGAAAGCTACGGTAGCTATTCAATAATATTATATGCAACAACTTTCTCTCACACAGGAAGAGGCCTTCTTACTTGCACTACATGCAGATAAGGCCTTTAACAGGGTGGAAAAGGATCACTTAAATACTTCTTTAACTAAATTTGGGCTGATTGGTAATTTTCCCAATTTTATCAATGTTTTATATGAAAACCCAAAAGCATCTGTTATTGTAAATAATAATCGCTCAGAAAGTATTAGGTTAAATAGAAGAACAAGGCAAGGTGGCCCCCTATCTCCACTTTTATTCAATTTAGCACTGGAACCATTATTGATAGATTACGAGTGGAGCTCTATCATTTTTGCGCAAACGATATTGGGTTTTCGCAATCGTTTCTGCGCAACTTAAATTACCCTCATATTACAAGTTGAAAGTAAATATGAATGTGTGATCACAATTACCGCAACTTCAGAGCTCTGGTTACTGTTACGTAAGTCAAAAAAGGGTAAAAAAAACACATCAAAATTGCAATTAAAAGTACATTTACACTCATAATAACACTATCTTATAAAAACTATTAAAAATAATATTGCACTTTGGGTCCTGGTATCGACGTGCACAAATCACGCATTACTTAAATTCTCATAAGGAGCGCAACGCATTGTTCAGACATAGAACGCAATTTGAAAAGTTATGCGTAATGAATCAAACCCCAACCCACCTAATCTCGCAACTATACAAAATCCTTCTGACTGGAGATGGGTCGGAACTTCCGACATATGCAATGGACTGGCAGACAGAGCTAAAGACAGAAATATCGGCCGAAGACTGGTCTAAGATCTTTGTGAGAGTTAAGAAAGCCTCTATATCAGTGAAAGTACAGGAAATGCACTACAAGCTTTTGAGCCGCTGGTATCTAACTCCTTCCAGGCTCCTTAAGATTTACCCTCAGGTGGGGGGGGGCTGCTGGAGGGGGTGTGGAGAGGAGGGAACAATTCTCCACATTTGGTGGGAGTGCCCGCACATAAGATTGTACTGGGAGGAGGTGCTGGGAACAATGAGCAAGCTTCTGAAAATTATAATTCCCCCAAACCCTAGGTACATGATATCCCACGGGTTCCCCAAGATAGTTGGAGAGGACAAATACTTCCTTTTTCTGCTAATGTTAAATAGCACGAAGGCGCTTATTCCCGTCCATTGGAAAAGCTCATGGACCCCAACCCTACGGGAATGGAGGCTCAGAGTGGGGCACTCACTTGGATTAGAGAGATATCACTTCCTTAAGACCGGGAGGATTGCCACACATGAAATGATGGTCCTGACGTGGGAGGGTAGGGTATTATAGCTTAAAATGTAAGGACCCAATAGGTCTGGCGCACGCCACTCAACATACCTCTGCCCCCCACGCTGTGTCTATCACATTTTCCCCTCCACC
Organism: Bombina bombina; assembly: GCF_027579735.1. NCBI lineage: Eukaryota > Metazoa > Chordata > Amphibia > Anura > Bombinatoridae > Bombina > Bombina bombina. The sequence goes on along the minus strand of NC_069502.1, from coordinate 139,222,997 downwards.
TCTTGCCCCCTCCCCCTGGTCCTTCCTACCCTCTCCCTCATCATCCCTCTACTCCTTTTCTGCCCCGCTCCCCCTCCTCACCCCCTTTTTTTTCCCCCTTATACCCCTAACACTCCTTTACCCCCCCCCCTTCCATTTTCTCTTTCATTCCTTATACACTTCTGTGTGTATACATCAGGCACCATGACACGCTCAGCTATGTGTAGGTGAAAAGCTGAGCTCCTTAACTGACAATAAATTTGCCTGACGTATAAATTATAAATTAAAAATAGTACGATTATTTTAAGCCTGTATAAACCTGTTGTGTATATCTAGAGCATCTCTGCTCGCCACAGCAAGCTCATGGATTTTGATCAGTTACTGCTTTGATTGTAATGAAGGCCGAGACCACACAGCACATCTCACACTGACCCACTGTCTCGGTTAGAGACTTAACATTGATCCTGTTGCAATGGTCTACAATTTGACTTATGATATAATGCTCAATGTAATGTTCATCCATATGTGTAAATTACTGTTACAAAATATGTTGTACAACTTGTCTTGCCACAAATAAAGCTTGTTATTTAAAAAAATAATAATAATAATATTGCACAAAAATGTTATAAGGGTTCAAAGATATGAGATCTCAGATGTTGGGGAGCAAAAAGGGATATAGGGGCCGATTTAACAAGGGTCGAATGACTCTGAATGTAACTGTTTCCGGGCGAGACTGGTGCTCCTTAACTTGTCCACCGCCTCTGAGGTGGCAGACAGCAATCCCCCCAATCTCATACGATCGGGTTGATTGACACCCCCTGCTAGCAGCCGATTGACCACAAATCTGCAGTAGGCGGCATTGCACTACTTGTGCAATGATAAATGCCAACAGCATATGCTGCATTTAGCAATGCAGGGCGGACATAATTTTCTGTAGCAAATTATGTCCGCCCGGGGTATGATAAATCTACCCCATAGTGTCTTACTTACTCAGAGCTGAGCCATAGTTTTGAAGTGTGTTAGTACGGTTTTAACAACTTACTTAACTTAACTTACTTCTCTTTTCTCTTACCTAGAGGTGTATCAACGGAGATACCTCAGAGGCGGCGGACAAGTTAAGGTTGCCTGTACCAGTGAATAATTTTCACTATAAACTATATCCTTTTGTGCGTCTCATACAGTCCTTTTTACTATTACAATTATAAACCACAAAAATCCTAGAAAGGAGCTTAATGTTCTATAAAATGCTTTGAGAGTTCTTTATTGCAAATGATGAACAAACTTAGTAGAAATACCAGGTGACAAGGTTTTCTTTAACTTTAAGTTAATTTCTATGTTTTTGTGCTATATACCTTTAATAAGAAGTGGTATCAGGAATGAAGCGCATTAGAAGCTTGCTAAGTTTCCTTTGTGTTCATTTGATTTGCTCACTGTACCCACCTGTCACTGAACAAGATGTTCCACTTGAATTGGCTTTACTGCTATGGACTCTCAATGGACTAACACTGCCCTACCCCAGTGAGCCTGAGATCCCCTGAAAAGTGGACTCATGCATAACAAATGGTTTAGAGACATAGGGCTTAATGTTCTACTCTGCGGATCGTGGTGTAGGGAACAAACACTGAACGTCCACTGCCCGCATGTACTATTGCAGAAGGATTGCCATATGCAACGCAGCCCCCTGCTCTCATGTAAACAATCAAGCAAGAGCAGGGCTTGTCAATCATTCAGAGCAAACCTGATGTTAAGATGCAGCAGCTGTATGACCACTTCATCTTACATTGTGGTAAGCAGGCTTGCATGGGCTCCAAAGCAGCATTCTATGAATCTAAGCCAGAGAGGGAGATGAGAGCAAAAGATTGCTGCAAAGCAAAGTGTGAACTGAGCCCTGATGATGCTGATTGCCTGTTTGTTTATTTTTATTTTCCCCATGCAGATGCAAGAATTAAGAAGAGCTGAATGCAAACTACTTAGAGAAGTTACTCTGGTGAGTTAAAGGGACAGTCTACACCAGAATTGTTATTGTTTGAAAATATAGATAATCCCTTTATTACCCATTCCCTAGTTTTGCATTACCAACACAGTTATATAAATACACTTTTTTACCTCTGGGATTACCTTGTATCTAAGCCTCTGCAAACTGCCCCCTTATTTCAGTTCTTTTGACAGACATCCATTTTAGCCAATCAGAGCTTGCTCACTGGAACTCCACGTGCGTGAGCACAGTGTTAGCTATATAATAAACATGAACTAACACCCTCTAGTGGTGAAAAACTGTCAAAATGCCCTGAGAGAAGAGGCGGCCTTCAAGGGCTTATAAATTAGCATATGAACCTCCTAGGTTTAGCTTTCAACTAAGAATACCAAGAGAACACAGCAAACATTGGTGATAAAAGTACATTTGAAAATTGTTTAAAATTACATTTTCTATCGGAATAATGGAAGTTTATTTTGGACTAGACTGTCCCTTTATCCTTTGTTTGAAATAAAGCAAATCCATGTATACATCATTAAAGGGATACTGAACCCAAATTTTTTTATTTTGTGATTCAGATAGAGCATGCAATTTTAAGCAACTTTCTAATTTACTCCTATTATCAATTTTTATACGTTCTCTTGCTATCTTTATTTGAAAAAGAAGGCATCTAAGCTTTTTTTTTTGGTTCAGACCTCTGGACAGCACTTTTTTATTGGTGGATGAATTTATCCACCAATCAGCAAGAACAAGCCAGATTGTTCACCAAAAATTGGCCGGCATCTAAACTTAATTTCTTGCATTTCAAATAAAGATATCAAGAGAATGAAGAAAATTTAATAATAGGAGTAAATTAGAAAGTTGCTTAAAATGTCATGCTCTATCTGAATCACGACAGAACCATTTTGGGTTCAGTGTCCCTTTAAACTTTTTCTTTCTCACAGCTGCATCATGAGTAAAGGAGAATTTATGTTGAGTAAAGTGTCCCTTTAAACATATATACTAGAATGTCCTTTTAAAATTGATAGAAGGGGGCGGAGCTAACCTAGCAAGGGAACAAGACGTGCTGTGTCTGAGCTCCTGCTAAAGTTTACAGCTTTTACAAGATTAAAGTGGTCTACAGCACATAAATTCAGCAGCTCTATACATCTCTGAGCTGGGATCGATTTGGAGCATCAGCCGCACAAAAATTGGCAACCCACCCGATATCGGGCAAAGGACCACAGAACGGACCCAGCAGATCTCCAGGAGCCGGACCGGAGTCGGGAGATCCGGCGCTCCAGCCTGCCCTCACCTGCAACAGTTAGAACAGCTAAATAAAGGAAGATCGGTGAGTGGCATACATAGTGTGGGGCACATTAGGAAGAACTTATAATTACTGGCGGTGTAAAACTGAAAAAGGCGCAAAATATCGCCATTAGCCATAGACGTCACAGTCAAATACCGGAAGAGAAGGTGGGGGCGAACACCGTAGCGGAAAATCAGATAAGAAGTTGTGGGCTGCATAGGGGTACAAGGGAAGCCGGAACATTTCCACCACTAAACCGAAGGCAAATATAAGCCGACAGAATAGACTTAAAGGTGGAAGGCTACTATCACTGTTAGCGTGAATACTTGACTCAAGTGAAGCCTCATAATCTGACTCCGGTGCGGCCCAACCACTATATACCCTAATAGGAACCAAAGGTGTATGAATCAGCCCCTACAGTCACAGTCTCACTACATACTCTAACTTATTAAGTAAAAGGAGAAGAGACAAAACCGCATACAGCCCCATCTTTAAATGAACTTGTGAACAGTGTGGAAGCTCCCTAACACAACTTCACTACAGCACTGACCCCTGCTGGTCTCACCTGGAACCACACAGAGTAATTTGTTAACGGCAAGACACATCCAAGTTAAAGTTGTATAAAAGAAGCTCTCCTTCACCACCCTCTCCCCCCCCCTTTCCTGTCAGACAGCAGTGCTGACAGGTCATATCCCATATACCCTTTGCCGTGATCATCCTGTGAGGATAAATCCCCTGGGGAGAGGGGGGCTGATAACCTGCAACGCTGTACCGCCAAGCTGCTGCCTCCACTGAAGATTAAACACTATCTAGACAGAATCAAATCAAAACAAAACAAAAAAAATAGCGATCTAGAAGGAGGATGAATATTGATTAAAATGTAAACAACATCCTACCCTTTGCTGGGGGACCTAAACAACTAGCTACCTTTAAGAACAACATCAATGTAAATTGTTACATAGGATGGAAATTAAGAGCAATTCTCTCATCTATCTAAATAAATTGCCTGCCTAAACTAGAAAATTGACAAGCAAATCTGGATTACAGTCATCCATTATTCTGGATCACATCATTTATAACTCTATATCCCACAAGGGGCAGCCTCTCCAACTGATTAGGGGGTAGTCACAATTTCTGCCCTTTAGTGCTCTATAGCCTTCATTCAGCCACTACTAGGATGACCTCTAAAAGATCCGCTAAGGGGGATAAAACACCAAAATCTACAAGTATGTCCACGTTCTTTAAATCCTCACAAACAAACAACTAATAGATGCAGAAGGGGAGGAAGAATCTGAAACAGACTCTCAACCATCTCTACAAGACAAAAGCCCGCTCACAAAGGCTGACCTCAGGAATCTAGTGTCCAAAAAGGACATAGCGGACAATTTCGGAAAATTATGGGAGAAAATAGATTCCATCCATACATCAGTAACCAGCAGTCTCTCTGAAATTAAATCAGATCTAATGGAGATGGGAAATAGGATTGAGACGTTAGAAGACCAAAAAGATTCTATGGTGGATCAAATGGACGAAATGTCCCAAACCATGTCTACACAACAACAACTCCTGGAAGAATTTCAAGATAAAATAGAAGACTTGGAGAACAGGAGCAGAAGGAACAATATCCGCCTTAAAGGAGTTCCAGAGGAAATAGGTACCGCAGAAATCCCAGCTTATCTCTCCCAACTCTTCACTCAAATCACAAGCTCCCCAGCAGATTACACTTTCCACATTGAAAGAGCACACAGAGCGCTGAAAGCTAAACCCAAACCAGGCCTCCCCCCAAGAGACATTATACTCAAACTTACCTTCTTCCCCGACAAAGAAAAAATTCTGCAAGCTGCAAGAAAACACCCAACATACAAGTTCCAGGGCAATGTAGTCCAGTTTTATCAGGATCTCAGCATCAGGACACTACAAAGAAGAGGAGCCCTCCGTCCTCTAACCACCCTACTTAGAAAACAGCAGATACCATATAGATGGGGATTCCCATTTGCATTGCATATCTTGAAAGACTCGAAAACAGTCACTCTCAAGGATCCTGAAGACATACCAGAAATATGCAAAATTCTATCTCTAGAAACACCTAACACTTTAATACCCACAATCACCACAGGGAAGAACAAAGATCCAGAAAGACCTCCAGAACCCAACAGATGGCAGACAATCATCCATAAGAGACAGAATTTAAGAGAACTTAGAGCAAAAATTCCTTAGACGACTCCTAAGCCATCTTGAATCAAGGACTATATGCTAGACATCTCTTAGGGAGTCTGCTCAATACCCGAGGGGGACATTTGGACTTGGAGTAGAAATCTACCCCAATTGACTCTTAACATCCCTGATGGTAAAAAGGGGGGTGACTCCCCTAACCCATAGTAAGACCTATCTAAAGGGGATATACTTTCCATGCCTCCCACTAATCTAAAAGATGTTACGGGAATTTAGGTTCCCCCAGTGTTACTTATCACGTATTTCTATGATGTTTATTTGTTCATTTATACAGGGCCCTCATGTTGAGGGCTCCAAACTGTTATTTATTAAGTGTTTATTACTAATGTTTTTTCTTATTGATTCCCTTCCCACTCCCCTCCCCTGTGACGACACGACTATAACCAACACAGTCAATGCAGAAACCAACTCATGCGATCCTGATCTCCTGATCTCCACCCAGCAAGGTATCCAACCCAGGGCTCTACAGGTAAAACATTTCTTACTACAACATCCACATATAGACACAACACTATGATCCCTAAAATTAAGATATTATCCCACAATGTCAGGGGATTGAACACTAACGTTAAAAGAAAGATAGCGATGACACAATACAACTCTCTACAAGCTAACATACTGTTCCTCCAGGAAACGCATCTACTTAAAGATAACATCCCAAAATATTGGGCAAAACATTTTGACAAGCACTACCACTCCACTGCAACGTCCAAAAAAAGTGGCACATCCATTTTGATACATTCATCTCTCAAGTTTACCACAGAATCTATAATAACAGATACTGAGGGGAGATACCTAATCGTTAGAGGTAAGATACTAGAATCAGAAATCACATTATGTAATATATACGCACCAAATGAGAACCAACATAATTTTTTTCACAATATATCACATTTACTTACCCAATGGTCACATACTAAAATATTTTTGGCAGGAGACTTCAATATCACTATGCTACCTATTAAACCCACAGACACCAAACCTCTGACCAATAAACAGACGAGACATAATCGCATAGTCAAATCAATCAAAGATACCTTACTTCCTCACTCCCTGATTGAGACTTGGAGCACCATGTACGGTCAAACTGATGACACAACTTTCTACTCAGCAGCACACAAAACTTATGTCAGACTTGACTATATATATACCAGCCAGATCTTACAACCCTTACTGAACAACTCACAAATACACACTTGTGTATGGTCCGACCACTCTATAATCACCCTAACGATTAATGGCATTACAGACCCACTCAGAAGTAGAACGTGGACTTTTGATCCATCTTACGTTAAAAATACCCAAACATTCGATAACATACTACAACAATTAACAGAATACTGGTACATAAATACAGAAGCTACAAGTAACCCAGGGATTGTGTGGGCAGCTCACAAAGCAGTCCTCAGAGGGATACTAATTAAAGAAAAAACAAGACAGATTCAAAAACATAGACAACAACTACAACAACTTTACACAGAGATCGAGGAATTAGAAAGGCGACATAAATACAACAAAACTAAGACTAACCTCAAACTACTCCAAACTAAAAGATCCACATTAACCTCACTACTTCATGCACAAGCTACCAGAGCCATTCATAAAATCCAGGCACAATACTTTATGTTTGCGAACAAACCCGACAAATACATGGCACATAAAATCAGAGAAAGGTGCAAGGCCTCGGTGATCCCACTAATTGAGACACATGACAACACCACTACCTCACACCCACAAGAAATTGTAGACACTTTCGCAAGATACTATGGAGAACTATATAAAGGGGAAAAAGTTACACGTAATCAGGAAACAGAAACAAAGTCTTCAGAATTTTTCTCACAAACTCAGTTACCTAACATAACTTTAGAACAGAGGGAAGCAATCAACGCCCCAGTCTCCACTGTAGAAATACTGGGAGCCATCAAAGACCTTAAATCGGGAAAAGTGGCAGGACCAGATGGCTTCCCAGCTGAATATTATAAATTATTCAAAAACTCACTCACCCCACACTTGGTTAAGTTCTGCAATCACTTTATGGAAGGAGGAGATATTCCCCCAGATCTATTAGCGGCCAAGATAGTTGTGATACCCAAGCCGAATAGAGACCACAAAAAATGCCAAAATTACCGCCCAATATCTCTCATAAATCAGGATCTTAAGATCTTCACAAAAATAATTGCAAATCGGCTCAAACACATCATCCCCCACTTGGTTCATCCGGACCAAGTGGGATTTATTAAAGATAGGGAAGCCCCAGACAACATCCGAAAGGTTACCAATCTAATACAATTCTTAGGAGAGACAAGAACGCCTTCTCTGCTCCTATCTTTGGATGCAGAGAAGGCGTTCGACAGAATAGACTGGGACTATATGTTCTTAACACTACACCATATGGGCTTTGAGGGAGGATTCATAAAAGCTCTAAAAGTAATATACTCATGCCCAGAGGCCCAAGTTTCCTCAGCAGGATACAAATCAAAACCCTTTCCAATACGAAACGGTACCAGACAGGGGTGCCCTCTGTCCCCACTACTATTCGCGCTCTGTATAGAACCACTAGCAATCGCGATCCGTTCACACCCAGACATATTAGGAGTTAAAATAAATCCATTAGAATACAAACTTTCTCTATTTGCGGATGATGTCCTGTTGACCTTGACGAACCCATTAATATCTCTACCGAACCTCTACCAGACAATAAAGACATTTTCAACCATCTCAGGATTTAAAATCAACCCAGACAAGTGTGAAGCCCTACCCATTGCAATACCCCAACAAACTAAAATAATTTTAGAAACACAATTTCACTTTAAATGGATGAAACACACACTAAAATACTTAGGTATCCAGATTCCAACTTGCTCCACTCAGCTATACAAAGTAAATTATACCCCACTATTTAAACAAATTAGACGAGATATGGCAAAATGGAAGAGCTTTAATTTCTCCTGGCTAGGTAGAATAGCGGCGGTTAAAATGAACGCCATGCCTCGAATACTGTATTTATTCAGAACCCTCCCGATAAAAATAATAAAACCAGAACTGGAAACACTGCAAAAAGACATCTCAGCATTTATTAGGGGAGATAAGACGAGCAGGATAGCAAAATCCACCTTAAACAGACATAAGTCACTTGGGGGCATAGGTGCACCAAACTTAATAGAATATTACAATGCAGCCAGACTAGCGCAAGATACACTACTCCTGAAAAGGTCAAAGGGAATAATATGGCCCAAGTTAGAAGCGAACATAGGGGGGTGGGAAGAAGCAGACTCAATTGTTTGGGACCCAGAGAGGGCTCAGAAAGATAGAAAGACATCTACACCCTACACCACAAACCTCACTGTAAAGATCTGGAAAACAGCGAAAACGAAATATAAACTACTACAGCAACATTCTATATCAATACCACTTAGATATCTAATATCAGAAGACCTCTGGACCCAAATCAAAAAATGGGAAAACAAAGGTTTATACAGAGTGGCGGACTACTTAACAGGACATAACATACTGACGTTTAACCAACTACAGACAAAGATTGACCCCCTGAAGCTACACTGGTACTTATACCTACAGATACACTCTGCTCTACAATCATATTTAAAACACCCTAGAGAACAGACCTCCACACCTATCGAAACCTTCTGTAAATCAGAAGAACGCAACAAACATACCATATCTCTACTATATGTATCTATGCAGACCACCCACAACACCACCAAGACCACAACTATGCTGGCCTGGGAACAGGAACTACTTATCTGCAAAGACAAAAAGGCATGGGAATCATTGTTTCAAAACGCAGAAAGAGGGTTGATAAGTGTAGACCTTAAAGAAAATATCACCAAAACAATTCATAGATGGTACTTAACTCCTACACGAACGGCTCATATACATCCCCAAGGCAGCAGATTATGTTACAGAGGCTGTGGAGACATAGGGACATACAGACACATGTGGTGGGACTGCAAAGATGTTAGGGGTATATGGAGCAGACTATCCGCATTTCTCAGTCAGATGCTAGAAGAAAATATTAGTCTAACGATCCAACAAGCTTTGTTACATGAACATCTCAGTAAATTCCACAAACATATCAATACATTTATTAAGATCTTATGCACAATCACGAGGATATGCATAGCTAAATATTGGAAATCTGGAACTCCAACCTGGACTGAGATATATAATAGAATCCAACACACATACACCATGTACGAGACAGCTTCATATACATTAGATAACAGGGAAACCTTCCAAGCAGTGTGGTACTATTGGATAAGCAAAGGGTCCAGTACCTCACAAGATAACCGGAGATCAGGGATCTAAAGGACCATCAAACTATAGTCGTGTCAAACACTTTGACGCACACATACTATGATCTGTGACATAAGATGACATCACCCATCCCTATCCCCCCTCCCTTATAACCCCCTTTCTTTTTTTTTCTTTTATAGTTTCCCCTTTATTTCTTATTTATTTCTTTTTTGTTCTTGATCTATCTGTTCTCAGTTGTTATACCGTAAGGTTTCAAATTCATATACATGATTACTCTAAGATAATAATGATTCAGCCAAAAACATCCAGCTAGTGAAATACAGAGTTAAGAAACATTCTGTACCAAAGATTAGAATGTTATAACACAAGGAAGAAATGCTAGATAGAATATATACTCTAATAATCTATTGTTAAATGGCTGATAATGCTTGATGAATCAAAGACAGTTCTAAGATAGAATCAATTAGCAGTGAATAATGATGTAGGGATGAGATAATTGTGTAACTATGTAGCAATGCGGTTTGGCTAGGATTTTTCACTCTTATATCATTGAATACTTGTAATGCAATATTCCCCAAAATCAATAGACAACGGAAGAATAGATATTGTATGTTATGTTAATTCATTTTATGCATTCTTGTTCTCTGAAAAATATAAAACAATAAAAAACTATTTAAACATAAAATTGATAGAAGGGCAAATTATATATGGATATGATTTTTTGTTTCAAATATTTAAATTTTGTTTGCAACTAGGTAGTTGTCATATAAATATTTTGCGATGTTTTACACCCTTGTTTGTTACAAAATATGCTTGATCTTACCGACCTCTCCTCATTTTTATCAGACTAATCCATACATCTGACATCTTATATTTGGGTTTGCTCCTTGTCTCTGCTATTCTCAGCACCCAATTCTTTTTTTTTTTTTTTTGGCGGGGGGGGGGGGGTGTCTGAGTGTTCTGTGAGTCTTGTGAAACCATAAGCAATGTCATATATACGTAAATTATTTGAGCATAGCTAACTAATGGGTTGATCAGAATCTTTTAGATTGTTCCCCTTTAAGGATTTGCAAAATCTATTCATCACTAATATTGGCTTCAGAAAGAGAAATAGTTTGTTGAAATAATTGCAAGGTGCCTTCATTGAAGGGTACACAATGATTTTCCTAAGTAAAGAAGAGTCACATACACAATTAGAAAGCAAATATTACAGCAGCAGTATTGAGTAAATGTAAAATCAACAAACGTGTTCTATTTCTTAAAGCATTAATTGCAGTGCAACCAAAATAGCAAGCAGCAAAGGTAACATTTACTATATGGTCTATTGAATGTTACTTTTTGAAGAAACATGTATTTATTACAAATATTTTAGTAACATTTAGGTGTTGATTTCTAACTGTTGCTGAGCTTATAAACAATTTGCAGACCACTAATGGCTATGCAGCAATATAGGCATGGATCCAGTTGCGCTGTGGTAAATTGTAAATTATGGCTACTAAATACCTGTTGTTGTTTTTACATCACAGTAAATACAAAATAATCTGAGTGCTCTTTCTTCAGTCAAAGGATTTTAAAGAGACAATTTGTAACTATCAGCAATACTAGAGACATTTAAGTCACAATTAATTGTACATGATTCAGACTGAGCATGCAATGTTAAAAAAATGAATTTAATTTTTATAATCAAGTTTGCTTCATTTTCTTAGTTTCCTTTGTTGAATCTTAGCTCCTGGCCATGAGATCATACCTAGGTAGGCTTAGGAGTGCATATGTGTTTTGAGCTCTATAGGTACAACATTTTTTGCAAACACTGGTGCCATAGAGTGCTCAAGACACAGGAATGCTTGTTATCATACCTCAGTATGCTGCTATGAAATACAGTTAAAGGAACAGTAAAGTCAAAATTAAACTTTCATGATTTGGATAGAGCATGCAAGTTTAAACAACTTTCCAATTTACTTCTGTAATCAAATTTTCTTTGCTCTCTTGCTATCTTTTATTGAAAAGTAAAACTTAGTAGACTTATAAGAGCTCAGAAGTGTGCACGTGTTTTTAGTAATTTATGGGAGCAGTGTTTTGCAACATTCTTTGTACTGAAGACACGTGCCTTCAGGGGCTTAGAAATTAGCATATGAGCCTACATAGATTTGGCTTTCTACTAAGAATTCAAAAATAACAAAGCAGATTTGATGATAAAAGTAAATTAGAAAGTTGTATGCCCTACCTGAATCATGAAAGTTTAATTTTGACTAGACTGTGCCTCTAAAGAAAAATATTTTACAATAAGTAAATTTCACCCCAACTTTTAAAAAGTCAGTTGAACAGTCAATTTTTACTGAATAGACCCCAATGTGAAGACCGTTAAATGATCAAAATTCTAAATCCCATCCTACCTAAGGCAGTGGGAAGAACATTATAAAGTGTTTTTCTTTCTTTTTTAAAATGATTAAACTGAATTTCATTTTCAGGTTAATGCCAATTTAAGTTTATATAAGTCTTACAAATGTAATGAACATTCACCTTATTTAATAGAATCTAAAAGAAAAAAATAATGAAAAAGCAACAAATTATAAAATAACAGACACTGAATTAAAAAGCCTAATTACTCTGATATATACATATTAATTTCTTTACTACCATATATGGCTGTAAGTCTTCAATATAAAGCAAACTACATTTAACTGTGTTTGACTTGTATAGACATTTAAAAGGACAGTATACTAAAAAAAAGATTCAGATGCAGAGTATAAAATGTATGAGATTTGCTTTTTTAAGGCTTATTTGTGTATATGAATTAGCTGATTTTGTGTTTTGAAGCCACAACCTAATAAAATGGATTGAGCTTGTAGGTTTAATCAGATCTCATTACTTTATCACATTGTGTACATATACCTGCTTCTTTATCTTATATCTGTTTATAAACTAATCACCAATACTTGGAGAGAACAATGGAAAATTAACATTTTATTACCTTACCTCTTCTATAACCCACTGGGAGTGGAATTTATTCTACTGGCTATGTTAACACAGCTTGGCCTCCAGGCCAAAAACTTTTAGAATAGGTGGGGATACCACAGGCTAAATAAACTAATTCAAATGCCAATATAAGGTTAATGGAAATACTTGTAAACAATTTAATACACTCCAGCAGGTAAAGTGGATCATTGGGAACAAATTAAAGGGGAGAAACATTTTGAGTAAACTGTCCCTTTAACCTTTTCTAGTTCCCTGATGAATAATAGATAACTTCTTTGATTTACTCTGATGTTTGGTGCAATATACAGTATATATGTCATCATATACTTAACAGAGGAGAAAACGGGGCAAATTAGAGGTAAATAAATATCTGGTAAATGTAAAATCTATAGGCAAAAATTCTCAAACAGTTCAAACAATTTGACTTGATGGAAAATCTAGTATAGAGCATCTAGAAATTAAGTGATTGATGTTCATAGTTTGTTGAGTTAATTACTATAAAAACACTATTTATTGTATGATTAAAAAATAGAAACTAAGGGGAGGATTTAGCATGCCACTGCTCCTGTTTCGCATAAGACCGCTGCTCCTTAACTCATCCTCCACCTCTGAGGTGGCGGACAGCAATCATCCCGATCAGATACAATACGTATGATTGACATCCCCTGCTAGCGGCCACAATGTGCAGGGGGTGGCATCGCACAAGCATTTCACTAGAAATGCTTGCGCAATGTTAAATGCCAACAGCGTATGCGCTACAACGGATCATGTCCATTCTGACATTTGTTATATTGGCCCCTAAATATAGATAACAATTCTTGTTTGCATCATCACCATTTCTGTTGAATGATGCCGCAGGAGATACTGTGACAGTGATATCCTACCTTTAAAGGGACATTGTACACCAGATTTTTCATGGCATAATTAGCGCTGCAGAATCTGTTGGCGCTCTACAAATAACCTATAATAATAATAATTGTTTTGTAGATTTATATATCCCATCTGGTAGTATTTTTGTAACAATGTATAGTTTTGCCTTTTTTTTATAACATTGTGCTGATTTTCAGACTCCTAACCACGCCTCAAAGTATATAATGTAGACTGAAGTCTACTGATTCCTGCTTGCTCCAGTTTGTGTAATCAGTCTTTTCATATGCAGGGAAGAGGGGAAGGGGGAGTGTCTGCTCTTCCTGCTTTTTAAACCCCTTTCACTGGGTGTCCAAGCCTAACCTCATCAACAGTGTCAAACTAAAAGATTCTAAGTAAGTTTTTAAAAGGTTTTATACTCGATTTCAAGATCAGTATCTGTGTATATTCTTCCTTATAGTAGTCTATTCCATGCAGTTATATGAAAATTGGTGCATACTGTCCCTTTCAATTACACATATTTATCAAAAAGAAGATAAATCATTGGATGCTAGTCTATTTCTTACCATAGCTTGGAAATACTAAAGGAACAGAAAATTCCATATGTGTCATATTGATTGTTGTTGGGAATAACAACATGACAGAAAAATAACATGATTTCTGAAATATCTCAGCCAACATATCTCCATGGCTGCAATGATACTGATACAGCAAAGTGACAGATAATATTGCCAATATGAAGACCAGCCTTATTTTCCATTGAGTCGGTAGAATACACATACCTAGTTTTTCTCAAAGGAATTACTGGTATACTCCTTCCCCAATATTTTTTTTTTCATAATTAAATGATATAACTTTCTATTAAATAAAAGTGCCAGATTGTTGTTATATATGCACCCTACAACCCAATTGCATCAATTAATCACCCCTTTAAATTGTAGCTTTCCAGCCCCAGCTGTTGCAGCCCACCGGGAAATCTCCTGGTATCCTGGTAGACCAATCCGACCCTTCCACAGAGTGTGTACAATGTAAAAAAGGCTGCCAGAGGGAATTGTCTAACATGGCTCTTTCTGGTACAAACCTAGTTCTAACCATAAACTCAGTCTCTAAACTTAATCTGCCACTGCTAACTTTAACCTCACCTTGACTGGAGATCATCAGCAGCATAATTATTTTACTGGGATATTATTGGCAGACAGATTATTGCATACACAAATGTTCTGCCTATTACATTCTGGACATGAGATTGAGGCTGGATATCTTGCAGTCATTTTATTGCAGCAGAAAACCTTTAACTTCATAGCAATAAAGATTAAACCTTCAAATACATCAAGATATGTGTTAAATAGGAAACATTTATAATTGCTCTAGTCTATATGCAGTATATATCTCAGCAATTAGACTTAACCCACATATTGACATAGCAACCCTTTAAAAAATATTTTTAAATTAAAATATTATTATTAGTAATATTCAGGTAGATTACAAGTTTTGCGTTCGTGTTTTAACGCTGAAAAAATTGTAATTTCAGCATTAAAACAGCAACGCAGCTATTACGAGTCTTGTCGGTATAATTGTACCGCAAGCCTTTTAGCCTGTAACGCAAAGTCAGTCCCGCACTCGAAAAAAATGACTTTTTTTCATGGGATTCCCATAGCACTGACATTACGATTTTTTCGGTGAGGCTAAAAAACTTGTGGTACACTCTATAACGACAAGTTCCGCCATCTGAGAGCAATAGTTATGAGTTTTACGCAACAAAACTGTTACATAAAACTCATAACTAAAGTGTTCAAAGTACACTAACACCCATATACTACATATTAACCCCTAAACCGAGGCCCTCCCGCATCACAAACACTAAATTAAAGTCCCTGACATTGTTGCCACTATACTAAAGTTATTAACCCCTATTCCCCCGCACCCCAACATCGCCCACACTATAATAAATATATTAACCACTATTCCGCCACCCCCCCCCCCCCGACATCGCAGCCACTAAATAAAGTTATCAACCCCTAAACCTCTGGTCTCCCACATCACTACCACTAAATAAACCTATTAACCCTTAAACCGCAGCCACCCACATCACCAAAAACTAAATTAAACTATTAACCCTTAAGCCTAACAACCCCCTAATTATAAATTAAATTTACAAGATCCCTATCTTAAAATAAATAAAAACGTACCTGTGAAATTAAAAAAAATAAAATTTAATATTAGACTAAAATTAAAATAACTATCAATTAAATTAATTAAATTACACATTAAAAAAACCTAACCCTACTAAAAGAATTAAATCTACAATTACAAAAAATTAAAAATACTAAATTAGAAAAAATAAAAAAAAATACTAAAGTACAAAAAATAACAAACACTAAATTACGAAAAATAAAAAAACAAAAATTATCCAAAATAAAAAAATTACACCTAATCTAAAGCTTCCCCAAAATAAAAACACCCCCTAGCCTACAATAAACTACCAATAGCCCTTAAAAGGGCCTTTTGTAGGGCATTGCCCTAAAGAAATCAGCTCTTTTTCCTGATAAAAAATACAGACCCCCCAACAGTAAAACCCAAGTAACCCCCCAAAATAAAAACCTAACTCTAAAAAAAACCTATCTACTCATTTCCCTGAAAAGGGAATTTGTATGGGCATTGCCCTTAAAAATGGCATTCAGCTCTTTTTCTTGCCCTTAAAATGGCATTCAGCTCTTTTAAGAAATGCAATAGAAAATGAAATCGGACTGTATTTTAATACATTAGATAGGGCAATGAACAGTGTATAGTAGACCAGTGTTATAATAAACCATATCACTGATAAGAAACATAAAGCCCTGTCCAGTGTGAAACAAACTCTATAATCCTGTATAAACTGTTGCACGCTGAAATAAGGTCAATCTTCGTTTACCCCTTACATATGCAAGATACTTTAATTCGGTAAATATTCAACCAGGAGTAATCAACAATGTATATTTTGATGAAACTCACTTGTATCCAGTAGCGATTGTTCTCCAAGAAAAGTTTCAGGTAAACCAGCGATGATCCTAATCCTCCATAGAGTGCAGTGCAACAGTGCAGACACTGAGAAATTCAAACAGCGTCCCGGCTTGTGATCCAAGGTGTAGTAAGGGCTCCCCTACGCTGCCCTCTCAAAGCAAACGAATATAAGATACACAGTTTATTACACTATTGCGGATAACATTGACCCATATAGTGATAACAGATAGGCTGATGAAATGTAGTTAAAACATTCACTTTATTGATATATTGTAAATAAAAATAGCAAGGCACAGTATACACAGACCTGGAGTTACTGCTGACGCGTTTCCTGCCACATTCGGCACTTCATCAGAGCTAGTAAACAGGTGTGTGAGGACTCCTTAAAACAGGGTGTAACACCTCCCACACCAGGTGTATAGCAAAATTCATGTTATCACATTGCGTACAAAATACAAACTAGTATGAAAAAATAAACATTTAGAAATAGAAAAACTATACACAAGACTAAAAATGGACTTTAATACAAGGGATCATTGCTTAAATCATTTGATAGAATATAAAGGCTCATTATTTCTGTAATGGATTCACCAAGCAAAAAACTGATGTTAACTCCTAAAGTGCTTAAAGAGGATAAATACCTTAAAATCCTAGTCACCAAAGGGATTTGACAATATCTCTGAATACTAACGTGAGCAAAATTGATACATAAACACTAACTTTATGATGGCCACACACGAAGTCAGTATATATATGCGGGACCAAATGCTAGGACTATGAATGAGAGGGTAAAGATTAATCCCTAAAAACCTCTATAGGTTTTCAATTTTGAAAGCAGATATATGTGTAAAAATACAATGGCAAGAGAAATAAGTGTCATAATATAACATCAGGCTGGCAAGTAGCAAGAGAATGTATCGTAAATATACAGACACCGCTAAAAGCACCAATGTAAACACCACAATGTCAACCACTCAGCCGCATCAAAAAAATTTGTTACAATATAAAGAGTAAAATACCAAACAAATATGACATGGTGAGGTAGAGTGGGAGAAGTAAATAGCGATCACATTGTGTCCATATATATATACATTCTTAAATATATAGTAAATCTCGGAAACGAGATTTATAGTAAACCCCAGGACAACATAGGGAATAAATATCATTCAAGAAAACATAATATACAGCAACATATAACGATCTTAAATAAGAGTATGCACAAATCATAGGAAACTTATTAGTACATAAAACACAAGGTTTGTCGATCTCACCTACCAATGTGTAACTCAGTATAAAAAGTCAAATGCCAATATATATAAAAACACAATAAGGTAGAGTAGAGAAATGAAATGTACCAAATGTGTCCAAATGTACAACTCAAAAATACAAATGCCAAACATTTATATAAGCTATATTTAATGCGATCAAGATTACTACAGACTACGGGCATTAGGATTTACTGATAAACAATTTGATATCACTGATCTTGTTCATACCATAGGGGGCACCAGTCTTTAATGTATGAATCCAGAAAACCTCACGTTTACTGAGAGCTGCATACCTATCACCACCCCTAGGACCCAAAGTAACATGTTCTATACCCTGGAAGCTAAAACTAGCAGTTCTATCGCCATGTAAAGCGAAATGTTTTGCAACCGGAGTTTTGGGTACCTCAGCCTCCAAAGAGAGTAAATGTTCCCTCACTCTATCCTTAAGCATCCTAGAGGTTAATCCTGTGTATTGAGAATTACAGATATTACAAGTTAATAGATATATAGCAAAAGTTGATGTACATGAAATATAATCCTTGATTTTGTAATCCTGACCAGTTCGGCAAGAGGAAAAAACATCACCGACCCTAGCATAACTGCAGCTTTTGCATGGTCTCACATTGCATTTATAGAAGCCAGTTTTAGGAGACAACCAGTTCCTAGCTGTCATTGACGTCACACTTATTCTACTAAAATCTTTTCTGACCATATCACCAATGGTTTTGGCCTTACGTGAAATAAAATTGCAATCATTAGAAATATCTTTTAAATCTATTTTTAAAATCTATTTTTAATAAGCTTACAAATAACCTCAAACTGCCTGCTGAAAGTGGTGATAAAATAAATACCCTCTCTGTTGGTTTTGTTCTTTGAATTATCTTTGAGTAAATTATCTCTATTAAATCTACCAACTTGATTTTCTAGATCTATGAGAATCTGCTCATCATAACCTCTCTCTTTCAAACGAGAGGTTAGGTCTCCTGCATGTTTCTTGTAGCTCTCTAAATTACTACAGTTTCTTCGCAGGCGTATGTACTGGCCTTTGGGTATACCCTTCTTCAAATCTCGCGGGTGACATGAGTCTGCTCTTAAAATGGTGTTGCCAGATATCTCCTTTCTAAAGACCTCTGTTATGATAGCATCAGTGCCATTACTCAGTTTGACATCCAAAAAGGATATGTTAACTCTTGAGAAACTGAAAGTAAATTTGAGATTATCATCATTTTGGTTTAAATAATTCACAAATTAAATCAAGGTACTTTCTGTATCATTCCAGAAAATAAGCATATTGTCTATATAGCATGTGTAATAGACGATATTCTGTTTGAATGGATTATGTACACCAAAAAATTTTCTATCCTCAAAGTCAGCTAAATACAGATTGGCATACGAGGGGGCAAATTTAGCCCCCATTGCCGTGCCTCTCTGTTGTAAATAGAAAATGCCATCAAAAATAAAATAGTTATGAGTCAATAAGAACATAGTCACCTGTAACATAAAATCAATCAAATCACTATCATAACTAGAATATTTCCGTAACATATTTCTCATGGCTCTAATACCCAAATCGTGTGGTATACACGAATAAAGAGACATGGCATCAATTGTTACAAAATTATAATCTGGATTCCAATCAAAACCATCTAAAGATCTAATAAGATGTGTTGTGTCTCTCAAAAAACCTGGAAGGGACTGTACCACAGGCTGTAGTTGGGCATCAAGCCATTCACCCAGACTCTCCCCCAGGGAGCCAATAGCAGAAATTATTGGTATACCTGGGGGATTGACTAGGCTCTTATGTACCTTAGGCAAAAATTTAAATAAAGGAATCCTAGAATGTTCAATTTGATTTAGAAGCAGATAGTGAGATTGTGTTAAATAAGACCAAACAACAAGTTGTCAATGGCAAGAAATTTAGTCATTTTTATCCAGTTAACTCACGCACTGATCTCATAGAGGTGTTTCATACCATACTTGAACAGGATTTAACCAAATTGGCTGAACAAATTTCAGTCAAAGGTAAAAATAAACATAGAAATCTAAGTAAAAAAGAGCAGAGTGCTCTTAATAAAACTATTAACAACAAAGATTTGGTGGCAGTTGTCTTTGATAAGGGAGGGTCAATAGTTGTTCTGAATAAAAAACAATATCTTGATGAAGCCTTAAGACAGCTAGGTGATTTAGATACCTATAAAAAGCTAATTTATAATCCAACTGCCAAATTCCAAAGGGAACTTGGTATTTTTTCAAATAAGATATGTGAATATATTTTTATTGAACATCCTAAGATTCCTTTATTTAAATTTTTGCCTAAGGTACATAAGAGCCTAGTCAATCCCCCAGGTAGACCAATAATTTCTGCTATTTGCTCCCTGGGGGAGAGACTGGGTGAATGGCTTGATGCCCAACTACAGCCTGTGGTACAGTCCCTTCCAGGTTTTTTGAGAGACACAAAACATCTTATTAGATCTTTAGATGGTTTTGATTGGCATCCAGATTATAATTTTGTAACAATTGATGCCATGTCTCTTTATTCATGTATACCACACGATTTGGGTATTAGAGCCATGAGAAATATGTTACGGAAATATTCTAGTTATGATAGTGATTTGATTGATTTTATGTTACAGGTGACTGTCCTTGTTGACTCATAACTATTTTATTTTTGATGGCATTTTCTATTTACAACAGAGAGGCACGGCGATGGGGGCTAAATTTGCCCCCTCGTATGCCAATCTGTATTAGGCTGACTTTGAGGATAGAAATTTTTTTGGTGTACATAATCCATTCAAACAGAATATCGTCTATTACACACGCTATACAGACGATATGCTTATTTTCTGGAATGATACAGAAAGTACCTTGATTGAATTTGTGAATTATTTAAACCAAAATGATGATAATCTCAAATTTACTTTCAGTTTCTCAAGATATAACATATCCTTTTTGGATGTCAAACTGAGTAATGGCACTGATGATATCATAACAGAGGTCTTTAGAAAGGAGATATCTGGCAACACCATTTTAAGAGCAGACTCATGTCACCCGCGACATTTGAAGAAGGGTATACCCAAAGGCCAGTACATACGCCTGCGAAGAAACTGCAGTAATTTAGAGAGCTACAAGAAACATACAGGAGACCTAACCTCTCGTTTGAAAGAGAGAGGTTATGATGAGCAGATTCTCATAGATCTAGAAAATCAAGTTGGTAGATTTAATAGAGATAATTTACTCAAAGATAATTCAAAGAACAAAACCAACAGATAGGGTGTTTATTTTATAACAACTTTCAGGAGGCAGTTTGAGGTTATTTGTAAGCTTATTAAAAATAGATTACCTATTCTGGACAGAGATGTGGATTTAAAAGATATTTCTAATGATTGCAATTTTATTTCACGTAAGGCCAAAACCATTGGTGATATGGTCAGAAAAGATTTTAGTAGGATAAGTGTGACGTCAATGACAGCTAGGAACTGGTTGTCTCCTAAAACTGGCTTCTATAAATGCAATGTGAGACCATGCAAAAGCTGCAGTTATGCTAGGGTCAGTGATGTTTTTTCCTCTTCCCGAACTGGTCAGGTTTACAAAATCAAGGATTATATTTCATGTACATCAACTTTTGTTATATATCTATTAACTTGTAATATCTGTAATTCTCAATACACAGGATTAACCTCTAGGATGCTTAAGGATAGAGTGAGGGAACATTTACTCTCTTTGGAGGCTGAGGTACCCAAAACTCTGGTTGCAAAACATTTCGCTTTACATGGCGATAGAACTGCTAGTTTTAGCTTCCAAAGTATAGAACATGTTATGTTGGGTCCTAGGGGTGGTGATAGGTATGCAGCTCTCAGTAAACGTGAGGTTTTCTGGATTCATACATTAAAGACTGGTGCCCCCTATGGTATGAACAAGATCAGTGATATCAAATTGTTTATCAGTAAATCCTAATGCCCGTAGTCTGTAGTAATCTTGATCACATTAAATATAGCTTATATAAATGTTTGGCATTTGTATTTTTGAGTTGTAGATTTGGACACATTTGGTACATTTCATTTCTCTACTCTACCTTTTTGTGTTTTTATATATATTGGCATTTGACTTTTTATACTGAGTTACACATTGGTAGGTGAGATCGACAAACCTTGTGTTTTATGTACTAATAAGTTTCCTATGATTTGTGCATACTCTTATTTAAGATCGTTATATGTTGCTGTATATTATGTTTTCTTGAATGATATTTATTCCCTATGTTGTCCTGGGGTTTACTATAAATCTCGTTTCCGAGATTTACTATATATTTAAGAATGTATATATATATGGACACAATGTGATCGCTATTTACTTCTCCCACTCTACCTCACCATGTCATATTTGGTATTTTACTCTTTATATTGTGACAATTTTTTTTGATGCGGCTGAGTGGTTGACAATCGTGGTGTTTACATTGGTGCTTTTAGCGATGTCTGTATATTTACGATACATTCTCTTGCTACTTGCCAGCCTGATGTTATATTATGACACTTATTTCTCTTGCTATTGTATTTTTACACATATATCTTCTTTCAAAATTGAAAACCTATAGAGGTTTTTGAGGGATTAATCTTTACCTTCTCATTCATAGTCCTAGCATTTGGTCCCGCATATATATACTGACTTTGTGTGTGGCCATCATAAAGTTAGTGTTTATGTATCAATTTTGCTCACGTTAGTATTCAGAGATATTGTCAAATCCCTTTGGTGACTAGGATTTTAAGGTATTTAGCCTCTTTAGGCACTTTAGGAGTTAACATCAGTTTTTTACTTGGTGAATCCATTACAGAAATAATGAGCCTTTATATTCTATCAAATGATTTAAGCAATGATCCCTTGTATTAAAGTCCATTTTTAGTCTTGTGTATAGTTTTTCTATTTCTAAATGTTTATTTTTTCAAACTAGTTTGTATTTTGTACGCAATGTGATAACATGAATTTTGCTATACACCTGGTGTGGGAGGTGTTACACCCTGTTTTAAGGAGTCCTCACACACCTGTTTACTAGCTCTGATGAAGTGCCGAATGTGGCAGGAAACGCGTCAGCAGTAACTCCAGGTCTGTGTGTACTGTGCCTTGCTATTTTTATTTACAATATATCAATAAAGTGGATGTTTTAACTACATTTCATCAGCCTATCTGTTATCACTATATGGGTCAATGTTATCCGCAATGGTGTAATAAACTGTGTATCTTTTAAGAAATGCCCAAATCACCCCAAAAAAACTTAAAAAAAGCTAACACTAACCCCTTTCTAGGTACTCACAGTTGCTGAAGTCCCGCTTGAACGATCTTCATCCCGGCGGCTCCATCTTCATCCAGACGGCTCCATCTTCATCCATCGCGGGACTTCATCTCTGCGGAGGCAGACCGGTCGATGCGCGGAGGTCCAGGCGAAGGACCAAGTGAAGGTCCAAGACGGAGGTCCAAGGCAGAGGTCCATCGATCTGAGGTGGACTGAGGATTGAAATGCAAGGTACCCCTTTTATACTGGGGGTACCATTGCATTCCTATTGGCTGAAACATTTATTAGGGCTGCTAAAATCCTATTGGCTGTTTAAATCAGCCAATAGGATTTAAGCAGCTCTCATTCCTATTGTCTGCTTTGATAAGGGTTCTTTTATTTTGGGGTGGTTTTTTTTTTAAAACGGGGTATTAGAATATGAATAATTTTTATTATTTTGGATAATTCGTTTGTTATTTTGTGTAATTTTTTTTCTTTTTAGGGTAGTTTTTTTTTTTAGAATAGCCATTTTTTTTTTTTTATTGGGCAACAAAAGAGCTGAATGCCCTTACAAATGCCAGGGCAATGGGTAGATTAGGTTTTACTTTATTTTGTGAGTTTGTATACTGTTATGGGGTGTTTGTTTTTCTTTTGTAGAAAAAGAGCTGATTTCTTTAGGGTAATTGTGACGACCAAGGTTAACCAACCCTGCGCCAGTCACTTGTTTGGCACAAAAAGGGTTATCAGACCCCTTCTACTGTAACTAATATATCACAATCTAGCCACACCAGGCAAGCTTGTGATTTAGTTCAGTGGGTGCAAAGGTTGACAACACTCTCCAGTCTGTACTAGACATAAAAGAAATGCCCAAAACTCCCCTTTAATGCCACCCACACTAAACTAACTATAATATCTATGCTGCCACCACTTATGATTTATTAAAGGGAAAATCCTAAGGAAAAACCCAGACTTACACATTAACTCTCAGAATACAATTTAGCAGAAAATAACCTAAAATATACAGGTCTAATACTCCAGTCCTTTCAGTAACGTGGTTCAATTATTAGACAAAGGCCAACGCTTAATAAAGGAATGATTTATTATGCCAAAAATGATTATGCCCAATGCATTATGAATAAAAAGTTGTTACAAATAAAATTACACATTAACAAACAGTTTTTTAAAATAAAAAAGGAGAAAAACAGATTTAATACTTTACTAGTCTCAAGATTTGTTACCACAGAGATGGCAGGAAGTGATGGGTCCTTACTCTGTGTTGTCACAGCCTCCCTTGTAAGAATGGCAATTTAATTGTTAAAACACAAGATCCTTATACCTTTTTTCAATAGATCAGGTTGCCTTTTCAGGGGCTGGCAGGAAAACCCCTATATTTTACAACAGTCAATAAACTATAAGTACCTTTGGCTGACTTTAGAGAACACAATATAATTTTCGGCTAGATACATCCATTTTCATATAGACAGACAGGCAATCTCT
Organism: Bombina bombina; assembly: GCF_027579735.1. Taxonomy (NCBI): domain Eukaryota; kingdom Metazoa; phylum Chordata; class Amphibia; order Anura; family Bombinatoridae; genus Bombina; species Bombina bombina. The sequence goes on along the minus strand of NC_069502.1, from coordinate 139,198,380 downwards.
TACTTGCATTGTGAGAAACAGTTTGATACCAAATATGACATGGTTTTCATATTTACCTTCATCTAATGTCATAACATGTTTTAACCACATACAGTATCTACCTTATACCCATGTCCCTTTATTGACCATATCAGTTTCTGTGAGGAGGCACTGTTCTGTGTCTCTAAAAATCGACACTTTTACGGCCTGAATGCACCAATTCCTATATGATAACATTTATTCAAGTGGAACTCTGAAACAATTTATAATGGGGTCTGGTTTTATCACAAAAGAAAAACAAACATAAACACAGGACATAGTTCTCTTTGAAAAAACAAATCTTTTTTTTAGCTCACAGGCTAAAGAGAATTAACCCCTTAGCAGCTAAATCCTGAGGTATTCGTGACAGCAATGCCCTACAAAAGGCCCTTTTAAGGGTCCTTGGTAGTTTATTATAGATTAGGGTTTTTTATTTTGGGGTGTTTTTTTTTTTTTAAACAGGGTATTAGAATAGGAATAATTTTTATTGTTTTGGATAATTTTGTTTGTTATTTTTTGCAATAGTAGGTTTTTTTATTTTTGTAATGTTAGGTTTTAGTGTAAGGCAGCTTAGGTTTTATTTCACAGGTAAGTTTGTATTTATTTTAACTAGGTAGTTAGTAAATAGTTAATAACTATTTACTAACTAGTCTACCTAGATAAATAAATACAAAGTTACCTGTGAAATAAAAATAAAACCTAAGCAAGCTACAATATAACTATTAGTTATTTAGTGGTAGTGATGTGGGAGGCCAGAGGTTTAGGGGTTAATATTTTTATTATAGTGTGGGCGATGTTGGGGTGCGGGGGAATAGGGGTTAATAACACAAAACCAATATTTAAGGTTCCCTTTAAACTGTAGCTACTTTGATTTTGCATCCTGCTCATAATAGTCTAGATTACAAGTGGCTGGCACTTAGCAGTCATCAGGGGTTAAAAGTTGGAGGCACTAGGAATAGCTGAAAATGTTATCTCATGGATAAATAACTGGATAAAAGACAGGGTGCCACGAGTAGTAATAAACAGATCATACTCAGATTAGACAAAGGTAATTAGTGGGGTCCCCCAGGGACCAGTACTGGGCCCTGTTCTGGTTGATATTTTTATTAATGACTTGGAGCAAGGATTAAATGGCAAGATCTCTATTTTTGCAGATGATACAAAGTTGTGTAAGTTCATTAGGTTAGAACAGGATGAACTTTTTTTTACAAGGGGATCTGCAAAAATTAGAAGTATGGGCAGGTAAATGGAAAATGAGATTTAAAGGGACACTAACCCCAATTTTATTCTTTCATTATTCAGATAGAGCATGCAATTTAAGCAACTTTCTAATTTACTCCTATTATGATTTTTTCTTTGTTCTTTTTCTATCTTTATTTGAAAAAGAAGGCATCTAAGCTAAGGAGCCAGACAATTTTTTGGTTGAGACCCTGGACAGCACTTGTTTATTGGTGCTGTCCAATCAGCAAGGACAACCCAGGTTGTGAACCAAAAATGGGCCAGCTTCTAAACTTTCATTCTTGCTTTTAAAATAAAGAAAGCAAAAGAATGAAGAAAAACTGATAATAGGAGTAAATAAGAAAGTTGCTTAAAATTGCATGCTCTGTCTGAATGAAAGAAAAATTTTGGGTTCAGTGTCCCTTTACTACGGGAAAATGCAAGGTTCTACATTTTGGAAGTTAAAATAAGCAGGCAGTCTATTATTTAAATGGAACAAGACTTAGCCAAAGAGAGGAGGAAAGGGATTTGTGAGTAGTAATAGATAACAAGCTAATGATGGGTGCACAATGCAGGGCAGTGGCTTATAAGGCTAATAAGATACTAGCATGTATTAAAAGAGGAATTGATGCAAGGGAGGAAAGCATAATTCTGCCACTATATAAATCCCTGGTAAGACCTCACCTTGAGTATGAAGTGCAGGTCTGGGGACCAATCCCAAAAAAATACATTGCAGACCTTGAAAAGGTTCAGAGAAGGGCCACAAAGCTAATTAGGGGAATGGAGAATTTAAGCTACGCAGAGAGGTTAGCCAAACTGGGTCTGTTTTCTCTAGAAAAAAGGCACTTGAGGGGTGACATGATTACTTTATATAAATATATTCAAGGCCCATATACAGATATGGCAGAAGCTCTGCTTATTCTAAGAAAATTGTTTGTGCGAGAGGTCACAATTTAAAGGGACAGTCTAGTCCAAAACAAACTTTCATTATTCAGATAGGGCATGTAATTTTAAGCAATTTTCAAATTTACATCTATCACCAATTTTGCTTTATTCTCTTGGTATTCTTAGTGGAAAGCTAAACCTAGGAGGTTCATATGCTAATTTCTAAGCCCTTGAAGGCCGCCTCTCATCTCAGGGCATTTTGACAGTTTTTCACCACTAGAGGGTATTAGTGCATGTGTTTCATATAGATAACACTGTGCTCACGCACATGGAGTTCCTAGGAGTCAGCACTGATTGGCTAAAACGCAAGTCTGTCAAAAGAACTGAAATAAGGGGGCAGTTTGCAGAGGCTTAGATAAAAGATAATCACAGAGGTAAAAGGTGTATTAATATAACTGTGTTGGTTATGCAAAACTAGGGAATGGGTAATAAAGGGATTATCTATTTTTTAAAACAATAATTATTCTGGTGTAAACTGTCCCTTTAAGGCTGGGGGAAAGGAGATTTAATCGCCTGCAACGGAATCGTTTCACTGTAAGAGCAATATAATTGTGGAACTCATTACCAAAGAAGGTAGTGAATGCTAATTCCTTAGATAAATTTAAAAATGTTTTGGATACATTTCTGGATAGAAACAGAATTCATGGATATGATTGCTTGTGTTAAATGGGTCACCTTTTAATGGGGTTAATTTAAGATCAACTGGAGCTTTTTTGTAAGTACAATAGATTTGTAAAGGTTGAACTCGATGGACTTCAGTCTTTTTTTCAACCTCATCTACTATGTTACTATGTGTGGGGTGTTTGAATATTCCCTTTACATTGCGGTCTATGGGAACTGTGTGTTCTCAGTAAATATATATGTATATGATTATATACATATACAGTTATATATATTTATGTGTTGTTAATATGTGTATATAAACATATTAACACATAAATATATATGTATATATTCATATACATATATATTTACAATCTGCTGCCCATTGCTGCGTGACTTACCCACTTCACTGCGCTAGTTTTTATGCCGTGTCTGACAGTATGAAAACGAGGCTCCCATCGGAGCCTATGGAAGAATGCTCTCGTGAGCACAATGCTTCAGTACATTGCAAATGCGAGGTTGCATTCGTATTGCACCTCACTTGTAATACCAGCGCACATTTGCGTGTGTTGGTATTACTCAGTGGCGCACAAATATCACTTAGCGAAAGCAATATGTTGAGCTCCACTTGTAATCTTGCCTAATGTGTATCCTCCTTTGCAAAACATGTTTATAATTTGTTCTGGTATAAGACATTTTTTATTGCAGATTTTGTTAATAAATTATTGTTGCATCTCTGAGAAAAAGGTTGAAATCTCTATCCCTACCTATCATTTATGAGCTATTATTTGTACTTTGCAAAAATTAAATAACTTTGATTTATGCAGTAACATATAATTTACTGTTTTAAAAATATTTTACATAATTATGGGTTATGTCTACCTCCTGGGCTATATATGACTATGCAACCGTACTTAAAGGGATACTGTTGTTAGACAAAAGTACAATATTTCAAAAAAGAGATTAACTACAAATTTATTTTTTGTAATAAATATGTATTAAAAGTTTTGCAGCTAAATGGCTAGATTACAAGTTGTACGTTAGGGTAAAAAAGCAGCGTTAAGAGGTCCTAACGCTGCTTTTTTACGCCCGCTGCTATTACGAGTCTTGAAGGTTTAGGGTCACCGCACACTTCTTTGGTCTTACCCCAAAACGACTTACGTAAACTTCGTGAAGTCTTTTTTCTATGGGACTTCCATAGCGCTGGTATTACGAGTCTGTCCTGGAAAGCCAAAAAGTGAGCGGTACACCCTACCCTGTCAAGATCCATAATGCATTGCATTCTAAAGTCAGTAGTTAAGAGTTTTATGGTACAACGCCATAACATAAAACTCATAACTAAAGTGCTAAAAAGTACACTAACACCCATAAACTACCTATTAACCCCTAAACCGAGGCCCTCCCGCATCGCAAACAATATAATACAAATTTTAACCCCTAATCTGCTGCTCCGGACACCGCCGCCACCTACATTATATTTATGAACCCCTAATCTGCTGCCCCCAACATCGCCGACACCTACATTATATTTATTAACCCCTAATTTGCCGCCCCCAATGACACCTCAACCTACATACACTTATTAACCCCTAATCTGCCTCCCCCAACGTCGCCGCCCCAATAATAAACATATTAACCCCTAAACAGCCGTACTCCCGCCTCGCAAACATTAGTTAAATATTATTAACCCCTATTCTGCCGTCCCTAACATCGACGCCACCTGCCTACATTTATTAACCCCTAATCTGCCTCCCCCAATGTCGCCGCCACTATATTAAATTTATTAACCCCTAAATCTAAGTCTAACCCTAACACCCCCTAATTTAAATATAATTTAAATAAATCTAAAGAAAATTACTATCATTAACTACATTATTGCTATTTAAAACTAAATACTTACCTATAAAATAAACCCTAAGCTAGCTACACTATAACAAATAGTTACATTGTAGCTAGTTTAGGGTTTATTTTTATTTTACAGGCAAGTTTGTATTTATTTTAACTAGGTAGAATAGTTATTAAATAGTTATTAACTATTTAATAACTACCTAACTAAAATAAATACAAATGTACCTGTAAAATAAAACCTAACCTAAGTTACACTAACACCTAACACTACACTATAATTAAATAAATTAACTAAACAACAATTAAATCAATTAAATTAAATTAGCTAAAGTACAAAAAAAACACTAAATTACAGAAAATAATAAACAAATTACAAGATATTTAAACTAGTTAACCTAATCTAATAGCCAATCAGCCAATAGAATGCGAGCTCAAACCTATTGGCTGATTGGATCAGCCAATAGGATTGAACTTCAATCCTATTGGATGATTGCATCAGCCAATAGGATTTTTTTACCTTAATTCCGATTGGCTGATAGAATTCTATCAGCCAATCGGAATCTAAGGGACGCCATCTTGGATGACATCACTTAAAGGTACCTTCATTCGTCTTTAGTCGTCGGATGAAGAGGATGCTCCGCGTCGGATGTCTTGAAGATGGACCCACTCCGCACCGGATGGATGAAGATAGAAGATGCCGTCTGGATGAAGACTTCTGCCTGTCTGTAGGACCACTTCGCCCGGCTTGGAGGAAGACTTCTCCCGGCTTCGTTGAGGACTGTGGCCCGGCTTGGATGAAGACTTCTACCGGTAAGTCGATCTTCAGGGGGTTAGTGTTAGGTTTTTTTAAGGGTGTATTGGGTGGGTTTTATTTTTAGGTTAGGGTTTCTGCTTGCAAAAGAGCTAACTGCCCTTTTCAGGGCAATGCCCATCCAAATGCCCTTTTCAGGGCAATGGGGAGCTTATGTTTTTTTAGATAGTATTTTATTTGGGGGGTTGGTTGTGTGGGTGGTGGGTTTTACTGTTGGGGGAGTTGTTTGTATTTTTTTTTCAGGTAAAAGAGCTGATTACTTTGTCGCAATGCCCCGCAAAAGGCCCTTTTAAGGGCTATTGGTAGTTTAGTTTAGGCTAGGGGTATTTTTATTTGGGGGGCTTTTTTTATTTTGATAGGGCTATTAGATTAGGTGTAATTAGTTTAAATATCTTGTAATTTGTTTATTATTTTCTGTAATTTAGTGGGGGGGTTTTGTACTTTAGCTAATTTATTTTAATTGATTTAATTGTTGTTAATTTAGTTAATTTATTTAATTATAGTGTAGTGTTAGGTGTTAGTGTAAATTAGGTTAGGTTTTATTTTACAGGTAAATTTGTATTTATTTTAGCTAGGTAGTTATTAAATAGTTAATAACTATTTAATAACTATTCTACATAGTTAAAATAAATACAAACTTGCCTGTAAAATAAAAATAAACCCTAAGCTAGCTACAATGTAACTATTAGTTATATTGTAGCTAGCTTAGGGTTTATTTTATAGGTAAGTGTTTAGTTTTAAATAGGAATAATGTAGTTAATGATAGTAATTTTCTTTAGTTTTATTTAAATTATATTTAAATTAGGGGGTGTAGGTTAGGGTTAGATTTACAGTAGGTTTAGGGGTTAATACATTTAGTATAGTGGCGGCGACGTTGGGGCGGCAGATTAGGGGTTATTAAATGTAGGTAGGTGGCGTCGATGTTAGGGATGGCAGATTAGGGGTTAATAATATTTAACTAATGTTTGCAAGGCGGGAGTGCGGTGGTTTAGGGGTTAATATGTTTATTATAGTGGTGGTGATGTTGGGGCGGCAGATTAGGGGTTAATAAGTGTAGGTAGGTTGCGGCGACATTGGAGGCGGCAGATTAGGGGTTAATAAATATAATGTAGGTGTCGGCGATGTTGGGGGCAGCAGATTAGGGGTTCATAAGTATAATGTAGGTGGCGGCGGTGTCCGGAGAGGCAGATTAGGGGTTAATAAGAATAATGTAGGTGTCGGCGATGTCGGGGGCAGCAGATTAGGGGTTAATAAGTGTAAGATTAGTGGTGTTTAGACTCGGGGTTCATGTTAGGGTGTTAGGTGTAGACATAACTTTTATTTCCCTATAGGAATCAATGGGACTGTGTTAAGGTCCGTTTTATGCTACTTTTTTGCAGGTGTTAGACTTTTTCTCAGTCGGCTCTCCCCATTGATTCCTTTGGGGAAATCATGCACGAGCACGTACGACCAGCTCACCGCTGACTTAAGGCGCGTTGATATTGGAGTGCGGTAATGAGCAAAATTTTGCTCAACGCTCACTTCTTGTCTTTTAACGACGGCTTTGTAAAAACTTGTAATTCCAGCGCTGTAAGTAAGTGAGCAGTGAGGGAAAACTACTCGTTAGCACCGCACAGCCTCTAACGCAAAACTCGTAATCTAGCCGAAAGTTCTGTAAATATAAACTTGCCTGCATTCTCATTTCCTGTTGAAAGTTAAGCTATTGCATTGTTCCTTCCCCATACAGCTCACAATTGTCCTACACTCCCTAGCCATTTGTATTACATGTGCAGGGGCAGCTACTCCGCTACAAGAAACACATGGCTAGATTACAAGTGGAGCGCTAATTAATGCTCCCACCCGAGCGTTAACTGCGCTTGAAGTACGTTTTTGTGTATTGGGTTGCGCTCATATTATGAGTTGAAAGTAAACTGTTTTCGTTCGCTCACTATCCAGACAAGCGCAAAAACCCGGACTTAGAATATAGCGTGCGCATTGACGTATTCCCTTATAGAAGTCAATGGAGAACAAAAAGTGTGGGGGGGGGGGGGGGGGGAATTAACACCCTACTTGAGAGCAAACACGATCGCCTATTCTCATGCGCACTAACCCGTCATGAAAATATGAATATTTCTCATTCCAATGTCCTTCACATACAGGAATATTAACAGTAATACAAAGTACACATACCTATCAATCTTTAGACATGTATATGTATGTATGTCTATGTTAAAGCCCTTTGCCTATATTTACTTTCCAAACACCTGAGACCTTATAATGTTTGTGTGCAATATTGTTTTTTAATCATTTTTATTATATAGTGTTATGAGTGTTACTGTACTTTGTAATGTATTTTTCATATGTTTTGTGACACTTTTATGTTTCGCAAAACAATTACTCAGAGCTCTGAGGATGCGGTAATCATTCTAGCAGAAATAGCGATTTTGCTCAAGCGATCGTGTTTACTGTCATCCAGCGGTAAGCCCAACGAGCGCAAACACCTGCAATAAACCCCTTATCATTTAGGCGCAAAACATTTTTTTTTATAAACGGATAAGTAACAGAAAAATATGATAAAATTGCCTTTAAAAGGTATCGCCTGATCATGTTAAAGAAATAAAGAATGTCAGAATTTAGAACAAAGCTTCTTCTAAAACTAAAATCTATTGATCTAACTTTAAAGCCAGGAACATTTTTAGTGGATTATAATCACCAAAGGCAAAATTAACCAATGCCAGGTGTGACCTGGTTGTAAAGGTCAAACCTCATATATATTGTCAAAGTTTCCGTAGAATGTCCACTTATGCGATTAATTAAGTAAGAAATTACATGTAAATTAGATCTTCTCTTTTTCTCTTGTTTTTGCTTAAACTGAAATGTTTTCATATAAAATAACAAAAACTGAACAAGGCTTTTGTTTCACGGCCTTGATTAGACTTTTCATCATGTTTATTTTATGCGTTGTATCACGTTCCCAGCTATATAATTATTTCCATCCGATACTTTCACTTTTCCCAGCCACACATCCTACAAACGTGTCTGATATCTCTCTTTATTTTTGACCATTGAGATATTTTCTTAGATTGAAGTTATTCGGTTTATTTAAAAACTAAAGGATAGTGTATCGCACCTTGTGTGCGTGAAACACCTTAAGGGTTAACCTACAGGGGAATGAGTGCTGTAGCAACTTTGTTGCAGTTAAGTGGGTGGGTTTAAGCTCTTACCTTAAATAGGATGTCCGACTTTGCAGCTCCCTCTTTGTTCTTGATTCCAGTTCGAGTTTCCCTCTCTCCCCCCCCCCTTTTTTTTCTTTGTTTCAGGTTAGGTGGTGGCACCAAGTTTTTTTGGTCTTCCATAGGGTTGCTGCAGTTGTGCAGTGGCCAATGGCAGGGACTTGTTTAGTCAAATGGCCTTTAATTTTGGATTGCTTGTTGGAAGGCTTGCAATGATGGGGTCCCTTTTGGATTAAAGTGTGTGCCTCCCCCTGACTGTCCATGGTCCAGAGGGGGTAAGGTCATGCCAATGGTAAGGGCATGATACCCTCAGGTTGGAACCTGGGGTGCCCCTCTCCACAGTGTGGCTCTCCTAAAACTTGTTAGGGCACCTAGTCATTAAAGGACTGTGCATGGCAGGTGCTCAGCATTTACACCTACCTTGGGCTGCTGACTTTTGGAGTTTGGGTTAGTTTGCAGAGAGCTTGGTTGCCACCACCTTTGGAAGAATTTTCTCTTCCAATAAGTTTAGTAGTTTAATGTTGTCTTATTGTTAGTTCAATAAAAGTGTCCATGTCTAGCCTTTCTCTCCAAAAAAGTGAGTTGTGTGGTTCTTTACATGTTTTGGTTAAAGGGACAGTATACACCAATTTTCATATAACTTCATGTAATAGACTCTACTATAAAGTATAACACTCAAAGATACTGATATAAAAATCCAATATAAAACTGTTTAAAAACTTATTTAGAAGCTCCCAGTTTAGCTCTGTTAAAAAGTTTGCTAGAACACCAACTTTAAATGGGAAAGAACAGACACCCCCCTTCCCCTTCCTCTGCATATGAAAAGACTCTTTACAAAAACAGGAGCAAGCAGGAGTAGGTATACCTCAGTGTTCTCCTAAAAGTTTGGGGCTTGGTTAGGAGTCTGAAAATCAGAGCAAAGTTGTTTAAAAAATAAGCAAAACTATACTTAAAAAAAAAAAAAAACCTGTATGGGCTATATAAATGGATCATCTACAAAACATTTATGCAAAGAAAAATCGAGTGTATAATGCCCCTTTAAGAAAGTTTGGGATGTTTGTCTTTATTGGTTTAAGTAGTAGGAATAATATACTATGAAGATTCAGTCACTTATGGAAAAAATAACTTACATGCATGTCTGAGTTTAGCTCTTGCTCCAACCTGAAAAACAATGGAAAATGTCCTGGTTTCAGCCAAATCAGTATTGGGACCATAAGGAGGCATTTTAACCCCCACCCCCACCCCCACCCCATGTGTTATTTAACAATACACCAAAATTGTAAATTGCTAGTTTTAAAAAAAACATTTAGTGACTGTATTTTGTTAAACAATTTTTAGGCACTAAATAGTAAAAAGGAAATAAAAATAATTGTTAAAAAAAGCTACTAGAAGCCATTGAAGTTCAAATTTAAACAAAAATGTTTTGATCATCAGCCTGTGTTGTCACTGATACTAATGATAACAGGGTCCTGAGCACTTGTCATAACATGTAGGGTTCACTATTAGGGCCTGATGATAAAATATTCTCCTAATTGGAGAGAAATTGTAGTGCAGTCTTCACATGGGCTGAACTCACTGAATGATCAAAGTAAAAGGACGGAACTTACATTGCACTTGATATTTTCACTATTGTAAAATAAAACACAACTTCAGAAACTGGGAGGGGCAGGGGTGATCCCTGGGCTTATCAGGGGAGTTCCCAGGGTATGTCTGAAGCCCTCTCACAATTATTGTGAAATGTTGTAAGTATTTTAAACAAGCTGTTTTTTTATCTCCAGCTGTATGCAGGTAACGTTTGCTCAAAATTCCCAATACACTTATTTAACTGACAAAAAAATAATATATAATTTGTAATTGATGCAAACTGAGCCTTTAAATCAGCACCATGTATTTTTCAGTTACCTTCTTTCTCCCCTGGGAAATTTCGATATACCAGAGAGCTTCATTATTTTCTATTGAAGGCATCTCTCATCTCTCTGGGACTTCTAGGTTCCGCACTTTTTCTTATAGAAGAAGGGGCGCCCCTGTGAAGTCTGCACTGTAATTTCTCTTCAAATTAGAGAAACTTTGCTTATCGGGCTCATGGGGAAAAATGCAGCTCTCTAGGAAACTGAAGCTGTCAGTTTTTTAATTTTATTTTAAAAGAAGTAATACAAATGTAAATGTACTTTATAACATATACACATAAATTTACAAAGTATGGTCCTAATTTTGAAAAGTTACACAGAAACTGTGAAAGCATAATCAGAATTTGTAAAATCACAATCCTATATACAAAATAAACCACAGAATAGAAAGTGGAACATTTAAATGTAATTAAACTCAATCTGAAGTGTAAAGTAATATAAAATACAAAGTACAAAGTGTAAATGCAGCAGAACTTTTGTGTTATGCAATGTTGGGCTTGTCTGTCCTTCGCATACAGAAATGCAGGGAACACCTATTGGAGAAGTAAAGCAAAATCTGCCTTTGAAGAATTTCACTAGGGATCTCACAGTGCTGGAGGATCATTTTAGATAATGGAGAGTTTTAGATTTTCAGGCCCTTAGGGTGAGAGGCTCTAAGAAGTCTTGTCAGTACAGTGAGGCCCTTAAAAACTTTTTAACAACACAAATTTTATCTTGAGAAATGTTTTTGTTGATATGTAGTGCTCTACTTTAACTTTACTTTAACGAGAGTTATCTGGGCACTTACGGCTCGATTCTCTAAAGGTCCCTACGCTGGTGAGATTATTTAAGAATGCCTGCCAGTACTTTTATTTCCCTGGTGCAATTATCTAAAGCCACATAACAAACTACAATTTTCATAGTTAAATTGCTGGATGGGGAGATAAAATGAACTAGAAAAACATATTGCAAAGTGATTTTACTTAATTTAAAATATTTTAATAGATTCTGGATTTATTGACCCTATGATGGATTTTTTACAAGGACATTAAACACTGAGGGCTAGATTACAAGTGAGATGCAAACGATTTTGTGAGGGTTTTTGCGATCTTTTGTGCTCCGTTTTAATTGTGCTCATAATACAAGTTGTGCTAGAATCGTTACCGTGATCTCAGCTGTGGTTAACTGTTTTCAGAAACAAAAAAGTGTCAAAAAATGCACAAAAAACACATTACAAAGTACACTTTCACTCATAATAACACTGCCTAAAAAAATTATTGAAAGAAAAAAATTGCATTAAAAAGTTTAAAAAAAAGCAGGCAAAGGGCTTTAACATTGAGATACATTCATTTACATAATGATGTTTATATGTAAACATTGACGTCTATGGGGGAATGCGAAAATGCGATCGTGATTTTTGAATTTCGACTTTAATCGCGATTTGGGTTACCGCTGGAGAAAAAAACAGTTTACTTTGAACTTGTAATACCAGCGCAACCCAACTAGAGCAAAAATGAAAATTATAGCGAAAACACAAAATACCGCTCCACTTCTAAATAAATGCCAAACAAAATGAAGTATTTAAAGCAAAGATTAGCATGAGAATAATATACAGGTATATGTTTTTAAAGTTATAAAGTATAAAGTTTTAGCACTCAGTATTAAGGGCCTGATGATCTAAAGGTCTCTGGGCTGGCGAGATTATTTAATGCTCACCAGTACTTCTAGTTCGCTGGTGCAATGATTTAAAACCACTTTTTATCCTGAAAACAGGGATTTTCGCTAAGGAACGTATACGTTACAAAACTGCACAATGATAACCGTAATTTAAAAATCATGCAAAATGAATTCTTGAACCACGCACACAAAAAAAGTAACAAAACTGTTCACCAAAAATCTTATTTTATCAAAAACATATTTTTTTTATGTAAATTACACAAGAATAAATCATATTAAATATATACAGCATAAATTGTTATTTAGGTACACTGGCTGTACAAAAACATATCCTTTATTGAAAGAGCAGCAATGCACTACAGGGAGCTAGCTGAAAACATCTGTACACCAGTGACAAGAAAGAGAGATGTGCAGCCACCAATCAGCAGCTAGCTCCCAGCTCCTGAGCCTACCTAGGTATGCTTTTCAACCATACCATAGAGAATGAATCAAATTAGATAACAGAAGTAAATTGAAAATCGTATGCTCTATCTGAATTAGGAGCAGGCCGGTTCTCCCATAAGGCAGACATATAGTGGCCATCCATTGGTGCAGAGTTTTACTGCTGAAGGACATTGTGATTTTTGTAAATTCATTTTTACGTCTGTTTCTTTGATGTCGCTGACTCCTCGTTGCTTTACAAAATATTTCATATGAGAGAAGTAATAAGCTGTAGAACAAACAAAAAAAGTGCACTAAAAGCAACAACACATCACCCAGTAATGGGTATATAAGATATATTTAATTAGAAAATATTTACTTACAATTTATGTTAAATTATGCTAGGTAAAACTCAGCTTGCAACCACCGGTGGTAAAATACTCTTAATTCCTAAAAGAGGCTATGAGGCCCATTTATCAAGCTCCGTATGGAACTTGAGGGCCAGTGTTTCTGGAGAGTCTCAAGACTCGCCAGAAACTGCAGTTTTGAAGCAGCAGTCTAAAGACCGCTGCTCTATAACCCTGTCCGCCTGCTCTGAGCAGGCGGACAGGAATAGCCACAATTTAACCCGATCGAGTACGATCGGGTTGATCGACACCTCCCTGCTGGCGGCCCATTGGCCGCGAATCTGCAGGGGGCTGTGTTGCACCAGCAGCTCTTGTGAGCTGCTGGTGCAACGCTGAATACGTAGAGTGTATTGCTCTCCGTATTCAGCGAGGTCTTGCGGACCTGATCCGCACTGTCGGATCAGGTCCGCAAGACCGTTGGTAAATAGGCCTTATATGCGCATATTAAAAAGGTTCACTTTTAAGACAACAACATAAAAAACTAAAAAACATAAAAATACATTCGGTATATATACCGTTCTCATCTATATATATATATCTAATTCTAAAAACAAGACAGCTGAATGACTACTTTCAGGATAGTTTCAGTTCATCCGAAACGATACGTAATCTTCTAGTATACAACAATGTGTGTCACTTCTATCAGTTCTTAAGAGATGAATGAAAAGATGAATAAAGTTTTGAGGTATATAGCACTATGTGCCACTTTGTATCAGTTCTCAAAAGATGGGTAAAGCCTCGAGGTTTACAACACTGTGTGTCACTTTGTGTCGGTTCTCAAAAAGATGAATAAAGCCTAAAATTATCAGTTCTTAGACAACGAAATAAAGCCTCAATATGTATACGTTATATGTCTTCCTTCATGTCATATGAGCCTTAGAGCGCTACAGATATTCCTTACCCCGCAAGTGAAGTGCTCCTTAGGGCTAATTTCCACCTCCCAGTACCTTTCACAAAGTGCTATGGTGGCGTGCACCTTGTGTGTATTATTTCACTCACTTCCGGGTTCTGGTATCACCTGGGTTGGGTTAAGCCAATCACAGAGTGTTCTTGCCGATTTCAAACTTCATACGGGTGCCTGTGTAGTATTCCCATGTACGAGGATCTCCCTTATTCACAGAGCACTCTGTATAAAGGGATTAGTGGATGTGTAGATTCCCAGCAGGTATTATCTACGCGTTTCAGCCTCCTTGAAAGACTTTATCAAGATAACCAGCATAGATGTGAGGCTTTACTTTTATAGACCAGCAGTTCTTTATTTGAAGGAGTGGTCACAACAGGTGTTTTTTATCGATCTTCACAAATCCGTTCTTAGTTAAAAAGTGTTGCAGAATATCCTATTTTATTATTTTATTATGTACCAACTAATTCTTATAGAGGAGCGGTATAAACTACATAATATAAAAAAGAGAACAAAAACAAGAGGAAAATTAACCAAGAGCGTATACAGTGTTTATAGTAAGGAAACCATCTATTTTAGATGACAATGTTTACAGATAATTAGTAGCAGATGTTTTATCAGATCTGTTAAGCATATTCTGAAAATAGGTACAGATATGGTCTCTATAGAACTCAATATTATGTACAAAATAAATGAAGGAAGAGATCACTTAATGTTACGTCAGTAAAAACCTATATGTGTCTAATGGAATAGCTGTAGGCTCTAAGCAAAAACTGATAATATGTCAAGCATGTATAATGATTGAAATAATATTAGAAAGGCGATTGCTTATAACTATGTGTTTGTTGTAATAGGAGATAAGATATATATACATGAATATCTAGTATATATTAACCCTTTGAGTGCTAAGCTGAATTTAATATTTTTCTGTTTTTTACTATTTTCATTACATCTTGGGGGTCTGTAGCGGCGCAACGGGAAGCCCCGGTGATGCCTGTCACTATGCATGCCCGATCGCCGGGGGATGGAGTGGGTGGGAGCCCCCAGATTGCAAATAAATTAGTTGAGTGCTAATGACGGCTCTGAGCCATCCATTAGCACTCAAGGGTATCAGGCACAAACAGAAAAAAAATATATATATAAAAAATCTCATATATGTAGAAACATGATGGGGATAAACTCATATGTAGACAAAAGGAATAAGAATCTATCATTTTTAAGCCTATTATTCATAATGATGACTTATATTAGAATGATAATTTGAGGTAGGTATGGCTGCCATATATAAATATGTCACTATGGAGATGGATAATTGCTAAATAATATAATACTATTGTGTTCCCAAGATGGTAAGGATCAAATATATGTAAATATGTGATATTAGTCACATGTTATATACATATATACATATGTGTCTAAACGAATGGTTTGAGATCTAGTTCAGCATTTAGTCCCTCAGGTCTCAAACTCCCAAATTCAAAATTAAATTAGCTTCTTGATAAAGTATTTGTTTTCAAAATCACCTCCTCTCCAGTTTTTTTCTACTTGTTTAACCCCCCATAATTGGAATCCAGAGAGATCACTATTGTGCTCTTCCAAAAAATGCTTGGAAAGTAGGTGCCCTTTGAACCCATGTGTTATGTTGTACATATGTTCTCTTATTCTATCTCGCAAAATTCTTTGAGTTTGCCCAAAGTATTGTCTTTTACACAGACACTGTATGAGATAGATAATACCTTTACTAGAACATCTTATAGTATACATAATAGTATACAGGGAGTGCAGAATTATTAGGCAAGTTGTATTTTTGAGGATTAATTTTATTATTGAACAACAACCATGTTCTCAATGAACCCAAAAAACTCATTAATATCAAAGCTGAATAGTTTTGGAAGTAGTTTTTAGTTTGTTTTTAGTTATAGCTATTTTAGGGGGATATCTGTGTGTGCAGGTGACTATTACTGTGCATAATTATTAGGCAACTTAACAAAAAACAAATATATACCCATTTCAATTATTTATTTTTACCAGTGAAACCAATATAACATCTCAACATTCACAAATATACATTTCTGACATTCAAAAACAAAACAAAAACAAATCAGTGACCAATATAGCCACCTTTCTTTGCAAGGACACTCAAAAGCCTGCCATCCATGGATTCTGTCAGTGTTTTGATCTGTTCACCATCAACATTGCGTGCAGCAGCAACCACAGCCTCCCAGACACTGTTCAGAGAGGTGTACTGTTTTCCCTCCTTGTAAATCTCACATTTGATGATGGTCCACAGGTTCTCAATGGGGTTCAGATCAGGTGAACAAGGAGGCCATGTCATTAGATTTTCTTCTTTTATACCCTTTCTTGCCAGCCACGCTGTGGAGTACTTGGACGCGTGTGATGGAGCATTGTCCTGCATGAAAATCATGTTTTTCTTGAAGGATGCAGACTTCTTCCTGTACCACTGCTTGAAGAAGGTGTCTTCCAGAAACTGGCAGTAGGACTGGGAGTTGAGCTTGACTCCATCCTCAACCCGAAAAGGCCCCACAAGCTCATCTTTGATGATACCAGCCCAAACCAGTACTCCACCTCCACCTTGCTGGCGTCTGAGTCGGACTGGAGCTCTCTGCCCTTTACCAATCCAGCCACGGGCCCATCCATCTGGCCCATCAAGACTCACTCTCATTTCATCAGTCCATAAAACCTTAGAAAAATCAGTCTTGAGATATTTCTTGGCCCAGTCTTGACGTTTCAGCTTGTGTGTCTTGTTCAGTGGTGGTCGTCTTTCAGCCTTTCTTACCTTGGCCATGTCTCTGAGTATTGCACACCTTGTGCTTTTGGGCACTCCAGTGATGTTGCAGCTCTGAAATATGGCCAAACTGGTGGCAAGTGGCATCTTGGCAGCTGCACGCTTGACTTTTCTCAGTTCATGGGCAGTTATTTTGCGCCTTGGGTTTTCCACACGCTTCTTGCGACCCTGTTGACTATTTTGAATGAAACGCTTGATTGTTCGATGATCACGCTTCAGAAGCTTTGCAATTTTAAGAGTGCTGCATCCCTCTGCAAGATATCTCACTATTTTTGACCTTTCTGAGCCTGTCAAGTCCTTCTTTTGACCCATTTTGCCAAAGGAAAGGAAGTTGCCTAATAATTATGCACACCTGATATAGGGTATTGATGTCATTAGACCACACCCCTTCTCATTACAGAGATGCACATCACCTAATATGCTTAATTGGTAGTAGGCTTTCGAGCCTATACAGCTTGGAGTAAGACAACATGCATAAAGAGGATGATGTGGTCAAAATACTCATTTGCCTAATAATTCTGCACTCCCTGTATTTAAATTTTCTGGTTGTAGATAGTGATGTTGCGAATAGTTCGCCGGCGAATAGTTCCCGGTGAACATAGCATGTTCGCATTTGCCGCGGCGGGCGAACATATGCGATGTTCGATCCGCCCCCTATTCATCATCATTGAGTAATACTTTGACCCTCTACCTCACAGTCAGAAGACACATTCCAGCCAATTAACAGCAGACACTCCCTCCAAGACCCTCCTACCTCCTGGACAGCATCCATTTTAGATTCATTTGAAAGCTGCATTCTTAGGGAGAGGAGGGACAGTGTAGCTGCTGCTGATTAATAGGGAAATCTATAGCTTGGCTAGTGTATTCAGTGTCGACTACAGTCCTAAAGGACTCCTCTCTCTGTAAGGACAGCACCCCAAAAAGCCCTTTTTAGGGCTGCTTTTTTTTCCCTGTGTAATCTAATTGCAGTTGCCTGCCTGCCAGCGTGTGTGTCAGGCTCACAGCGTATACTGTGCCCACTTGCCCAGTGCCACCACTCAAATCTGGTGTAACCGTAGTGTAAATTTAAAAAAAAAAACTTTTTTGACTGTGAAACATCAGTCTGCTTGTGTAATCTAATTGCAGTTGCCTGCCTGCCTGCGTGTGTGCCAGGCCCACTTGCCCAGTGCCACCACTCATATCTGGTGTAACAGTAGTGTAAATTTAGAAAAAAAAAAACTTTTTTGACTGTGAAACATCAGTCTGCTAGTGTAATCTAATTGCAGTTGCCTGCCTGCCAGCGTGTGTGCCAGGCCCACTTGCCCAGTGCCACCACTCATATCTGGTGTAACAGTAGTGTAAATTTAGAAAAAAAAAAACTTTTTTGACTGTGAAACATCAGTCTGCTAGTGTAATCTAATTGCAGTTGCCTGCCTGCCAGCGTGTGTGCCAGGCCCACTTGCCCAGTGCCACCACTCATATCTGGTGTAACAGTAGTGTAAATTTAAAAAAAAAAACATTTTTGACTGTGAAACATCAGTCTGCTAGTGTAATCTAATTGCAGTTGCCTGCCTGCCAGCGTGTGTGCCTTGCCCACTTGCCCAGTGCCACCACTCATATCTGGTGTAACAGTAGTGTAAATTTAAAAAAAAAAAACTTTTTTGAATGTGAAACATCAGTCTGCTTGTGTAATCTAATTGCAGTTGCCTGCCTGCCAGCGTGTGTGCAAGGTAGTGTAAGTGTACATTTAAAAAAAAAAAAATTTGGACTGTGAAACATCAGTCTGCTTTTTTGTGTCAGGCTCACAGCGTATACTGTGCCCACTTGCCCAGTGCCACCACTCATATCTTGTTTAATAGTAGTGTAAGTGTACATTTAAAAAAATAAAAACTTTTTGGACTGTGAAACATCAGTCTGCTAGTGTAATCTAATTGCAGTTGCCTGCCTGCCAGCGTGTGTGCCTTGCCCACTTGCCCAGTGCCACCACTCATATCTGGTTTAACAGTAGTGTAAATTTAAAAAAAAAAACTTTTTGACTTTGAAACATCAGTCTGCTAGTGTAATCTAATTGCAGTTGCCAGAGTGTGTGCCAGGCTCACAGTGTATGCTGTGCCCACTTGCCCAGTGCCACCACTCATATCTGGTGTAACAGAAGTAAAAATTAAAAAAAAAACTTTTTTGACTGTGAAACATCAGTCTGCTAGTGTAATCTAATTGCAGTTGTCTGCCTGCCAGTGTGTGTGCCAGGCTCACAGCGTATACTGTGCCCACTTGCCCAGTGCCACCACTCATATCTGGTGTAACAGTAGTGTAAATTTAAAAAAAAAACTTTTTTGACTGTGAAACATCAGTCTGCTAGTGTAATCTAATTGCAGTTGTCTGCCTGCCAGCGTGTGTGCCAGGCTCACAGCGTATACTGTGCCCACTTGCCCAGTGCCACCACTCATATCTGGTGTACCAGTAGTGTAAATTTAAAAAAAAAACCTTTTTTGACTGTGAAACATCAGTCTGCTAGTGTAATCTAATTGCAGTTGCCTGCCTGCCAGCGTGTGTGCCAAGCTCACAGCGTATACTGTGCCCACTTGCCCAGTGCCACCACTCATATCTGGTGTAACAGTAGTGTAAATTTAAAAAAAAAACTTTTTTGACTGTGAAACATCAGTCTGCTAGTGTAATCTAATTGCAGTTGTCTGCCTGCCAGCGTGTGTGCCAGGCTCACAGCGTATACTGTGCCCACTTGCCCAGTGCCACCACTCATATCTTGTTTAATAGTAGTGTAAGTGTACATTTTAAAAAAATAATAGTTTTTGGACTGTGAAACATCAGTCTGCTTTTTTGTGTCAGACTCACAGCGTATACTGTGCCCACTTGCCCAGTGCCACCACTCATATCTTGTTTAATAGTAGTGTAAGTGTACATTTAAAAAAAAAAAGTTTTTGGACTGTGAAACATCAGTCTGCTTTTTTGTGTCAGGCTCACAGTGTATACTGCGCCTACTTGCCCAGTGCCACCACTCATATCTTGTTTAATAGTAGTGTAAGTATACATTTAAAAAAATAAAAACTTTTTGGACTGTGAAACATCAGTCTGCTTTTTTGTGTCAGGCTCACAGCGTATACTGTGCCCACTTGCCCAGTGACACCACTCATATCTTGTTTAATAGTAGTGTAAGTGTACATTTAAAAAAAAATGACAGGCAAAGGCAGGCCACCCCGCAGGTGCCGTCGTGGTCGTGGTGCTGTGATTCCCTTTTGGCCCTAGAATAATGCCCACTCAAAAAGTTCTGAGGACATAGTTGACTTTTTAACACAGGACACCCAATCTTCTATAGCTTCCGCTCCGAACCTTGACGCACCATCCTCCTCCAGCTTAGCTTCGGGCAGCACCTCTCAAGTTACCACTCGCCCGCCTGCAGCCACCACCAACACTAGCACCACAGCCGCTTCACTTGATCTGTCATAGGAGTTATTTACACATTAGTTGGAAGAAATGAGTGATGCGCAACCATTATTGCCTGAGGATGTAGATAACAGGGATATGTCTCAGTCAGGCAGCATTACACACATGGACGTACAGTGTGATGAGGATGATGTTGTACACGCTGCAGGAGTTTGGTCTGTCACTGTGAAGCGGGCGTAACCCTTACACTACCTGATCGATACAACATCATACCTGATGTTTTAAAGCACGTTATTCCAAACAATTTAGGAATGTTAGGTGATTTATGCCCTTTATGGATTAAAACCAGACTCTGCATCAACTATGTAATTTTCCATGTAAGTTTTGCCATGGATCCCCCTCCGGCACGCCACAGTCCAGGTGTTAGTCCCCTTGAAACAACTTTCCCATCACTATTGTGGCCAGAAAGAGTCCCTGTGGGTTTTAAAATTCGCCTGCCCATTGAAGTCAATGGGGGTTCGCCCGGTTCGCGAACTTTTGCGGGAGTTCGCATTCGCAGTTTGCGAACCCAAATTTTTAGGTTCGCGACATTACTAGTTGTAGATGCAATCTCTTTTTTCTTTGTGCTAAATTTGCATGATACACATGAATAACACGGAAAGAAACCTCTGACTTTATTACCTTGTAGATCTTTAGTTACATGTTTATTTTTGTTCTTTTTAAATTCGCTTGGTGCCAGCCAGTTTTTTAAGGTATCAGCCTTTTTAAAAATAATATCCGGGTGTTTTTTTACTTTATCTCCTAGTATGTGATCTTTCATTATAAGGTGCTAATGTTTATTTAGGATTTTTTTAATACATTGATGTTGTCCACTATATTTCGTTACAAAGGGTATAAAAAGTTTATCTTCTTCCTTAACTATAGTTGGTTTTAAAATTTTTGGAGTGAGAAGATCTGTTCTATTTACCAATGTAATTTTTTCTAAACACACAACAGAACTATTCAGCGCTAGGTTCTAATATTGTACCCAATAAACTGGAAAAATAAATAGTGGTATATGAGATAACAAATATATCTTTCAAAATATATAATCCTCCTCAGAAGTGGATATATTCAAAGTCAGTGTTATGTCAAACAGTACCTTTAATTCTCAAATAAAGAGGAATGTTACTTTTTACTCGAATAGTACTGTCAGCTTCCAATGCTTTTCTTGTTCTTCTCCTTGCTGCTCCTTTAAATCTCTTCTTTCTCAAGGGATTATGGGATCCAGGATCCAGATATAGGATCCATGGTGGTGCAACATTGAGCTGCACAGCTCCTTCTATCTTTGTGAACATAGTGACCTAGAGTGTCAGAAACATCATTTGATTGGGGATACTGTTATATCTATATGAGCTGTTATATCTATATGAACTCTTGTGAGTAGATATTTATATATTGCGCTATCTCTGGTGTTTAATAACTACACTTGAATCCTTCTCTTTTTGCGCTTTGTTTTTTTGGTCACATACTGTAATTTGTTCTATCATTTAATCTAGATCATTCTCCTGATATCCTCTTTCTATAAATGTTTTCTTTAATATTGAGGTTTGGATTTGGTAATCTTCTATTGTACTACAATTTTTTCTCATTTTCATAAATTGCCCTTTTGGTATATTAGATACCCATTTATCCAAATGACAACTTTCTATGTGAACATAATTATTTGAGTCAACCTTTGTAAAGAATGATCTAGTACTTATTATTTTTTCTTTGTCTTCTACTTCTATATCAAGAAAGTGTATTTTATTAGTACTCACTTCACTAGTGAAAGACCTCTTTTATTATCATTTAAATCTTCTAAAAATAATGTCAATAGTTCGTTGTCTCCTTTCCATATAATAAAAATATCATCAATAAATCTCTTATAGAGTACCAAGTTCGTGCCCCATGGTCCTTCCTCAATAGATTCTTTCTCAAATAGGCCCATGAAAAGATTTGCATAACTGGGCGCAAACTTGGTACCCATGGCCGTCCCTTTTTGTTGTAGAAAGAATATTTGATCAAAATTAAAATAATTATTTTTTTAAATGAAGTCTATACATTCCAATAAAAAGTTTATTTGTTCATCCTGCATGTCTGGGTCATTTTTAAGAAAAAATTGTGTAGCTGTTTTACCCAAATCATGATCAATGCAAGTGTATAAGGATGTAACATCACTGGTTACCATGATATAATTGTCTTCCCATTTCACTTTATTCAGATTGTTTATAAAGTCAGTAGACTCTTTCAAGTAAGAGGGCAAAAGTTTCACAAATTCTTGAAGAAACTGGTCAACATATTTAGATAAATTGGCAGTCAGGGAGTCAATGCCCGATATAATTGGGCGTCCAGGGGGGGTTAATTAAAGTTTTGTGCAAAATAAAAAATTGGAGTTTTAGGGAATTTGATAGTGAGGAAAGATTTTTCTTTTTCATTTATAAGATTGGTTTCCCTAGCTCTACTGAGAATTTGGTTTAATTTTTTCTGTTGTTTATCTAATGGATTAAATAGCAATTCTTTATAAGTATTTTCATCTCCTAGAATTCTTTGTGCTTCTTTAATATAATCATCAGTGCTCATGATCACTACCCCCCCCCCCCTTTATCCGCTTGTTTTAGCATTATGTTTTTGTTCTCTCTTAAATCTTTTAAAAATGTATATTCTTCTTTATTTAAATTAAAGTTTATATTTTTAGTTTCATATTTTTCTAGTTCTTTTTTTACCCTCTGTTCAAATGTTTTCGCATTGTCACCTTTTTCATTTGTTTTAAAGAAAGTGGATTTCTCTTTAAGATTAGTATGTATAAAGTTATTTCCGTGTGAGGATATTGAATTTATATTAGCTCTATTTTCACAGGAATGTTTTATAAAATACCTTTTAAGGGTGAGTTTCCTTATGTATTGGTTGATATTAATAAGAGTTTCAAATTTGTTTATTTTTTATGTTGGGGCGAAAGAAAGTCCTTTATTTAAAACTTGTTCCTGTTCTTTACTTAGTTCAATACTACTCAAATTAAAAATTACACTTTTTTCTATATCGATCTTTTTTGGTTTTCTGTCCCTTCGTCCTCTTCCTCTATTCCCTCTCTGTCTCTTTTCCCTTTTAGTTTTACATTTGGTCTCCCTTCCTGTTCTAAAAAATGTTTTGAAGTCCCTGTCTTTTCTTTGGGATCTTCTTGTTTTTTTATAGTTTCCCTTTCATCTTCATCTCTAATTGGTTCAAATCTGTTACTTAAATAAAAAGCCCCCCAAAATAAAAACACCCCCTAATCTAAACTAAACTACCAATAGCCCTTAAAAGGGCTTAAAAGGGCCTTTTGTAGGGCATTGCCCTAAGTTAAACAGCTCTTTTTTTTTAAATACTTTATTTTTCAGCAAGACCAGTAACATTAAAGGGACATAAAACAGGTTGAGATATGTGCATATCCTAAAAGGGCTAATAAATTTAAAATAGTTTGCATAAAAAAATGTTTAAAAATTGCTGGCAAGTATTTTAAAATAATTTTAAAAAATAAGCAAAATGAATTACATAGCTAAACTCCCTGGGGCAACCAACTCCACCCCCCTTATCAGTGTTTAGACACAGGCATTGTATTTCAATGAGTTCACAGCTTCTAGGCATGCTCCAGCAGATAATCCCTATTCCCTTTTGTATTCTACCAAAAGCAACCATAGGTATAGATACAGCCATAAAAGGAATTGTGTGGGGGGAGTTAGAGCTTTACAATTCAGAAACTAAAAATAAAGGGTTAATGGCGAGGCCCTGCAGTATAAATTTGCAGGTAAAGTAATTAAAGTAAATATTATTATATTTTATATCTATCCCAACTTTTTTTTTTTTAACTTTATTTATAGACCAATTTATGATACATCCCTTAGATCAAGAACATAAAAGAAACTTATAAAGGGTAGTCAAACATACAGAGCCATAATAAATGCAGTATTCCAACAATTCTCTGAATAGTGTATGCATATATAAATTAGGCATTTAGAGAAAAACAGCGTTTCTATTGTTCAAAAGCGAAAACAAAGGACTCTTCAGTTTAATAAGTTATTGAACCCTGTAAATTTCTATACATGAATTGGGAGTTTTTATTTATAACAGAAAGGAGAAACTAACAAACAAACACATAATCAAGCATACACAGACAACAGAAAGAAACAAGAAAAAATAATAATCCTATATTATCATTTGTCTCCAACGTGGAGGCTAGTGATCTAATAACATCACTAATCTGCAAAGGGTAGATAATCTGTAATTGTGTTTCAGTGGGGAGTGACATAATAATATTCTCCCATTTTGCCAGGAAAGCAATAAGTTTATTATCAGAAAATAGTATGGGGTCTTTTAAGTCTACTGCTAATTGAAATAGCATATTTTTATTAAATGCAGCAATACTTGGTGCTCTCTTATCTTTTCAGCTTTTTAAGATCATCTGTCTAGCAGTTAGAATAGCAGTGTTAATCAGCTGTTTGTTTTGCACATAACTAAAAAAAGATCTGATCCATCTCAAGTTTAATTATAGTCGGAAGAAATGTATTAAGCCAATATAGGATTTTACCCCAGAAATTCTGAATTTTGGGGCATAAATAAAAAGCATGCAAGAGATCTGCCCTGGGGAGACTACATCTTGAGTACAAAATAATACCCCGCGTATTCCATTTGATCATTATATTCGGTGTAAGATAGGCTCTATTAATTAGTTTTATATGCGATTCTCTGTAAGAGACAGAGGATGAGTATTTGGTAATCCTAACAAAGCTCTTTCGGAAATACTCAAAGTTAAAATCTTTGAGATTGTTACGCTAATTGGAGAAAAGATCCATGATTTTATCTTTAGCATCCAAAGCTATTATAGTTTTATATAAAGGAGAGAATGAGTGTTTTCCAGAGTGATAGAGGTAATGATTGTGTTAATGTCTCTTAAACTCTCTGGATTAAAATCTGTTAGTTTATGGGTATAAATGAAGTGTCTAGTTTGTAGATAGGCAAAAAGTGTTTTTCTCTCCAGCTCATATTCCCTCGCCAGTAGATCAAATGCTTAACAGTGTTAGTCTGCGTATCTATTAATTGTCCTTTTTGAGACCAGGCCTTATAGACATGGAATTCAAAGCCACTTTTGAACTGTGGGTTACCCCTTATTGGAAGATTTTGTGAGATTTTATATTCAGTGTGGAGACTCTGAAAGTAATTTTTTTATTTTAGGGGGTTTAACGTGTGTCTGATGTAATAGAGCCTTAAAAGAATAGGGTGCAACTAGAGCCTCTTCTTCCCAATAATTTGTGATATAATCAGAGCCTGTAAGCCAATCCAAAGATATTTTAGCCATACAGGTCCAATTGTAAAATTTTATTTTGGGGAGAGCGAATCCCCCATTTGTTTTAAGATGTGCTAGCTTTCTAAGAGCAATACGCGGTTTCACTTTACCCCATAGAAATTGCAAATGTGAGTTAAAATTTTGTTCATCTTTCCTACTAAGGATTAAAGGAACATTTTGTAACAAAAATACAATTTTAGGAAAAAGAATCATTTTAATAAGTGTTATTCTTGCTGAGAGGGTTAATGGTAACTTGACCCAGTTTTTAAAACAGAGAGCGCATTTCTGCCAAATTGGAGGGAAATTCAGACCATAGCAATCATCAGGATTTTTAGAAAAAAATATTCCTAAATACTTAATTTTCTAGAAGGATTTAATGATTGACTATCGTTTTTTTTTAGAGATCCAAAGAATTTTGACTTGTTTAAGTTAATTTTATAGCCCGAAAATTTACTGAATTCAGAAATAGTATGGAGAATAAGTGGTAAATTCCTTTTGGTATTGCTTACATAAAAGAGTATATCATCTACATATAAAGATAATACAATTTTCTTATTAGCGATCGAGACCCCTTCTAATCTCTTCCTACATTGAACAGCTAAAGGTTCCAGGGCAATATTAAAGAGTAGCGGCGACAGGGGACAACCCTGTCTGGTTTCTTTCTGTAACATTAGGCCTGGTGAAGATAGGCCATTTACATTAATATATGAAATCGGGTCTTGATAGATTAATTTAATGTAATTAATACATTTTCCTGCAAAACCAAACGTATCCAGTGCGGAAAATAGATGATCCCAAGCGATAGAATCAAAAGCCTTTTCGGCATCAATGGTTAGCAGCGGGATATTAAAAGTTCTATTAGCAGCATGGTTGTCCTAATATTTTTCTATGATGTCCTACCTGGCATAAAGCCAGTCTGATCTGTATGTATTATACCTCCTACAATTTTCTTAAGCCTATTTGCAATAATACTTGCTAGAACTTTATAGTCGGTATTGAGTAGTGAAATTGTGTGGTAGGCATCCATAGAATTCACCTCTTTATCTTTTTTATGGATAAGGACAACATTAGAAGCTGTAAAATATCTTGATGGTTTAATATTATTGGAGAAGTTACTATTAAATAAATTAACAAGTATAGGAGTACCATGTACAGGTTTGTTCCATATAAGGAGCCTCTTAAGTGTAATACCTACCTATGTCTATGAATAAGCGCCATTAGGGGGTTGTCTGTCTGTCTGACCTGTTGGTACATGTCTGCGTGTTTCGTTTTGTTTTTTTAAGCTTTGCACAATAAATTTTAAAAAAAATTTAATTTTTTTTTATTGAGGTTCTTGAACATACAGAGTATAGTCAAACTGCAATGCAATACATGTTATATAAGTACAGTTAGGCTCACATAAGAGCTTGTATTAAAAAAAAATAGTCATAACCTGGAATATTGTGTAGTACCTCAACATTTTTCTTTTAAAGTTATCTTCATTTTGTATTATGTTGGGCCACTCTTGGGCCCTTGACCACCTGTAAAAATCATTATTAGAAGGTAGAGAATAATAGACCACTTTTGGGTCTATATATATCTCAATATGTATAACTCAAGAATAACCTAATTTCACTCAACTTTTAACAACATTTAGTCACACGATAATTATGAAGGGGAAAATGTGGCAAATTATTATAGGACTCTTTAACAACATTTATGTGACTTTCGGACTCTATACTATTATAAAACCAGAGTAACATTTATTTATTTAATTAAGGGGAGCATGGTTGCTGAGCGCTAATGTGTGGTATCTGTAATACATATGCATATAATCCTAGCCTCATTCTGATTATGTGTAGGTATGTAACCATTGTTTAAGATATAGGTCTATAGCCAGCTCCAAAACAGACTAGAGGAGTGCATCATCAGTAATATATTGGCAAACCAGTGAAGACTTTTGAGGAGTTAATGGTGTGTGTGCTTATCTATTTCCAAGTTGTATAACCTGTACAGTATGCCTATGGCTTGGACCATCAATATAAAGTGGCATTAGTCTAGAGGTTAAGTTTGTTTGTGCCTTATAATGTATATATAGTATGCTGTCCCGGATACAGACAGCACATTTCCTATCTATAATATATTAGCACAGATCAGCCAAGTCAAGTACTGTTATGTACTATACATAGGATTTAATATCTATAAACTTTATAAATCAGCAAGCACAACACACCATGGAAGTAGTTTATAGAACTATATCAGGCTAGGTTGTAAGTATTAAACTATAAGATTTAGCTCATAAAAAGCATATACTACATTCTAACATTTATATTGGCACACATGTTAAAGAGTCATCTCTATTAAATAACATTGCTCTCAGATAACTAAAATTATTATAGGAGAATGTACTAAAAGATCTATGTTCCATAACATTCAAAAACTTTTTTTTTTTTCAAATAACAATTGAGTAACCTATTATTCATTTTCAACTCTCATTAGCATATAGTCTTAAAGTAGAGAGGAATATTTCCAGATACATAATATTGTGAGCTAATAAGCCTGCTCACGAGAAACATCTCTAAGCAAATAATATATTGACAATGACAACATATACAACAAAACCTTTAGGGAAACCATTAAAGTAAACTTAGCATAGATGATGTTATCATAGACCAGCTATGAAATTTCCCTTCTAAGTCACTAACCCACACCAACAGGATTGAAGTTTAATGTCAAAGTCCTTCTTCTCCTTCTTTTGAGGGTAGAATATTTGAGTGTGTACTTGCCGCCATGCTGGGATGTTCCCTATAATTTCCTTGTAGCGGTATCACCAATTGGATGATATTTAAGTTGGCTGCTATGTTTGAGAGAAGAGATCTCCTGACTGAAAGTTTTCAATAGCTCCATGTTACTTGCGACCTCATGCCGATTATGCAGGGAGCCAAGTTAAACCGCATCCGAAAAACGGCCCGGAACTTTCTCAGGAGAGAGAAAGCGAAAGTGCCGCTCCAGTAATCTTACCAGCAGGTGAGGGTCCGGAAGCACGCCACTAGGTAGGGGAGGAGTGGAGCCAGGCAGAGAAGATGGCGGTGGACGACCGCAAGCGTGAACAAGAAAAAAGAGTGCCGGCTACTGCAACAGTGAAGTGAGTCTTTTATTGATCCATAAAACAGCTAACAGCATGGTTACAAAACACAGAATGGAGGGGCTCAGCTGTTCTTACGCGTTTCACGCCCATGGGTGCTTACTCATAGAACCTGAGCACAGGTAAAAATGAAGCTGTGTTTAAGGACCCAATATCCAATCAAATGCATTCTTAAAATGACGTATGTCTAGGATCAATGCATGTATAGAGTAAACACTCATGGGTAAGGGGTCATACTTAAAGACAGCCACATCTAAAATCAAAGTTGACATTTACATGCAGAGATGGTGAATAGAAAAAATTGGCTAAAACTATGAGTATTATTTATTTCTGGCAAATAAAGAAAAAGTGAGCACCACTGCTAGATAAAAACAAAAATTTATTCCATATGTTTAAAATATAAATACAGGACAGCAGTATCTGGAGATATTGGGTTAGGAAAGGAGAAGCATATTAAGGCTATCTATGCTTCTCCTTTCCTAACCCAATATCTCCAGATACTGCTGTCCTGTATTTATATTTTAAACATATGGAATACATTTTTGTTTTTTTATCTAGCAGTGGTGCTCACTTTTTCTTTATTTGCCATTATTACTTGCCGGTTACTTTGCACCACGCTAGAACAGTGCTTGAACTATGCAAAACAAAGCCTTCCACTGATTGGACGGAGAGCGCACACACCCCCAGCACTAACGTGACGGAACCCGGCGTGGGAGATCCAGACGGAGGAAGTTTCCTGGGGCGAGTGGAAGAAAGAGGATGGGGACCTGGTTCCTGTGAGACTCCAATCATACCCGCACATCGCCATCCACAAGGAAGAATAGAGAGCCGCTGAAGGATCTACACCCGACAGAGAGGTATGTGAGTTGGCCCCGCCGAGGCATTTAACTACACCTCTCAAGAACGCCAAACCTAACGTATACATACCGTGTAACCTACCTGGTTGGGATTGACACATACAGGGGTAGTGCTCTTAGGATACGCCTATACATCCAATCAAAACTGTGGACTGAGACTATTGTGATTTTTTGTTTTATAATCACCCAGTATACCCCTAAGTTCACTCTTTCTACTATTATTTATTTCTCTCTTTTTTTCTTTTTTTCTCTTTTAAAGACACAGAAAAAAACATAACTGTATAACCAATAATATTAGATACTTGCTACACTATCCACATGTAATGAATCATAAATCATGAATTTGTAAATAAATAAATAAATAAATAAATGAATAAATAAATTATAAGTTATTGTATATTGCATATATGTATATGAAAAATTAATGTTGGTGAAGAATCACATTATAAATACAAATACAAAACAAGCAACTTAATTAGTGGCTTGAATATATGTAGATATTTATGAGATCAATCAATCTCAACAAGATAGACTATATGGCAGAGGCCAATAGGCAATTGGGAGACACATCCATATATCTTAAATTACAAGGGGATCCCACAAGGGTTTTATAATAGATTAGATTCAACTATTTATAACTAGAAAACTGAATTTAGTGAAGTATAAACAGGAGCTTCACAGAGACACATCCTGCTGCTCCAATCGTAGGCTCCGACCCCCAAAATTTTGGATTTTTATACAGTACCTCTTTGTAGTGCCTGCCCTCCTCTGTTTCATACTGCAACTTTTGTGACTTGATTTTGCCACCGCTACGGCACTCCGTGTCAGCTGGAGCATTGTGGATGACCTTACACTTAGCCGGTTTACTTCCACTGCTGGAGAGGACACAATCGGAATCTGCTTGGACCAGTGTTTTTCTATTTTAGCTACTACCTTGCATTTCTATTGGCTGAAATTTTTAAATCAGCCAACAGGATGAGAGCTACTGAAATCTTATTGGCTGATTTGAACAGCCAATGGGATTTCAGTAGCTCTAATCCTATTGGTTGTTTAAAAATGTCAGCCAATAGGAATGCAAGTTACCCCAAATTGAATGCAGCACCTTGCATTACATTTTCAGTGTACGCCGGAGATCAGATGAAGAGGAGCCTCTACACCGCTGAGGATCGCCACCACTGAGGACCGCCACTGAGTACCACAGCATCGGAGAAGACCGCTCGGCACCTCTGCTCCACGCTGCCTTCGCTCTGGATGCAGATAGAAGATGATGAAGCCGCCTGGAAGAAGACCTTCACCGCTGGACTTCAGGATTCTTTTTTTTATTTTGGGGGGGTTTATTTTTAAGATTAGGGATTTAATGGGCTGTAAAAGAGCTGATTGTCCTTTTAAGGGCAGTAAAAGAGCTGAATGCCCTTTTAAGGGCAATGCCCATACAAATGCCCATTTAGGAGCAATGGATAGCTTAGGTTTTTTGAGTGTTAGGTTTTTTATTTTGGGGGGGTTGGTTGGGTGTGGGGTTTTACTGTTATAAGGTAATTGTTATTTTTTTAAGTAAAAGAGATGTTTAACTTAGGGCAATGCCCTATAAAAGGCCCTTTTAAGGGCTCTTAGTAGTTTAGTATTAGATTAGGGGGTATTTTTATTTTGTAGGGGATTTTTTATTTTTCTAAGGGTAAGTTTAGGTTTCATTTTTTATTTTGGATAGCTTTCTTTTGCCTAGATTACCTAGATTTGCCTAGAGTTGTGCGTTAACAGGGGTGCGTTGCTAACTTCCAGTTTATTCTCACCGCTCACTTTCCTGCAGCGCTGGTATTACGGGTTTTTATCAACCTGGCGTTAACATGCAAGAAGTTAGCGTAGAGCAAAATTGCACTCCACACTGCACTCCAATACCAGCGCTGCTTAAGTGAGCGGTGAGATGGTTATACGTGCTTGTGCACAATTTCCCCGTAGACATCAATGGGGAGAGCCGGCTGAGAAAAAGTCTAACACCTGCCAAAGAGCAGCATAAAACTAAGTAACGCAGCCCCATTGATTCCTATGGGGAAACTACATTTATGTTTACACCTAACACCCTAAGATGAACCCCAAGTCTAAACACCCCTAATCTTACACTTATTAACCCCCAATCTGTTGCCCCCGACATCGCCGACACCTACATTTTACTGATTAACCCCTAATCTGCCGCTCCGGACATCGCCGCCACCTACATTATACTAATTAACCCCTAATCTGCTACCCCCGACATCGCCGACACCTACATTATACTGATTAACCCCTAATCTGCCACCCCCAATGTTGCCGCCACTATAATAAACATATTAACCTCTAAACCGCCGTACTCCTGCATCGCAAACACTATTTAAATATTATTAACCCCTAATCTGCCACCCTCTAACATCGCCGCCACCTACCTACATTTATTAACCCCTAATCTGCCACCCCGAACGTCGCCGCCACTATAGTATATTTATTTACCCCTAAATTTTAGTCTAACCCTAACACCCCCTAACTTAAATATAATTTAAATAAACCTAAAGAAAAATTCCTATCATTAGTGTAGGTGGACATCGCCGCCACCTACACTATACGCCACTATAGTATATTTATTAACCCCTAAATCTAAGTCTAACCCTAACACCCCCTAACTTAAATATAATTTAAAGAAATCTAAAGAAATATTCCTATCATTAACTAAATAATTTCTATTTAAAACTAAATACTTACCTATAAAATAAACCCTAAGCTAGCTACAATATAACTAATAAAATAAACCCTAAGCTAGCTACAATATAACTAATAGTTATATTGTATCTAGCTTACGGTTTATTTTTATTTTACAGGCAAGTTTGTATTTATTTTAACTAGGTAGAATAGTTACTAAATTGTTATTAACTATTTAATAACTACCTAGCTAAAATAAATACAAATTTACCTGTAAAATAAAACCTAACCTAAGTTACAATAACACCTAACACTACACTACAATTAAATAAATTCCCTACATTAAATACAATTAAATAAATTAAATAAAATTAGCTAAATTACCAAAAAAAACAACACTAAATTACAGAAAATAAAAAACAAATTACAAGATCTTTAAACTAATTACACCTAATCTAATAGCCCTATCAAAATAAAAAAGCCCACCCAAAATAAAAAAAACCCTAGCCTAAACTAAACTACCAATAGCCCTTAAAAGGGCCTTTTGCGGGGCATTGCCCCAAAGAAATCAGGTGTTTTATCTGTAAAAAAAAAATACAAATAACCCCCCCAACAGTAAAACCCACCACCTACACAACCAACCCCCCAAATAAGAGCCTAACTAAAGAAACCTAAGCTACCCATTGCCCTGAAATGGGCATTTGGATGGGCATTGCCTTTAAAAGGGCATTTTGTTCTATTGCAGCCCAAAGCCCTAACCTAAAATATAAACCCACCCAATACACCCTTAAAAATCCTAACACTAACTCCCGAAGATTCACTTACCAGGAGAAGTCTTCATCCAAGCGGCAAGATGTCCTCAAAGAAGCCGGCAGAAGTGGTCCTACAGACGGGCAGAAGTGGTCCTCCAGATGGGCAGAAGTCTTCATCCAGACGGCATCTTCTATCTTCATCCATCCGACGCGGAGCAGTTCCATCTTCAAGACATTCGGCGTGGAGCATAATCTTCTTTCGATGTCTAACGACGAATGAAGGTTCCTTTAAATGACGTAATTCAAGATGGCGTCCCTTGAATTCCGATTGGCTGATAGAATTCTATCAGCCAATCGGAATTAAGGTTGAAAAAATCCTATTGGCTGATGCAATCAGCCAATAGGATTGAATTTCAATCCTATTGGCTGATCCGATCAGCCAATAGGATTGAGCTTGCATACTATTGGCTGTTCCAATCAGCCAATAGAATGCGAGCTCAATCCTATTGGCTGATTGGTTCAGCCAATAGGATTGAAGTTCAATCCGATTGGCTGATAGAATTCTATTAGCCAATCGGAATCTAAGGGATGCCATCTTGGATGACGTCATTTAAAGGTACCTTCATTCATCAAGAAGACGTAGTTGGAAGAGGATGCTCCGCACCTGATGTCTTGAAGATGGAGCCGCTCCGCACCGGATGGATGAAGATAGAAGATGCCGTCTGGATTAAGACTTCTGCCTGTCTGGAGGACCACTTCTGCTGGCTTCGTTGAGGACATCTTGCTGCTTGGATGAAGACTTCTCCTGGTAAGTGAATCTTCAGGGGTTAGTGTTAGGATTTT
This sequence comes from Bombina bombina, assembly GCF_027579735.1. NCBI lineage: Eukaryota > Metazoa > Chordata > Amphibia > Anura > Bombinatoridae > Bombina > Bombina bombina. The sequence goes on along the minus strand of NC_069502.1, from coordinate 139,164,672 downwards.
TTAAGGGTGTATTTGGTGGGGGGGTTGTTTAGGTTAGGGCTTTGGGCTGCAATATAGCTAAATGCCCTTTTAAGGGCAATGCCCATCCAAATGCCCATTTCAGGGCAATGGGGAGCTTAGGTTTTTTTTAGTTAGGGTTTTATTTGGGGGATTGGTTGTGTAGGTGGTGGGTTTTACTGTTGGGGGGGTTGTTTGTATTTTATTTTACAGGTAAAAGAGCTGATTTCTTTGGGGCAATGCCCCGCAAAAAGGCCCTTTTAAGGGCTATTGGTAGTTCAGATTAGGCTAGGGTTTTTTTTTATTTTGGGTGGGCTTTTTTTATCTTGATAGGGCTATTAGATTAGGTGTAATTAGCTTAAAGATTTGTTTTTTATTTTCTGTAATTTAGTGTTTGTTTGTTTGTTTTTGGTAATTTAGCTAATTTTATTTAATTTATTTAATTGTATTTAATGTAGGGAATTTATTTAATTGTAGTGTAGTGTTAGGTGTTATTGTACCTTAGGTTAGGTTTTATTTTACAGGTAAATTTGTATTTATTTTAGCTAGGTAGTTAGTAAATAGTTAATAGCTATTTAGTAACTATTCTACCTAGTTAAAATAAATACAAACTTGCCTGTAAAATAAAAATAAACCCTAAGCTAGCTACAATGTAACTAATAGTTATATTGTAACTAGTTTAGGGTTTATTTTATAGGTAAGTATTTAGTTTTAAATAGGAATAATTTAGGTAATGATAGGATTTTGTATTGAGATTTATTTAAATTATATTTAAGTTAGGGGGTGCTAAGGTTAGGGTTAGACTTAGGTTTAAAGGGTTAATAAATTTAGAATAGTGGCGGCGACATTGGGGACGGCAGATTAGGGGTTAATAAGTATAATGTAGGTGGCGGCAATGTTGGGGGCAGCAGATTACAGGTTAATAATATTTAACTAGTGTTTGCGAGGCGGGAGTGCTGCGGTTTTGGGGTTATTATGTTTATTATAGTGGCGGCGATGTCCGGAGTGGCAGATTAGGGGTTAATAATTTTATTTTAGTGTTTGTGATGCGGGAGGGCCTCGGTTTAGGGGTTAATATATAGTTTATGGGTGTTAGTGTACTTTTTAGCACTTTATTTATGAGTTTTATGTCACAGCTTTGTAGTGTAAAACTCATAACTACTGACTTTAAAATGGGTTAGGAATCTTATCGGTATAGGCTGTACCGCTCACTTGGCTGTACCGCTCACTTTTTGGCCTCCCAGGAAAAACTCGTAATACCGGCGCTATGGAAGTCCCATAGAAAAAAGCCATTATGAAATTTACGTAAGTTGATTTGCGGTAAGGCCAAAAAAGTGTGCGGTACACCTATACCTGCAAGACTCGTATTACCAGCGGGCGTAAAAAAGCAGCGTTAGGACCTGTTAACGCTGCTTTTTTACCATAACGCACAACTCGTAATCTAGCTGTTTATTTTTTTCTGTAATTTTACTTTTTTTATTTTTTGTAACTTTAGCTGGGGGGTTTGTATTTTTTAAACATAGACTGCCCTCTGGGCAGGCTTATCGCCTAGTATAACATAAATAACATAACATACTAAGGGAATAACAAACAAAAAAAAGATATGGGTTTAGACCCCATAGCATAAGAACATATATCAAAAAAATATATATATACCCCCCTCTATTTGCATATGTTTAGCCATTGTGAAACACCTTATTTGCGCTCCATCTTCAAGCCAATGCTTCATCTTTACAGCAGCATTTCATTGCTGCACCTACACGCTCAACCTTTGATAGTGAGTGAATGTTGATTTAGGGCTAGATTTATCAACCCTGAGGCGTACAGGGGCGCGTATACGCGCCCCTGTATGCCTCAGCTCACCTGTGGCTGGGCGCAATTACCCGCAGGTAATTAACATTGCACACGAGCGCAATTTTGCACTCGAGTGCAATCCCGCCCCCTGCCCGCGCACAGCCAATCACGCGGAGCTGTCAATCTCCTCGGTCGGACTCGACCGAGGAGATTGAATTTCGCCAGAATAGATGTGGCGAAGATGTTAGGGAAGCAGCGGTCTGGTGACCGCTGCTTGATAAATCGCGGCGAGCAAGTTCTTGTGAGAACTTGCTGCCGCAGGGGCTTGATAAATCTAGCCCTTAATATTCATTCACTATCTTTCACTACTTGTCACAGTTCAATTTCTACTTTGCTAGTGGGCGAGTGGAAATTTTGAGCCCTGATATATTTATAAATCCTTAGGGAAAGGGTACTCTCACTTTAAAGAAAATCAATAGACCAGGGTGCCCAGCTTCAAAAATATGCAATCCGAAAACCCACAACAGCAACCGAAGCGTCACTCTCTGGATTTCACAGCAGTGTTTTAATGTACATCACTGTTGTGAAATCCAGAGAGTGACGCTTCCCACTTATTCTTTTGCTGTTGTGGGTTTTCGTATTGTATATATATATATATATATATATATATATATATATATATATATATATATACTGTATACAGTATATATATATATATATATATATACAGTGTATATATATATATATATATATATATATATATATATATATAGTAATTAAAGTTGTTGCAGTCAGGGTCTAAAGATCTGCTGATAGAGCAGAGCCCGGCTACAACACCTTCAGACAGGGACAACACATAGGACATCTTTGCCCGCTGCATACCCAGAGAGAGGCCCTTCTCTGCAATGGCCTTGACTAACCGCCACAACAATCTAGCCTTATCAATATGGCAGACTCTTGCCACCACAATAATAAAACAAAAAAATAAAATCAGTAAAAGTAATGAACTCCTCAAATTACTCAAAAACTTGTCCACACCACAATCAGCCAGATGCACCCCATCAGCACAGTCAAAACCAGAAAATTCTCATACCACTTTACCCATCTCCCTGTTCACTTTTCCCTAACACTAAACGGAGCAAACAAGTTCCAGTAAGCTGAAATCACCTTTATTAAATCAGGGGTGTGTACCAACCCCATATTATTACCTCAAGATGAATGATCACCACAGCAAGCACTTGCAGCAAAGCTTGACGCCCAATGGATGGAGTGCCCAACGATCCAAATACGAACTGAACCTTTGCATCTGCTTTCAAAACAAAAAGATTGTTAGTATAACCCACCACTTGTGGAAGTACACTATCCCCAAAGGACAAACCTTACCGCAACCAAACTAACAAGCCTAAGGGGCTGATTTATTAAGGCTAGAATGCTGCTATATGCAGCTTTTTCCTGCACGAGCCTTCAGGCTCGCCGGAAACAGGAGTTAAGAAGCAGCGGTCTTAAGACCGCTGCTCCTTAACTCGTCCACTACCTCTGAGGCGGCGGACAGCAATCTGCCTGATCACATACAATTGGCCGCAAATTTGCAGGGGACGGCATTGCACAAGCATTTCACAAGGAATGCTTGTGCAATGATACGCTGTCTGCATTTGATATGTCTGGTGGACATGATCCGCTACAGCGGTTCATGTCCCCCAGACACATGATAAATCGGCCCCTAAAACACTTAGGCCCCAATTCTAAAAAATATGCCGGTGAAGATGTGGTTTTCAACGCCAACACTTGCAGGGGTAGCCCTCATGGAATTCTTTAAAGAAAAAGGACTGTCCATGTAAGTGGCGATTAGAGCTTTCTGCTAGGTAAAAGTTTGCAATGGAAGGCGAAGTACAAATTGGGGAACAGGTGTGTTTTAAAACATAAAATCACACGTAATACAAATCAAATTACGTTGTTTTCAGTGCACTGCATCTTAAATTTGCAGTAATTTTCGTACCTATATATTTTCTTTTTAGAATAATTAGTGTTTTTAGTATTTTGGCAAAAGCTCTCCACTTTTTAACTGCAAGAAAAAATAGTGAGAACTGTAGTGCGAAAATGTTTATCGAATTTTGCACTGGGAATTGAGATACAATTTTATATAGGCCCATGTTGAACCCATTTTATGAAAAAACAACAATTACACTTTATATTTTGTACTTTTAAATGCAAATTAAATACAAATGACTTGCTTAAAGGGACACTGAACCCAATTTTTTTCTTTCATGATCCAGATAAAGCATGCAATTTTAAGCAACTTTCTAATTTAGTCCTATTATCAATGTTTCTTCATTCTCTTGCTATCTTCATTTGAAAAGCAATAATGTAAGGTTAGAAGCCGGCCCATTTTTGGTTCACAACCTGGGTTGTCCTTGGACAGCACCAATAAATAAGTGCTGTCCAGGGTAGCTGAACCAAACATTGTCTATAAGCATTCTTATAGAATCTCACCAGCCCAGGGATGTTTTTAGATTTAGGGCCTTAATGTTTTATGTCTGCCAGTGGCCTAATATAAAGTATCTGTTAGACCTCCAATGACCCAAGGAACAAATCTGACCCTCAGACCATCCCAACTCTGCAGCACAGGTGGCAGCTCCAACTCAGAAACAGTGCGGAGCTATCAGGCAAAAATACAGGCCTTCCATTCTTACTGCCCAATCAAGCCCTTTGTGAAACTGAAAACTAGTGAGAGGCTCACTGTTAGCATAAATCAAAAACAGACTAGCCCCAGAAGAACGCACCCTCACATACTCAGCACAACCACAAACCATACAAGGGCAGCGGAAAGTTCAGACAATTTCAACCAAACATCTCCACTTTCTTGACCTGTTTTTAACTGTGGCCCAAACAATTAAACATCATCAGAAAAACACACCTGCTCCATCTGCCCTCCCTATTCAGCATTTTCTTTGACAGGGCCACTAATTCACCAAACCTCAGCACGAAAGGCAAGAGCGAATGTGCCTTGAACAAAATTACTTCTAAATTAGATGTACACTTCATACAACACACCAAACAAAATGCTCAGTATCTCAACTGTAACTTGCTCTTTGATATTAGGCTGCCATATTTCAATCCTTCCCAACACAACCTGTCTTACAAGAAATGTATGACAATCCTGGCCAGTAGTCTTCTTATCCCAGCATCAAGTGAAAAGATTAATAAAAATCCCAGGACTGTAGTTTTACTGATTAAAGGAATGAGGTAGAGCAACGGGGAGGTAGTCCAGTCTTCCAAAAAAGAGTAGGCCACAGGGCAAAGCACGATTCAGCAACAGGTAAATGTTTTCAGAGTACCAAAGGGTTAAAGGGACAGTCAACACCAGATTTTTTTGTTGTTTAAAAAGAAAGATAATCCCTTTATTACCCATTCCCCAGCTTTGTATAACCAACACAGTTATATTAAGAAATTCCAAAAGAAGTTAGTGGAGGTGAATGCAGGCAGCACAACTTAGTTAAAAATTAGTAAACTTTATTAAATCATTAAAAAATTAAAAACTGATATAAGCACAGATACAATTGTTGCCCAAACACACAGGGGGAAAGACTGCCTTCCGACGCGTTTCCTGCTCAAACTGAGCACTTCATCAGGGATATATTAATACATGTTTAGCCTCTGCAGACTGCCCCCTTATTTCAGTTCTTTTGACAGACTTGCATTTTAGCCAATCAGTGCTCACTCCTAGGTCACTTCACGTGCATGAGCTCAATGTTATCTATATGAAACACATGAACTAATGCCCTCTAGTGGTCAAAATGCATTTAGATTAGAGGCAGCCTTTAAGGTCTAAGAAATTAGCATATGAACCTCATAGTTTTAGCTTTCAACTAAGAATACCAAAAGAACAAAGCAAAATTGGTGATAAAAGTAAATTGTTTAAAATTACATTCCCAATTTAAAGCATTAAAGTTTTTTTTGGACTTGACTGTCCCTTTAAGCAAAAAAGTAGGTCACAGAGTTAAGCAAAGTTCAACAGCAGGCAGACAGTCCAAATCTTTCTGAGCACCAAAGGGTTAAGCGAAAGAGTAGGTCACAGAGTTAAGCAAAGTTCAACAGCAGGCAGACAGTCCAAATCTTTCTGAGCACCAAAGGGTTAAGCGAAAGAGTAGGTCACAGAGTTAAGCAAAGTTCAACAGCAGGCAGACAGTCCAATTTTTCTGAGTACCAAAGGGTTAAGCAAAAGAGTAGGTCACAGAGTTAAGCAGTGCTCAGAAACAGGAAATCAGACCAATAATATGAATACAAATATAGCAAGTACAGCACCCAGGAGTACAAGTACAAGTGAAAAGAGGTGCTTTAAATAGACGCAAGTTTGCACCAACAGCATCACACAGGTGCGTACAATGATGCTGCAGAGATGTACTTGCGGGCGCGGCAATGAAGTCACCGCAGCACCATGTGTGGAGGAAGACAACCATGAAAATAGCCGAAAGGAGCGGAGGCGGCCGGCAAGTATGTGACAACAATGATAAGGAAAATAATACAATTTATTTAAAAGGGAATGGGCAACCATCCTACTCTGTGCAGCCCTTTGGAACACCTCTGTCTCTCAAATATGTCAACCAATTCAACAAAGTTATCTACTAAGCACCACTCACAGCTACTCACTATTCACAACAAGAATACATCTCACTCACTCCAATGATTTACATACGACTTCCATGTTGGTGAAGCAAGAGATGCCTACAATAATTCACAGATGAATCACCTATTTCCACCAATTGAACAGCCAATGAAAAGATGGACAAGGAAAGCTTTTACTTACAGCCTAGGGGCAACTGACCTAAACTCCACCCACCTGAACCTGTAAAAAGCATCTGCAATCACATTACTTACACCTCAAGACCAAATGGTGAAGGAATCACACAGCAAAACAAGAAGAGACTGAGAACCTGTTAATTGCATAGACAACACTGAGGTTGGCAGACCAAAAAATTACAAACTGATTAGTCAGATGGTCACACAACAATTCAACCACAGCAATTTAAAGAAGGGTTCCAGCAAGCATAGATGCAACAAATTTATTTTGCATACAAAACATTTTGTTTCTTTCCCTTGCTAAGCAGTCCCAGAGACCTCTTGCTTTCTGAGCCCAGTAAAAGAGGAAGAATCATCACGCCCATATGAAATGGGTATGAGAGAATACTAACTGGTAGCCGCTGCAGGTGCCGCCACAGTTCCAACAGCAGAAAGACTCCCATAGCCATAGATGAATTAGCCACGGACGCAGACACTTCCACAGAACCTGATCCACCAGGCACACTTGCTGACATTGCACCAGATGATCCGAAGACTCCAGCATCCACCTGAAAGAAGAATGAGAGTGAGGAGTATCTTTGACAGAAACCACAGCTGTCCCTCAAGTCTCTCTCTCCAAAACATACACATCCTCATCAACATGCAGCAAAGAGGCCACATGAGAAGGTTCCTCATGCCTACTTGCCAGACCACTTTCCTTATCATCTGCACAAATGACAACACTTTTACTTGCCCGGGCCATAGCAACCCTGGCCTGTGCACACAATACATCTGAATCCCCAATCTGAACATCTGGATTGGCATTGCACTTTATAGCCACTAATACATGCATATCCCTTCCCCATCTGAAGACACCCATACAGCCCCATTCAAGCTCTGGTTATGCTATGCTTACCCTATGCATACTCAGTGTTGGACTGTGCAGCCTCAGGTATCCACTGGACGCCACACTGTTTTGAGGACTGGAGTCGGCAAGCACGTTAGAAGTGGAGAGGTTGCTGCAGTGAGAGCCAGGGGGGACACGAAGTGAGTGTCAGCTTAGAGCAGCCCCCTGCCTGGATGTGTTTCTGCCCTCTGGATGTCATTATTGGACGTTTAGCAGTTTTTGTACTTTTCCTTTAGGAAGTGATCCTGGCATTGTTTTGATACCACACCTGAATGGGAGCTGTTAAAAGGTCATCTCAGACTCTCATTGAGTGCTTGGTTATTTTGTATGAAGACTAAAGTGTTCCTTTTCCTGACATGTTTTCCTGGCCCTGACCCTGGCAAAGTTTCTTGCTTATGAAACCTGTCTGATCCCTTTATTAAGATACATTATCAACTAACTGATTTATTAGCTTACGACTTCTGGATCTGTCTCCTGGCTATATATTTTGTCTTATCTTTCTGTGCTAAGGCTTGGTTCTGGGTGGATTTCTTGCAGTCTATCCTCTATTCCTTTGGTTCCAGACACTGAACAAGACACTTATTTAATTACCTTATAGGTCTCTACTCATTCATTGTGGCCCGCAAGTACACCACATCTGGCCCTAACTGTAACTCCCTCTGCCTGGCAGACCACGTCTATACCCGGGGCACTCCTCTCTTACCTTTAGACTCAAGTGAGCTCAAAGCTGCCATATGTTTGAAGCTCCTACATTGACTAGGCAGCCCACACACCCCGCTGATAATGTCACTGGAAGTTGCCTACCTCACAGAGGAACTTGGACTGCCATTACTGGAAGCCCTTGTCCCACAACCTGCATACTCACAGATGCGATGCTAGACATCAAGGAAATAGACCTACCTGCCTCACCTGCTACTGGCCCGCAAAGCCGACCTCCTCAGCCTCCAAATCATCAGGCAGTCCTTGGAAATGTCACAGACAAGGTTCCCGAAGATCAAGAGGTATGTAGATTCTTTGGTGGTGGTCCCGGAGACTTTGAACAATTGGTAGATTTGCTGCTTCTACTGGTACATTGGTGCTGGATCTCCTAATAGTATTTGAGAGTGTTATGGGTAGCAAGGAAATAAGATGGTTTAAAAATTGGTTCTTTTTTTTTTTTTGGATACAGTGCTCTTCTGTCATATAAATATGCAAAAGGGTGTCAGCTTTGCCATTTTTAGAGCCGGGTCGGTATGGGATGTGGTGATTGAAGAGAACAAAGAACAGAGCCCAGTGGACTTGATGTGGATGGAGTTGTCTTGCAGAACAGAGATATTCTAGATTACGGTGGTGCGTATAGACCGAATGTACAGCGCCTTCAAGTCAGTGTCTTCATTCCTCTAGGGCCATTTTTATGGCGAGTAGTTCTTTCTTGCCTACATCATAATTTCTTTCTGCAGCTGTTAAATTGCGAGAATAGAAGGCTATTGGCTGAAGTAGATTTTTGTCACCTGACTTCTGTGACAAGACCGCGCCTAAAGCGAGGTCAGAGGCATTTGTTTCCAAGTAAAATGGTTGTTCAGTGTCTGGCTGCATCAAAACTGGAGTTTGGGTGAAGAGGCGTTTAAGGATGGTAAATGCATTTTGAGCGGCATGTGTCCAGAGAAATGAAGTTGAATTCTTAGTTAGAGCTGTTATGGGTGCACATATAGAAGAGACGATTCTTATGAAATGTCACAGACAAGGTTCCCGAATAGAACCCAATGGTAGGAAGCAGAGAATAACCTACTATAGGAATATTAGCAGGAATCCAATACGTCACAACAGATAAGGGAAAGGCAAAAACGTGGTCAGCAGATCTGAGGTCAGGGCAGGCAGCAGTAGCGTAGTCAGTAAACATGCCAGAGGTCAGAAGCCAGGTAGTCAAGGTATGATAAGGACTCAGGGAAAGGTACTTGGAAGAAAACGCTTGGTCTCTGGAAACAGGCAGAATAACCTAGCACTGGACTATGGGACTGCTCAGGCTTTATAGCCCATAGGAACAAGGAACACCCCCATAACCATGGTGATGCTAGGAATCACCCTCTAGGGAACCAATAGGGAGTCAGCTAAGGGAGGAGTGACCTCTGGACACTCCCCACACAACTCTGACGCCAGAGACATGACGCATGCACACGCATGCCGTGGACACCGGTGAATGCACGCCGCACCGGCGATGCTGGAAAGCCAAGATGACACCCACTTCTGAGAACCTCCTGGTAAGTAAAAGTGTCCTGGTCCCGTGACAGGCGCGATCTCTGGGTGCGAATTGGAGAAGGTCTGTCAGGAAACCTTAGATGGAAGGCACGTACCTTAGCAGTGGCATGAAGGTTACCTACAGGTTCCCAGCAACATTCCTCAGGACCGTACCCCTTCCAGTGAACCAAGTATAATCTACCATGTCTCGTCCTGGAATCCAGGATCTCTTGTTCCTCATATTCGTCATTGTCCTGCACTCGGATGGGTGGTGGAGGCAAGGCCTCATGACCAATAAAGCAATTTTAATACCAGATTTTAGCAGAGAGACATGGAATACTGGATGGATCTTCTACTGAGGAGGGAGTGTCAGTTGGATGGCAGTCGGACTTATTATCTTAGAAATGGAGAATGGACCAATTTAACGAGGACCAAGTTTCTTTGTTGGACAGGAGAGTCGGAGATGTTGAGTGGAAAGCCAAACCTTCTCTCCTATATGATATATAGGAGCAGGAGTTCTCCTCTTGACAGCCTGTCACTTCTGTTGTGCCTGGGTGGTGATTTACTGTCGAACTAGTGAGCGTAATTGTGAACGGAGTGTGCATAAGTGCTGAGACACCTCAAGTACTGGAATAACAGAGGGTAAGTCAGGTAGAGATTTAGGATGGTATCCATTATTGGCAAAAACAAAGGAGAGAGCCCACTAGAAGTGTTCCAATATTTGTTGTATGCAAATTCTTCTAATGGAAGGAGATTCATACAATCATCCTGTAGATAGGAAGAAAAGCAGTGCAAATACTGTACCAGGGTTTGATTGGTTCTCTCCATTTGGCCATTGGATTATGGATGATATGCAGAAGACAAGCCACGGGAGATGCGTAGATTACGGCAGAAGTGTGTCCAGAAATGTGAGGTAAACTGGGACCCTTGATCCGAGACTATAGTACGGGGTATCCCATGGAGGCAAAAAACGTGCTTAAGGAATAACTCAGAGGATTGTTGTACTTTCAGAATACTGGGAACAGGGATAAAATGAGCCATTTTAGTACATCTATCTACCACACCCATTATTGTAGTGTGATCTTGAGATCATGGTAAATCCACTATGACGTCCATGGATATGTCTGTCCAAGGTTGTGTTGGCACAGGCAAGGGCTGTAGTAACCCAGCAGCTTTTTGGTTTGATGTTTGCTACGTGCACATACAGGGCATGACTGTATGAAAAAACGTACATCAGCAGATAATGAAGGCCACCAGAAGTGACGTTGTACTAATTCTAGGGTGTTTTGTACCCCACAGTGTCCAGCCATCAGATTATCGTGGTGGCATTGTAAGACCTTGAGGCAGTGATCAAGAGGTATGTAGATTCTTTGGTGGTGGTACCGGAGACTTTGAACAATTGGTAGATTTGCTGCTTCTACTGGTACATTGGTGCTGGATCTCCTAATAGTATTTGAGAGTGTTATGGGTAGCAAGGAAATAAGATGGTTTAAAAATTGGTTCTTTTTTTTTTTGGATACAGTGCTCTTCTGTCATATACATATGCAAAAGGGTGTCAGCTTTGCCATTTTTAGAGCCGGGTCGGTATGGGAGGTGGTGATTGAAGAGAGCAAAGAACAGAGCCCAGCGGACTTGATGTGGATGGAGTTGTCTTGCAGAACAGAGATATTCTAGATTACGGTGGTGCGTATAGACCGAATGTACAGCGCCTTCAAGTCAGTGTCTTCATTCCTCTAGGGCCATTTTTATGGCGAGTAGTTCTTTCTTGCCTACATCATAATTTCTTTCTGCAGCTGTTAAATTGCGAGAATAGAAGGCTATTGGCTGAAGTAGATTTTTGTCACCTGACTTCTGTGACAAGACCGCGCCTAAAGCGAGGTCAGAGGCATTTGTTTCCAAGTAAAATGGTTGTTCAGTGTCTGGCTGCATCAAAACTGGAGTTTGGGTGAAGAGGCGTTTAAGGATGGTAAATGCATTTTGAGCGGCATGTGTCCAGAGAAATGAAGTTGAATTCTTAGTTAGAGCTGTTATGGGTGCACATATAGAAGAGACGATTCTTATGAATCCTAAGAATTATTGAACCATGCGTTTATTCTTAGGAACTGGCCAATCAATAATGGCTTGTATTTTCTTTTTGTCCATCTCAATACGACCTGGAGACAGCACATAGCCAAGGAATTCAAGGGAGTTGGCTTTGAAGACACTCTTCTCTAGTTTTCCATACAGCAGATGTTGTTGTAGACGTGACAGCACTGTTTTGACGTGTTGTTCATGTTCAGGAAGTGTGTGAGAAAATATGAGGATATCATCTAAGTAAGCAACAAGCTAAGTATTTAATAAATATCGGAATACGCGTTGATGAAGTGTTGGAAAGTGGCAGGAGCATTACACAACCAAAGGGCATGACGGTATATTCATAATGTCCGTATCGCAAACGAAAGGCAGTTTTCCACTCATCCCCCTTCCTTACCCTAACTAGGTTGTATGCGCCTCTTAAATCAATCTTGGTGACAACCTTAGCATCTTTGACTCTGTCCAGTAGTTCTGGTATTAATGGTAAGGGGTATTTATTCTTCACCGTAATGGTATTAAGGGCTCCAGTGGTCCACACAGGGTCAAAGACCTCCATCATTCTTACCCACAAAGAAAATACCAGCACCTACTGGTGAAGTAGATGGTCGTATGAAACCTTTTGTAAGATTCTCTTCTATGTATTCTTTAGGATATTTTGATTTGGGTTCAGATAGAGAGAAAATATGACCATAAGGCAGAGGAGCTCCGGACAGCAAATCGATGGGGCAGTCATACGGCCTGTGAGGTGGTAGTATATCAACTCCTTTCTTTTTAAAGACATCTGAGAAATATTTATACTTTGAGGGTAGAAGTAATGACTTGGCTGCAGGTAACAGAAGAGAGGGATGGTAAGAAGATTGTAGGCAAGTAGTGATAGAAAAAGATGAATGAAAAGACAGTTTGTCTGTTGTCTAATCAATTAAAGGATTATGCCTCTTTAGCCATGTTATTCCCAAGATAACAGGAAATAGTGGAGAGGGAACAAAATCCCAGATGACTTCCTCATGATGCTTATCACCTATACGGAGAGATATAGGATGTGATTCCATGGTTAAAGGATCTGTTTTAAGAGTGCTGCCATCAACCAGGTGGAGCAGCGAAGGATGGTCTTTCTTATGAATAGGTACATGCAGCTGGATGGCGAGTGTAGACTCAAAGAAACAGCTACTTGCTCCAGAATCCAGGATAGCAGTCAGGTCTATGGATTTACCTCCTAGCTTTAGGGCAATATGAATAGTGAGATGAGTTGAGGTATGATATAAGTTGAGATTAAGACAGATAGCATAAGGTAAGAGCATACCAGGCTGAGGTCTTGTTGGACAATCTTTTAAGACATGACCGGGTTTAGCACAGTAAAGGCTAAAGATTCCTTCTCCTTGCTCTCTCAACTGTTAATAAAGGGTCACGAACAAGCCCTATTTGTATAGGTTCTGTAATATACCGTTAAGGTATATCCCGCCTTTAACAGGTTACTCCCTATTTATAGCACATTTGGGTCAGGCATTCCTTGTCTGGAAATTGCTGTTACTAGAGTGATTTTGTTTTCTCTAGTTAATTTTGCTACTTGACTTTTCTCTCGTAATATATTCTCATTATTGGATAGTTTCTTTCTCCCTGGTATTCATTATCTCTTATCATTTGTTGTAACAAACTTTTCATCTTACAACCTGTCTGTTTTTACGGACTTAACTTGCTTTTTGGATCACGAAGCCGCCGGAACTACTTACCGCAATCCGGAAGCCGCACTCACACTGAAGACGCCGACCGGACCGGTCGTCAGGTACAAGTTCTCTCCGCTCAAAAAACGCTGCATATAAAAGTATCCTAATTCCATGTTACTTACCTCAGGAATCTAAAATCATCATCTCAAAGTTTGCCTATACTTGACGAAAGGATATGTGAATGGACTTGTATATATTTTATGGTTGTATGTGTGAGTGCGTGAAGAGGATTCATAATTAACAGACGTTATATCTCATCTGAAGTTAACTCATTAATCACCTGTGTGATCATATCTCATTCTGATCTGTTCTTTATCATTACTTGTATTGTTGATGTACTTATACTATCTAATCTGGAAAGACCATTCAGATTTAGACTCTACGCTTAAATCTATAACAGTAATTCTCACTACTGACTAGTCAGGTTATTAAGACCATATTGCTTGACTATATTCAGGAAAAGAGAAACAAACTTAATATTTTCACTGCAACAATATCTGCTACAGCAGATCATCACATAATTTCCAGACCACAGTGAATTAAGTTGTATACTGTTATAGATTTTCATACAATGGATCCAACTGAAATAAAAAATCAGTTTACTAATATCCAACAAAAATTAGATTATCTTGCAAGAGGGTTAACTGAGGTTCAAGCAGAAAATGCAGCACTAAAAATTATAGTCAAAGACTATGTAACTGCTAAACCTGACATACCAGAACCCCACATACAATACCCTCAAACTTTTACAGGCAAGAGACATGAATTCAGAGATTTTAAAAATGCTTGCCATCTTCTATTCTCATTAAGACCACGTACCTACCATACTGACCGCATCAAAGTTTGTACCACTATTTCTTTTTTACAAGGTGAACCTAGAACGTGGGCAAACAGATATTATGAGAACAATGATCCCATACTGGATTCATTACAAGAATTTTTCCAAGCCATGTCTAACTTATATGTAGATACTGACACACAGATAATAGCTGAATCCAAGTTACGCTCACTTAAACAAGGGAAGCGTACAGTGGAGGAATATACTACTGACTTCCAAATGTGGGCAGTAGATTCTCAATGGAACCAGGTTAGCCTTAAAAATCAGTATCGGCTCGGTCTTTCTGAAACATTAAAAGATGAGCTTTCACATCAGGAGTTGCCAGATACTTTACCAGCTCTAATAAAATTAAGTACATCTATTGATAGAAGGCTTAGAGAAAGGCGTGCTGAAAGGGTCTCATATGACTCATCAACAAGGCGAACCATCACTTATAATTCAACTTCAGAAAAACCACAATTATATTCAACACCTATGGAAATTGGAGCGATTAAAGGACCTCTCACTCATGAAGAAAAGATAAGGAGGAGGATAAAAAAATTGTGTTTATACTGTGCAAACAAAGAGCACTCTGTATCTGAGTGTCCAATACTTCAGAAACAAAAGAAGGGTAAGCATAAAGACCCAAATCACATTTGTCATATCTCGGATGATAAACAATTGACATTAACTCTCTCTTTACAGTGGGATCAGGAAAATATCCTAACCAGGGCGTTGATTGATTCCGGGGCATCAGGAAGTTATATTGATTCTATGTTTGTTGAAAGAAATAAAATACCCTTAGTGTGCAAGCAAACACCTGTGTATGTTAAGTCTATTGATGGAACTTTGATTAAAAAAGGACCTATTACACATCATACTGTACCTTTACTAGTTAAATCTAATACAGGTCACACAGAATACATAAAATTTGATGTAATACCTATTGCATTACATAACTTAATCTTAGGGTATACATGGTTACAACTACATAATCCGGTAATAAACTGGAAACACTCAGAACTTACACTAACCTCTTCCTATTGCAATAAAACTTGTTACCCTCATACTGTTATAGCTTCACTTGAAGAAGGAATACCAGTTATGTATCAGGATTTGGCAGAGGTTTTCAATCTAAAGGAAGCAGAAAATTTGCCCCCACATAGGAGTTTTGATTGTCCTATAGACCTTGTTCCAGGGTCACAGATACCACATGGGAAAATGTATCCACTATCACAAGAAGAACTAAAATTCCTAAGGACATATTTGGATGAGAATTTAAGAAAGGGATTCATTTCTCATTCAACTTCCCCAGCAGCAGCAGGCATGTTTCTAGTTAAAAATAAAGATAAATCGTTAAGACCTATAATTGACTACAGGGCTCTTAATGCCATTACAATAAAAAACAGATATCCTTTACCATTGATTCCAGAGCTCATAGAGCGATTGAAAGGAGCAAACATTTACACCAAGCTAGATCTGAAAGGTGCGTATAACCTTATTAGGATCAAAAAAGGGGATGAGTGGAAGACTGCATTTAGGACCAGATACGGTTTATATCAATACAATGTTATGCCATTTGGGTTAACCAACGCCCCAGCGACCTTTCAGCATTTCATTAATGAAATATTCTATGATTTACTGGATGTTTGTGTCATTGTATATCTAGATTATATACTTATTTACTCAAAGAATCCACAAGAACATGAAAAACATGTTTGATGGGTTTTAACAAGATTAAAAGAGCATAAATTATACGCAAAGCAAGAAAAATGTCTTTTTCATGTGAAGAAGATAAAATTCCTAGGTTATATCATAACACCCAACAGGATTCAAATGGACCCCGAAAAAGTATCCGCTATATTGCAATGGCCCATACCAAAATCAATACGAGCTCTGCAAAGATTTATCGGATTCGCGAATTACTATGGAAAATTTATTGATAATTTTTCTAACATCGTTAAACCTTTGACTGAACTAACCAGTAAGAAACAAAGGTATAAATGGACAGAACAGGCACAGATAGCTTTTGATTCCTTAAAAGAAAATTTTTCTAAAGCTCCACTGCTCCACATACCAGATAATAATCTTCAATATGTACTTGAAGTAGACGCTTCCAGTTCTGGAATTGGAGCCATCCTTTCACAATACAATAAGGAACAGACAGAGATGAACCCAGTTGGTTACTACTCCAGAAGATTTTCTCCTGCCGAAATTAACTATAGCATAGGAGATAAGGAGTTATTAGCCATAAAAACTTCTCTTGAACAATGGAGGCATTTATTAGAAGGAACTGAGAAACCATTCAAAGTGTTCACAGATCACAAGAATTTAGAATACTTAAAGAAAAGCAAAACCTTGTCTGCTCGACAAGTAAGATGGTCTTTATTTTTGGACAGATTCAATTTTATAATTACTTACAAACCTGGACACTTGAACGTAAAGGCAGACTCTCTATCTAGAATACAAGAAGAATCACATCATGATGCAATAGTTCCAATTATACCAGCTGAAAGATTCATTGGAGTACTAACTCCTCTGGAGAAGGAAATAATAAAGGTAATACAGAAAGAGGATGATTATCCTAAGAATTGTATTAAAAACCCAGAAACAGGTCTTTATTACCACAAAGACAAGTTATATGTTCCGGAAGTAATGAGAACCCATGTATTAAAAAACACTCATGACGAACCCTTATCTGGACATACAGGCATACAAAAAACAATAGAAAAAACAAGAAGAAGTTTCTGGTGGCCACAAATGGATCAAGACATCCAACAATATGTTACTTCATGCGATACTTGCGCTAGAAATAAAATTGATCACAGGGGACCAATTGGATTGTTAAACCCACTGCCAGTTCCTGATAGGCCTTGGTCCACAATTTCAATGGATTTCATTGTAGACTTACCTTTATCACACTGATATAATACAATATTAGTAGTGATAGATCACTTAACAAAAATGGGACATTTTATACCATTGAAAAGCTTACCTAACGCTTACATCACTGCCAATGTTTTTCTGGACCATATTGTAAAGTTACATGGGCTTCCAACAACTATTATCACAGACAGGGGTACACAATTTACTTCAGCATTCTGGAGATCCTTATGTAAGTTGTTGAAAATAAACTCCAGGTATTCAACAGCATTTCACCCACAAACCAATGGAATGACAGAAAAATTAAACCAAACGTTAGAGCAGTATCTAAGGTGTTACGTATCCCATCTTCAAGATGATTGGATTAATTATTTACCTATGGCCGAGTTTTCATATAACAACTCAATTTCAACATCAACAAAAATGACTCCTTTCTATGTAACTTATGGATATCATCCAACTAACATATTGATTACCAATACTGAGGTGAATTCAACAGTTGCCAAAGACTACTCAAGTAAGCTACAGGAACGTTTAGCGTTGGTTAAAACTCACCTCATGGAAGCCAAGAATTATCAGAAACGGTATTATGACATGCATCATAGACCTAGTCCTCTATATAAAATTGGTGACAAAGTTTTATTATCGATTAAAAACCTAAAGGTGCATGTACCTTCGAAGAAATTAGCAAACCAATTTATTGGCCCTTTTGTGATAGACAAAATTGTAAATCCTTCTACTGTCAGATTGGTATTACCACCTTCCTATAAGATACATCCCACATTTCATGTATCATTAATAAAACCATACAAAGCAACAAATAAGGATGAAAACCTTAAACCCCCTGCTATTCAAATAGATGATCAGGAGGAATATGAAATTGAGAGGATTTTGGATTCAAGAATTCGTGGTCGTCATCTGGAATACCTTCTGAAGTGGAGAGGTTTTGGACCTGAGGATAATTCATGGCAAAGACAATCTGAGATCCATGCACCACGTTTGATACAGTCTTTTCACAAACGATACCCTTTGAAACCAACCATTGCTGATGTGGGGAGACCTTGAAGGGGGGAGTGTGTGATATACCTTTAAGGTATATCCCACCTTTAACAGGTTACTCCCTAATTATAGCACATTTGGGTCAGGCATTCCTTGTCTGGAAATTGCTGTTACTAGAGTGATTTTGTTTTCTCTAGTTAATTTTGCTACTTGACTTTTCTCTCGTAATATATTCTCATTATTGGATAGTTTCTTTCTCCCTGGTATTCATTATCTCTTATCATTTGTTGTAACAAACTGTTCATCTTACAACCAGTCTATTTTTACAGACTTAACTTGCTTTTTGGATCACGAAGCCGCCGGAACTACTTACCGCAATCCGGAAGCCGCACTCACACTGAAGACGCCGACCGGACCAGTCGTCAGGTACAAGTTCTCTCCGCTCAAAAAACGCTGCATATAAAAGTATCCTAATTCCATGTTACTTACCTCAGGAATCTAAAATCATCATCTCAAAGTTTGCCTATACTTGACGAAAGGATATGTGAATGGACTTGTATTTATTTTATGGTTGTATGTGTGAGTGCGTGAAGAGGATTCATAATTAACAGACGTTATATCTCATCTGAAGTTAACTCATTAATCACCTGTGTGATCATATCTCATTCTGATCTGTTCTTTATCATTACTTGTATTGTTGATGTACTTATACTATCTAATCTGGAAAGACCATTCAGATTTAGACTCTACGCTTAAATCTATAACAGTAATTCTCACTACTGACTAGTCAGGTTATTAAGACCATATTGCTTGACTATATTCAGGAAAAGAGAAACAAACTTAATATTTTCACTGCAACAATATCTGCTACAGCAGATCATCACAGGTTCACCTTGTTCAGTAGAAAAAGTAGCAGGTTTCAAAGGATTCAGAGCGTTAAGGCAGTGGAGGAAAAGTGGACTGCTTCTCCTGACTTCTCTCACGGAAGCATCCATCCAGTTGAGTTACCAGAAGAATCAACTCCTCCAGAGTAACAGGCATTTCTATTCGTGCTAATTCGTCTTTCAGATATTCACTCAGCCCAAGGCGGAATTGGTCAATAAGCGCCATTTCATTCAGCGCAGTGTCAGGAGTCAGTTCGCGGAATTCGGTAATATAATCCTCCACAGGGTGTCACCCTTGATGCAGGGAATGGAGATTATTGTGTGCAGTAGATGCATGAAGAGGATCATCATACAAAGGATTCATAGTGGCCACAAAGGACTTACAAGTTGCCAGGACAGGACTGTTCTTGTGAAGTAATTGGTGGGCCCATGTCTGTGAGGGTCCGGTGAGCAGGAAGATTGCTGTGCAGACCTTTTACCACAAAACTTTTCAGGCATGGCAATAGTGGGTTCAGTAACAGGTGCCTCATGATGATGGAGACTGTGTTGGTACAGAAGGAGGTGAAGCCATGGCCTCTGTTGCTCCTCTCTCTCTGTGTCTCGTTGGAGTAAGGCCTCTTGACCAGCATGGAGTTCCTGTATGGCCTGTGTCATGTTTGCTAGTTGCTGTGAGTGAGCATAGCCATAGGATCACTAGCTCATGCGGGTTCCATATTATTTATGGCTAGCTTATTATGTCAAAAGACAAAGTTCCTGAATAGAACCCAATGGCAGGAGGCAGAGAATAACCTACTGCTGGAATATTAGCAGGAATCCAATACATCACAACAGATAAGGGAAAAGCAAAAACGTGGTCAGGAGATCCAAGGTCAGGGCAGGCAGCAAGCAGTAGCGTAGTCAGCAAACAAGCCAGAGGTCAGAAGCCAGGAAATCAAGGTATGATAAGGACTAAGGGAAAGGTACTTGGAAGAAAACGCTTGGTCTCTGGAAACAGGCAGAATAACCTAGCACTGGACTATGGAACTGCCCAGGCTTTAGAGCCCATAGGAACATGGAACACCCCCATAACCATGGTAATGCTAGGAATCAACCTCTAGGGGACCAATCGGAAGTCATTGGACACTCCCCACACCACTCTGATGGCAGGGACACGACGCACGCACACGCACCACGACACCCACTAATAGCATTTTTGCATGCCTGTGCGCACACCCGCCAATACCCGCTGCACCGGCGATGCAGAAAGGCCGAGAGGACACCCACTACTGAGGACCCCCTGGTAAGGAGATGTGTCCTGGTCCCATGACAGGAAACCAGAATGTTTGCACTGACAGTGATAGCGGGAGGGTCAGAGGGAAGACTTCCTACCTGTCACACTCACACAATATCCTGGGCCTAAGGAACCTAGTCTGACTGACTTTCTTTATATGATATTGATCATCTTAAACATTAGTATAGGGTTACTGCCTTTTGTCGAAAAAATACCAGCCATGCGAATTAACATACATTTGCATAAATTATTAAGCACCATAACTCAGAAACTAAAGCTGGTAGGATTGATTTTAAATGAGTTTTTATTTCAATTTAGGTTCCCACAGACGTATACGTTTTATTAAAGCAGGGTGCTCATTTTTATATCTATCTTTTACTAGCTACCTGAACATTTAAAAAAACACTGCACTCACTAGTAATATACTGACTTTGGTATATTTTAGAATATGTTTATATATAAAAAAACGTTTTGTTTTATATATGTTAGATTGATATAATCTGTCAATGCCCCCCTCACTTATTCTGTTTGTAATTGGTTTCACTCACCTATATAATGATCCAGAGCAAGAGAGGCCATTACCTCTGATGAAGCGCATGCACGCATGCGCAAAACGAGTCAGATAAGGAGTCTACCTTTTGTGCACCAAAGCCTGTATCCAATAAACTAATGGATATACTATGAGACTCAGCAGTTTCCTTTCCTCACCTCATATTTTAGAATACCATTCCCCAAAGATCATAAATTCAATTTTTATTAAAAGTATATTTTATCTTCATTCAAAAAATGCCATTAACGTAATTTGTACTACAGTGTTTGTTTTTCTACTGAGAAAAAAAATATGCTTGTAATTAGTGTAACTTTTCACCAAAAAAAATTGAAAACAATAGTGGAAGATCTGCACATACAGGCATTTCCTGTTAGTTTTAAAATAAAAATAAAAAGCTTTAACTTACCTTTGTCATGGCAAAAAAATTATTTTCAACATCTTTAAATAGTTCTCTTTTATATACATAGTATAATGCATTTTTAGAGTGTGTCCCTTTGTGTATTTTGTTAAAAACAGTTCTCATACTTGTTTAAAATGATGTATATTTTTTATATAATCTTTTTTTTACGATGAAGAAGTTGAAAACTCCAGTTTATTTTCTTTCTCAAGCTCTCAACAGGAAGCAATGTTAAGACCTCAGAATAAATGTCATCCATGCATTTCAGTTGATTGTGATGTGTTACAGGCGCTTTGGATGAAAAGGAGCTAACCTTTGATCATAAAGTTCAGAAAACTAACATTTCACTTCAGTCCTGTTTTAGTAAACATCTGCCAATGCTCTGACCCAGTCAAACGTTTCCTTTATAATATTGAGTAAAGGTGGCACCTCCTGTGTCAGACATATAACACCATGTAGGGTATTTTAGGTCATTCTAAATATTTTCTTCATTAGTTTCATCTACATTATAATAGCCCCTTAGAATCTGGATATCTTTAAGAAACAAAGAAAATTTAAAGAGATAACATAGTTAAAATTAAAGTTTCATTATTTTGACCAATCTTAAAGGGACAGTAAACCTTAAAAATAATGTTATATAATTCTGCACATAGTGCAGAATTATATAACATTATTTAAGTGCTATAGTTCTAATAGCCTTTTTTCTCTTTAAATATGTAAAAATTACGGCGCTTTTACAGACCCGCTCTCTGCTCTCTGCTGAGCGGGTCTGTAATATTTAGTCAGCGCATCGGGCCAGCTGTATAGTCACAGCCCGGCCCGACCGCGCCATAAGACTAAGTGCAGCTCGCTCTCTTTATTAGGATACAAACAGAAAATACAGGAAATATGTTTACAAAGTATTAAAAAAACACAATTTTCAGAACAAATGTCTTCTTCAGGCACAAGTCAGTATTAAGTGAGACCTCCCTTGGCACTAAGCACATCTTGAACTCTTTTGGGGAGACTGTCCTGAAGTTTTCTGAAATAATCTTCTGTATACCAGGCTTCTTTCAGCACTTCCCAGATTTCTTCTTTAGATTTAGGTGGTCTTTTATTTCTCTCTCTGTCCAGGTGATCCCATACTGCCTCTATAATATTCAGGTCTGGACTCTGTGGAGGCCAGTCAATGAACGTCAGTGTTTTATCAGCTGTTTTTCTCTCAAATATGATTTCACTGCATTAGCAGTGTGCTTGGGATCATTATCATGCAGAAAAATAAAACTATTCCCAATCAGGCGCTTTCCAGAAGAAATGGCATAATGATTTAAAACATGTCTGAACTTTTCAGCATTCATGATCCTATCAATTTGGATAATATCGCCAACACCACTGGCAGAAATGCAGCCCCAAACCAAGACAGACCATCCACCATGTTTCAATGAAAGCGACAAGCACTCATTCTTCCATCTCTCTCCAACTCTTCTTCTCACATATTGTCGAAGATTGGACCCAAACATTTCAAATTTAGATTTGTCACTCCATAATACTCTTTTCCACTGATTTTCATTCTAATCTTTGTGAACTTTAGCATATCTTAGACTTTTCACCCTGTTCCCCATTCGAAAAAGTGGTTTCATGGCTACTACCCTTCCACAAAGACCATTCCTGATCAAGCTTCTTCGGACTGTAGAAGGATCAACTTGGCATTCCGATGGAGCTGATATATATGTGATAAGTTTACAGCGCTGGACTTAAAATACTTAGGCCTCTTTTATGATAACCTCCTCCTGGTTATAAAAAATGTGATAAGTAATAAAATAAATTAAAAGTGGCGCTACAATAGCTTTAAGTATTAAAAACTATGGATAAAAGTAATAACAAGATTTGATAATAAGGGATATGGACACTTAGAAGTGATAAGTACACACTCAATATAAAGTGATGTGTGATGATAATGTACAAATAAACCACATTAGGAAAAATAGCTAGAAAAACATAGATTGATTTAATATAATAAGATGATAAATGAATAACACTTGATAAAAGGAAGCAGCAACTAATTTAAGCATATACAAAATAGTTTCTGTAGATATAGCTTTTTTATAATGCATGGACAAACAAAATAAAATAAAACAATCAAAATAAAGATTGTATACATCAAACCATCTTAATAAATTTGGTTGAACAATTCATATATAAAAGAGAGAGAGCCCAGAAGTCTTGATCGACATAAAATGAATCCTTTCTGAAAAAAATTAATCCAATGGATCAGTATAGAAAATTTACTTTTTAAAACCAATAAGCATGAAAAATAGTTAGGCGTTTTAAGTATCTTTAGTTGTACCTATAGTTAATGGTAATAGTCTTTTTGCGGCAACAAATTGTAGTTTCAATTTATCACTTAAAAGTAGTTTAGTATCTTTAGCTGTACCTATAGTTAAAGGTAATAGTCTTTTTGCGGCAACAAATTGTAGTTTCAATTTATCTCTTAAAAGTTATGATGCGGTAGTTTAGTAAAATTAGTAGTGGCCAGCCACTATTAAAACTTTCAGAGTCCTGCTGTGAAATGTTAGGAGCACAGTTTAGTACACACAGATCTTACTTGTCAGATATATACCTTAGGTGGATATATACGTGGCCTGCTGTGCAGGTAATCTCACCCTTCAGCGTCCACAATCTGAGATCTGGCAGGCTTCTGATGTCGGTGCTCTGTAATGTAGATGATTGTTGGTCCCGGTTCTTTTCAGACTTGCGCAAGTCACCGTGGTGAATTGGTGTTTCTTTCCTCTGTGATTTTCCTGCTTTTAGTACTTAAATGTACGCAGGAAGTGGTAGACAGCTCGCAAACCTCCCAGTTTGGTTAGGGATCTTTCTTTGGTATAAGGAAACAAATCCTGGGTACAGCTTTTCTAAAAACACAGCTTTCTATGCGTTTCACCCGATTTCAGGGCTTTTTCAAGATGCCGTCTATGTCTGGATATAGGATTTAAATAATGCCGCCATTTTTTGATTGGTCAATCCTTTGGTGACGTTTTCTTAGGCTCTCTCTGTTTATTTATAAGTCATTTTGTTAACATTTGGGCTCTCTCTTAAATGACACATTATTTAATGTATTTAATTTAAAGTATCTATTTTAAAAGCTAGCTAACAATTGTTTAGTAACATTTCTTAAGAATGCATTACTTTGTATTTAATATGTAACTATAATAAAATCTTAAAAACATTTTCTTTTGGCAACATATTCATTCTATCGTTTCACTAGAATTCTATACGATCTAATGTGAACATAATAACAATTGATTATAAATATCTCAAGGGTTTGATAAAATCTCTGGAAAAGGTCTATATTGCCTTTTTGTAATTATACCAAAGAATAGTAAATCTATAAGGGGACATTTGATTAAAAAGATATACATGTCAATTATAGAAAAGGATGGAATGAGATTAATTTTTAAATGTATTCCGATGGAGCTGCCAGATGCTGAGCCAGGTCATTGCTGGACTTCTTCCGGTCTCTCAAAGAAGAAAATCTGAGAAACTTCTCATCAAATTTTGAAAGTATTCTTGGCTATCCAGTCCTTTTTTTGTCCTTGACCTCACCTGATTCTTGAAATTTCTTTATCACAACTTGAATACTTCATCTTGAGTATCCAGTTTGCTGATTTCCCTTTAAGAGTGGCTTTACTGATGCAAAAGTATGATTTAATGTCTGTCAAATTTCGTGATCTTTGGCATTTTGAAGGGAATTATGTGATTGAAAGTTGATCTTATAAGCAAGCTTCCAATGAATTAAACTCATACCACATGTATATGTAATGCTCAAGCATGTCTTGCACAAACCTGGTATAATAGGCATTTTTCACAGCAGTCATTTTGACATGAAATAGTAGGATAAAAACAGGTGTTAGCAATGAAATTAATTAGGTTTCCATTCCATTTAGGTTTACGAGAACCAGGTTCGTGCTATTGTTCAAGGGGAGGTCACACTAAACACTTGCTACTTTAGCCTATAGAAGGTTTTTTTCTGTTTTTTTAATACTGTATACAAATATCCTGTATTTTCAGGTTGTATTCTAATAAAGAGACTGAGAAATAATTATATATGGTCATTATTCCATTGCTATAGCAAAAAATCTAATGGTGGCCAAAGATTTGTGTGTGTATATATATATATATATATATATATATATATATATATAGTCCACATGATCACGGAACTGATGGAAGAGTGCTTGTTGCGAGTAAGACTCCGCAGGTGAAGCGGCTACAAATATATCATACGGCAATCCGAAGGGAGAAATCTGACTACCTGAGAGGTGTTAGCGTAGATGCTCTAAAGGGAGGAGGAAAAGAATAAATCCTACTTCCAAAGAGGTGCTCATGTGAACACAGACGCAACTGAAAACAGCTGAAGTACACAGGACTCCTGTGAGAGACCAGCAAGCCATCTATACATTCCAGCTCAACCCTTACCTCATACGATTGGGGTAATAGTGAGTAAGTAGACACCCTGAAGGGGGCCTCCGTTGGACCTTTTGTGTGTAGTTATTCTTCAAAATATGAACTTTTCGCTATCAGAATAGATCTATGAACTTTATGAATTTTATGAAATTTGTAAATCACATTTTATTCTGTTCATAAGTTAAATTAACTGGAGATTTACTTGAACCATCTTAAATACATAGCCCTGCCTATTGGGTGAAGAGTATTTTCAAATAGTATCTTTACTTAGCGCTTGGCACAGTCCAGTTTCTTTCTATTTTTTGCGTACTACCATTTATTAGGGATCTCTAGGAAAAGGTTTTCCCGCTTACTGGCATATGTTCCTATAGCAGCTAGTAAAGAGAGGGGATTATTTGACGTATTATCAGTCTAGTCAGCTTATTTTGTATCATTATATACATTTACTATAAAAGGTCAGAAAGGAATTATTTACAGGAGTGCTCTACTTGGTCTATTTAACCACATCTTCTAGCTCTTGCGCACCACTATCAAAAGCTTATTCCTCTACTAGTTGGAGGTGTATTCTACTTTTTATTATATATATATGTATATATATATATATATATATACTTTATATATATATATATACGTACATATATATATATATATTTATATATGATGTTTGTTTTTACATCATGAAACAACTTTGCATTATACTTTTGTTATTATTTTTCCCCCTTTTCATGTAATTTAGCCCTGAAAATTGAGCCATTTCTAATTCTTGAAATGTATCCTGCTCATGACTGCTCAAGGCTAACCACATATATCCCTGATTGGCTTTATGAAATAACTGAAAAACACTGCATTTTATACTAACTTTATGACTATGACTAGCCTTGTTGTCTGCAGACTAAAGCCCAGATAGGCTCCTCCAAATAAGGCAAACAATGAGTGGGTTTTGGCTGTTGAAAAACAATCACCTAGATTACGAGTTATGCACGTTATAGAGAAATTAATGAACGCAAGAAAAGTTGCGTTATTTAACCACCTATAGCGCAGTCATTACAAGTTTTTAAAAACCCGGCTTGTGCGTGTAATATGGGGTTTTTAAGCTCCATACTGTACCAAAAACAAGCACTGTTTTGACGTGCTCGTGCACGCTTGCCCCATAGACATCAATGGGGAGAAGGTGTCAGAAAAAAGTATAACACCTGCGATATCAGAATGAAAAGCTCCATAACGCAGCCCCATTGATGTCTATGGGGAATGAAAACTAATGTTTAAATCTAACACCATAACATAAACCCCACTTATATACACCACTAATCAGCCCCCCACTGACATCTCCGGCACCTACATAATGTAAATTAACTCCTAATCTGCTGCCCCCAATATCGCTGCCACCTAAATAAAGCTATTAACCCCTAATCTGCCACTACGGATATCGCAGCCACTATACTAAATTTATTAACCCCTATTCCCCTGCACCCCAACATCGCTGCCACCTAAATAAATCTATTAACCCATATTCCACCGCTCCCCGACATCGCTGCAACTAAATAAAGCTATTAACCCTTAAACCTCTTGCATCCCACATAACTACTACTAAATAAATCTATTAACCCCTAAACCGCCAGCCCCCCACATCGCAACAAGCTAAATGAAACTATATATTAACCCCTAAACCTAACCCTAACGTAACCCTAAGCCTAACTGTAACCCTAACACCCCCTTACTTTAACATAATAAAAATATAGCTATATTAAACTTACAATTATTAACTAAATAATACCTATTTAAAACTAAATACATACTTACCTGTGAAATAAAACATAAGCTAGCTACAATATAACTGTTATATTGTAGCTAGCTACAATATAACTGTTATATTGTAGCTAGCTTAGGTTTTATTTTTATTTCACAGGTAAGTTTGTATTTATTTTACAAACTTACCTGTGAAATAAAACCTAACCTGCCTTACACTAAAACCTAAAATTACAAAAAATAAAAAACCTGCCATTACAAAAAATAACAAACAAAATTATCAAATATAAAAAAGAATGACACCTAATCTAACAGCCCTATCAAAATAAAAAGCCCACCCAAAATAAAAAAAATCCCTAGCCTATAATTAACTACCAACAGCCTTTAAAAGGGCTTTTTGTGGGGCATTGCCCCAAAGATATCAGCTCTTTTACATGTAAAAAAATACAAAGACCCACCACCCAACCAACCTAAGCTCCCCATTACCCTGAAAAGGGCATTTGGATGTGCATTGCCCTTAAAAGGACATTTAGCTATTTTACATGCCCAAACTCTAAACTAAAAAAAAAAAAACACCCAAAAAACCCTTAAAAAAAACCTATCATTAACCCCGAAGATCCACTTACAGTTTTTGAAGTCCCGCTTGAACGATCTTCATCCAGGCGGTGAGAAGTCTTCATCCAGGCAGCGAAGTCCTCATCCAGGCGGCAAGAAGTCTTCATCCTGAAGACATCTGGCGCTTCATACGGTCGCCGCTGTACACTCAATCTTCAAAACAAGGTACGCAATTCAAGATGGCGTCCCTTGCATTCCTATTGGTTGAAAAAATTGAATCAGCCAATAGGAGTTAGAGTTGCTAAAATCCTATTGGCTGTTCAAATCAGCTAATAGGATTTAAACAGCTCTCATTCTATTGGCTAATTCAAATGGGTGGGCTTTTTTATTTTCATAAGGCTATTAGATTAGGTGTAATTCTTTTTTATTTTTGATCATTTTGTTTGTTATTTAGTGTTTGTTATTTTTTGTTATTTAGTTTTTGTTTTTTGTAATTAGAT
Organism: Bombina bombina; assembly: GCF_027579735.1. Lineage (NCBI taxonomy): Eukaryota > Metazoa > Chordata > Amphibia > Anura > Bombinatoridae > Bombina > Bombina bombina. The sequence goes on along the minus strand of NC_069502.1, from coordinate 139,136,146 downwards.
ACTTTGTAATTTTAGAGTAGTTTTAGGATTTTTTAAATGTGTAGTTTAGTTTTAGTTAATTGGTAGTTAGTTTAATTTTAGTTTAATAATTATATTAGTTTAATTGTTAGTTTAAATTTAGTTCTTTTAATTTGACAGGTAAGTTTGTATTTATTTTACAAACTTACCTGTGAAATAAAACCTAACCTGCCTTACACTAAAACCTAAAATTACAAAAAATAAAAAACCTGCCATTACAAAAAATAACAAACAAAATTATCAAATATAAAAAAGAATGACACCTAATCTAACAGCCCTATCAAAATAAAAAGCCCACCCAAAATAAAAAAAATCCCTAGCCTATAATTAACTACCAACAGCCTTTAAAAGGGCTTTTTGTGGGGCATTGCCCCAAAGATATCAGCTCTTTTACATGTAAAAAAATACAAAGACCCACCACCCAACCAACCTAAGCTCCCCATTACCCTGAAAAGGGCATTTGGATGTGCATTGCCCTTAAAAGGACATTTAGCTATTTTACATGCCCAAACTCTAAACTAAAAAAAAAAAAACACCCAAAAAACCCTTAAAAAAAACCTATCATTAACCCCGAAGATCCACTTACAGTTTTTGAAGTCCCGCTTGAACGATCTTCATCCAGGCGGTGAGAAGTCTTCATCCAGGCAGCGAAGTCCTCATCCAGGCGGCAAGAAGTCTTCATCCTGAAGACATCTGGCGCTTCATACGGTCGCCGCTGTACACTCAATCTTCAAAACAAGGTACGCAATTCAAGATGGCGTCCCTTGCATTCCTATTGGTTGAAAAAATTGAATCAGCCAATAGGAGTTAGAGTTGCTAAAATCCTATTGGCTGTTCAAATCAGCTAATAGGATTTAAACAGCTCTCATTCTATTGGCTAATTCAAATGGGTGGGCTTTTTTATTTTCATAAGGCTATTAGATTAGGTGTAATTCTTTTTTATTTTTGATCATTTTGTTTGTTATTTAGTGTTTGTTATTTTTTGTTATTTAGTTTTTGTTTTTTGTAATTAGATACTTTGTAATTTTAGAGTAGTTTTAGGATTTTTTAAATGTGTAGTTTAGTTTTAGTTAATTGGTAGTTAGTTTAATTTTAGTTTAATAATTATATTAGTTTAATTGTTAGTTTAAATTTAGTTCTTTTAATTTGACAGGTAAGTTTGTATTTATTTTACAAACTTACCTGTGAAATAAAACCTAACCTGCCTTACACTAAAACCTAAAATTACAAAAAATAAAAAACCTGCCATTACAAAAAATAACAAACAAAATTATCAAATATAAAAAAGAATGACACCTAATCTAACAGCCCTATCAAAATAAAAAGCCCACCCAAAATAAAAAAAATCCCTAGCCTATAATTAACTACCAACAGCCTTTAAAAGGGCTTTTTGTGGGGCATTGCCCCAAAGATATCAGCTCTTTTACATGTAAAAAAATACAAAGACCCCCCCAACAGTAAAACCCACCACCCAACCAACCTAAGCTCCCCATTACCCTGAAAAGGGCATTTGGATGTGCATTGCCCTTAAAAGGACATTTAGCTATTTTACATGCCCAAACTCTAAACTAAAAAAAAAAAACACCCAAAAAACCCTTAAAAAAAACCTATCATTAACCCCGAAGATCCACTTACAGTTTTTGAAGTCCCGCTTGAACGATCTTCATCCAGGCGGTGAGAAGTCTTCATCCAGGCAGCGAAGTCCTCATCCAGGCGGCAAGAAGTCTTCATCCAGGCGGCCTCTTCAATCTTCATCCAGGCAGCATCTTCTATCTTAAACCTGGCGGCATGGAGCAGGTCCATCCTGAAGACATCTGGCGCTTCATACGGTCGCCGCTGTACACTCAATCTTCAAAACAAGGTACGCAATTCAAGATGGCGTCCCTTGCATTCCTATTGGTTGAAAAAATTGAATCAGCCAATAGGAGTTAGAGTTGCTAAAATCCTATTGGCTGTTCAAATCAGCTAATAGGATTTAAACAGCTCTCATTCTATTGGCTAATTCAAATGGGTGGGCTTTTTTATTTTCATAAGGCTATTAGATTAGGTGTAATTCTTTTTTATTTTTGATCATTTTGTTTGTTATTTAGTGTTTGTTATTTTTTGTTATTTAGTTTTTGTTTTTTGTAATTAGATACTTTGTAATTTTAGAGTAGTTTTAGGATTTTTTAAATGTGTAGTTTAGTTTTAGTTAATTGGTAGTTAGTTTAATTTTAGTTTAATAATTATATTAGTTTAATTGTTAGTTTAAACTTAGTTCTTTTAATTTGACAGGTAAATTTGAATTTAATTTAAGCTAGGGAAAATGTAATTTTAATATAACGTTGTGGGGGGCTTGCGGTTTAGGGGTTAATAGATTTATTATAGTGGCGGCTGTGTAGGGATTAATAACTTTATTATAGTGGGGGTGATGTGGGCGGATGGCAGATTAGGGGTTAATTATATTAAAATAGTGTTTGCGATGCGGGAGGGCGGCGGTTTAGGGGTTATTACGTTTATTATAGTGGTGAAGATGTCAGGGAGCGGCGGAATAGAATAGGGGTTAATATTTTTTTTTAATTTTTTTTTAAAGTGGCGGCGATATCGAGATAGGCAGATTAGGGGTTAATAAATTTAATATAGTGTTTGCAATGGGGGAGGGCCTTTAGGGGATAATATGTAATTTATGGGTGTTAGTGTACTTTTTAACACTTTAGTTATGAGTTTTATGTTACAGCTTTGTAGCGTAAAACTTATAACTACTGCTTTCAGATGGCGTTACAGATCTTGTCGTTTTAGGCTGTAACGCAGGTTTTTTAGCCTGAACGCAAAATTAGTAATGGCAGCGCTATGGGAATCCCATTAGAAAACGTAATTTTTACGAGTGCGGGACTGCCGTTTCATTACAGGCTAAAAGCATGCGGTACAGCTATACCGACAAGACTCGTAATGGCTGCGTTGCTGTTTTAACGCGGAAATTACCATATTTTCAGCGTTAAAAGACGAACGCACAGACTTGTTATCTAGCTGAATTGCAGTAAAAAGGATGTTAATTTCTTTTAAAATCATTAAAACTTGGCTGATATGTTACTCTATAGCAATGTAACAGATGTGTTGTGTAATTACAAGGTATTTACTTTCCCATAAAGAAAATAATCTTCCCACTTCACTTCTGTTGACAAATTTACCTCTTTCTCTTGCTCTTTTTTGTTGAAACATATCCTCTTTTAATGAGAGCATACTGAGGTAGGCTTCAGGGAGTGTTCATGTCTTGAGCTGTATATGTATAATTTTATTACATACAGTGTTGCAAACCCTGATGCCATATACTGCTTTTTCTAATTGCATGCTATATCTGAATCATGAAAATTTTATTATGACTTTCATATCCAATCAAAAACCAGTTATTATACAAAAGTATTTTGGCATCAGAATAACTGGGCACTTATGGTTTCTCCAAGCAGTATGTTCTCCTATATGAAAATAAAGAGGTCACCTGACTACCTTAGTATGCAGAGAGACAAAACGTACATTTGCTAATAAAAAAAAACTGGAAAGGGTTTTGTTTCTTTGTTTTTTTTCAGTTGCACATTCTGTCTAAACCAAAACCATCAAAGTTTTATTTTGACTCCCATAGCTAAAATAATAAAAATGAACAAAGCAAATGAAATGTTTTATTCTTAAGTGATTTTTTTAAAAGTATTCCATTACTTCATTCAATTAAACATAGATATCTCCATACCTAATTAAAATTAAAGCCCTCTAAGGAATTCAGCTATTGCATTATAACCACACACAGCATATACTGTTCCAAATGAAATGTGCTGATGTGTTTGTTCTGAAGAAAAAGAAAAGGCTTTGTTTTCTGAATTGTACACTTGAACAATTTCCAGTAAGTAAAAACTAGGTAATTAAAAGTGTTTGACCGGCTGCAATATTGGCCTGCATCATGTTTTTCTCATATAAAAATATGCATATATTTGTTTCAGGATGAATTCATTTGACCCCCAAATTATGTTTCTAATCACACTTGAGATGAAATGCGTAGAATTAATTAAGGAACATCTATATTACATATGTGCATAGCTAGTATAGAATGGATAGCTTATAGTTTATTTTTTTGGCATTTGCAAATAAGATATTTATATAACCTTTGGAAACAATGTTTGCAATATACTAAATATTATTGCTTCACAGTAGGCAGAAAGCCACTTGTATGGCATTTGTGTGGGAGATAATGAAGCGTCTCATCTTCAACAGATCTTGTGCAATGGCACAGGTGATGTAAATGGACATTATGTGGTTTGCCTGTGTGGTTTATTGGCAAGTCATAATATTCTGTGAGTCCAAAACAGAAACTCAGAAGTTGCCAATAAGCAGCTATCACTTTCCTTTTACCACAAGACCACAGGAGATCTAGAAAGGTCACTTTTTTAATGTAATTGTAGCATTATGTGACCACACAGGGAAAATGAGGCAGCGCATTGCACTGAGTTTAAAGGAATATGAAAGCCAAAAAAAAATTATTTTGTGATTCAGACAGAGCAAATAATTTTTTTAAAAGTTTCCAATTCACCTTTTTTTTTATCAAATTTGCTTCGTTCTCATGATATTTTGTGTTGAAGAGATACCTAGGTAGGCATCTGGATCACTACATGACAGGAAACAGTGCTGCCATCTAGTGCTCTGGCAAATAGACAACATTCTTGCAAAACTACTGCCATATAGTGCTCTAGAAATGGGCCGGCTCTTAAGCATATGTCCCTGTTTTTCAACAAAAGATACTAAGAAAACAAAGTAAAATTGATAATAGAAGTAAATTCTTAAGTTGTTTAAAAGCATGTGCTCTGTCTGAATAATAAAAGAAAACATTTGGGGTTTCAGATCATTTTAACCCTTTGAGTGCTAAGCACTTTCCCACCTGGGTGCTAAGCTGATTTTAGGGTTTTTTAATTTTTAATTTTCTTAAATATTTTTTTTTTCAGATCCCCAAGACTTATAACGTTGGAAAGGTTAGGTCGATTATCTTTCCAATGGTAAGTATTGGTGGTCTGTAGCTGCTTAGATGCCTGAGATACAAGCTTCTAAGCAGCATGCCCCCTTTCCCTATACTTATTGTGTTTTGTTAATAAAGTCACCACGCAAAACGTGAATCCCCGGCGATGCCTGTCACTATACAAACGCCGGGGTAGGAGCGGGTGGGAGCCCCCAGATCTACCTCAAGGTGGGAGAGTGCTAGCGACGGCTCTGAAAAGGGGACAGTTTACCCAAACATTTTCTCCCCTTTAAATTATTCCCAATGATCCATTTTACCTGCTAGAGTGTATTAAATTGTTTACAAGTAGCTCCTTTACTCCTATTTCAGCATTTGAAATAGCTGATTTAGCCTGTGGTATAGCCACCTATACTGAACGTTTCGATAGTGGAGTACAGGCTATTGACAAGCCTAAGTAAACACAGCCAGCAGAAGAAATTACACTCTCAGTGGGGTGCAGGATAGTTAGGTAATAAAATGATAATTTTCCATTGTTCTCTCTATGTATTAAGCTTTGGTGTTGCAGACAACTATAAGATAAGGAAGAAAGTGTGTTTACAGAAACTTATGACATAATGAGATCTGATATCACCTTTAAGTTCAACCCATTGTAATAGGCTGTGGTTTCAAAGAACAAACCCAGCTACTTCATATACAAAAATAAACCTGAAAATGCAATTTCTCAAATATTTTATACAGCTGGTATAACAAGTTTTTGAAAATTCATTAATGGAAAAACAATTTTACAGTGTACTGTCCCTTTAAGTTTTTTACAGCGGTGGTATAGTGGTGGTCCTTAAATGGTTTTAAAAAAAAAAAATTCTCTGTTTACTGGAACGGTTGCTGCCTTGTTTACATAACCTTTCTAAAGAGATTACTGCAGTAATCCTATTTTCAGTACAGGAGGGGGTTTCAATAGGTAAACACATCTATTTCAAGTGATAAAATAAAGGGATAGGAGATGGTTACAGTGCACAGTGCCCTTTGGCTATAGTGTTTTTAATGCACTTGAGAAGTGCCACAGGTGCAGGCTGAACTATTTAAAGCTGTCCAGCGAGCTTTTCCTTCCGGTCGAACAGCCAAAGGGTTAACTTCAGATTGCCCCACACGTATTGGGATAAAAGATGAGCCAAACAATAGTGGATTCCCACTTGGGAAAGAAAATCCAGCTATATAGAAGGCTAAAAAATAGGTCAAAAGTCCGATCGACTGGGTCAAAAGTCGGATCGACTAGTAGAAGCAATATATAATTCCCCAGCAAGGGCGAACCTGGTCTTCTATGGCCGCTTTATTGATGATTTGCTCTTTATATGGGATGGAACAGAGTCTGAGGCAAAGGAATTTGTGGAATTTTTGAATGCCAATAATATGGGTTTGACATTCACCTCGAACATCTCAAAGGAACAAATTGAATTTTTGGATCTTATATTATATTGGGATTCAAAAGGGTCTGTTTCAACCAAGACTTTTTTCAAAACTGTAGATACAAATAGTTATTTGAATTTTAAAAGTAACCATTACAGACCATGGAAAGAAAATATTCCATTCAATCAATTCTGCAGAATACGCAGAAATTGTACAGAGATATCTATTTTTGATGAGCAATCACAAATATTAAAAGAGAGGTTCCTTGCAAGAGATTATCCATCAAAACTCATAGAATTAGGCTACCAAAAGGCTAGAAATAAAGTAAGATCTGATTTGTTTAATTCTAAGAAAAAGGACAAATATGGAAAAACATTTAACTCGGAAGAGGAAAGGTTACTATTTAAGTCCAAAATTAATAACCATCCCCAATTTATTACTAGGTATAATAATAATCATCATCTAATTAAGAATATTTTACAGAAGTATTGGTTTATTTTGAAAAATGATCCAGTTTTGAAACAGATATTGGAAGACACTCCTATCTGTACTTTTAGAAGAGCTCAGACCCTTAAAAATAGGTTGGCACCGAGTAAGATCTTAATGAAAAAACGCACAAATAGGGTGGTAAACAAAGTTAATACTAATTCTTTTTTAACTACTAAGATAGGTTTTTTTAAATGTGGGAAAAATAACTGTGGGTTGTGTAGCTATACGATGGGGCAGGTTACTGAATTTAAGTCATTTGTTACCAATGAAATTTTTAGTGTTTCTTCACATTTCACGTGTGATTCAACATTTGTGGTATATTTGCTACAATGCAAATGTGGGGTTCAGTATGTAGGGAGAACCTCAAGACCCATCAAAAAAAGATGGGGGGAACACATGAGAAATGTGAAGAAAGAATTGATGAATCATAGTGTTCCTCGTCACAAGGGACAATGCCATCTGGGAGAAAGTGATATATATAGTATTCTTCCTATAGAACATGTTGCTCCCAAATGGGGTAGAAATAGGTTTATTCACTTGCGACAAAGAGAGACTTATTGGATATGGAAATTAAAAACTTTGAAGCCCCATGGTCTAAATGAAAACATCGACATGGCAGCTTTCAATTAAGTGAACATGATTTACTCCTCTTTGTCTCTTTTGGGATTTATCATTATGTTTATATTTATGTATTTATGTAACTATATACACCTATCTGTCTAATTGGGCATTGGTGTCTATGTCATTTTATCTGAGACTTTATGTGTATTATTTATGGGTTTTTAACGTCAGAGTAGTAATCCATTTTTTTATGTAATTTTATATGTGTAATATATATTTTTGTCTAGACTCTAGAATATTAACTCATTTGTGTATTAAGTCATGACTGATCAGATGATCCCTGAGCCGGCATGGTAAAAGCATATATTTTTGTTTTTTTCAGTGGCAATACACTAACACCACATTACATACATTTTTTACATTATATAGTTATATTGGTGATCCACCTCCACTATGGGGTGTTACCTTTATATTTTTTAGCATAGATGTATTCTACATAGAGTTTTTAACATTAGGCCAGGAATACTCCTCAGGGCTATATGTAAGAACAGTTATTATTTTATATATTTTTGTATTGTCGTAAAGAAGATTATCAAGATATTATATTATTTTATATATTTTTTATATATATTTATTTACTCCCCATTGATTGTATATACAATATACAATATAGTTTAAGAATTAGAAGGATGTTACATTTTATTTTTTATTTCAATTACTTTAATAATAAAAGATACATTTAGACCTCTTTCGGGATCACATGAGGGAATCTTAAGTCTGTGGTCTCTCCCTATGTGATCATTTTAGCGTAGTTATATTAGTGAGCATTATGCCGGCGTATGTTAGCCATTGGATACTTGCCGTGCTATATGGTTACGTCATTTGAGTGATAGGTAACACTCGTGGTGGAGGCTGGTATCACACACCCCCAAGTTATGACCTATCCGAAAGTGTGCCGGCTCGGTTTTTCATCTCATTGGTTCATGGCTTCAATGGGCATGCGCAATGGAATTTTTGGAACGCCGATATATGTTACAAATAGTGTGATGACTGTTAGCTTTTTACACCTGATGAAACGGTTGTTGTGACCGGGAAACGCGTAGTGTATTAGGTTTAAATAAACTTTTTGGTTATATTTTTACCTATTTGTCATCACGCTTATTTTAATATTGCTTCTACTAGTCGATCCGACTTTTGACCCAGTCGATCGGACTTTTGACCTATTTTTTAGCCTTCTATATAGCTGGATTTTCTTTCCCAAGTGGGAATCCACTATTGTTTGGCTCATCTTTTATCCCAATACGTGTGGGGCAATCTGAAGTTAACCCTTTGGCTGTTCGACCGGAAGGAAAAGCTCGCTGGACAGCTTTAAATAGTTCAGCCTGCACCTGTGGCACTTCTCAAGTGCTTTATATCCAGTAAGTGATCCTGTATTGTGTGTGGGGGTCCCTTTACCTACGATTTCACACTATTGTGGCGCCTCCTTTTGTCTCCCTTTCATCTGTAGTTTGCCGCTGGTGCCATCAGCCTTGGAAGGAGTTTCAGCTGCCGCATATCCGCGAGGAGTGGATACCCGGAGAAAAATCTGTATCACTTGAACTATGTTTAAGGACTATTCGTATATACTATAGTACCCGGGTATTTGATTTCTGTATGTATTTGTTATCGCAATATTTCACCATTGTATGTCTATAATATCACTCGCAACTATTCCACGTGCATTGATAGATATGTGGTTTTAGGATTTCAATATTTGCTGCTGGAGCTACATTGTTATTGTGGTCACCACTAGAAGGACACATTACACTCTATATATATTTTTGGCACTATATATTATGGTATATTGCGTTCATATATTCATAATCTTCCACTTTTGTATAAATATATACACTTGACACTAATTTTTTGCATCATATATCAAGCATAGTTTGTGAAATTTTATTCACGCATATTACTTGTCCTTTGTTGAAGAGTATATTTAGGACACGGAGATTTATATTTTTTATATATTTTTGTATGCACTGTTTTAGAGTGCACTATTTATAGGCGCCTTCACTATATCATATCACATTTTGTTGTTCACTAGTAGGCTTTGGTGAAGAGCGACTTTCGTTTAATTTTATAAATTATATTATTATTATTTTTGCAAAATGCAAAGTAAGGAAATCCGTAATCAGAGTCGTTTGACTCTTAGCACGTGTGATAATTTTATTGAGATATCCACATCTACTGACAATAGCAGTTTATCTATGACACAACTATTTATTAAATTAGAGGATGCACTTAAACAGGAACACAGACACTGGTGGGATATTGACACTTTAAAAAAATACAAACTGAAGGGGCATATACCCAGAGGTCTTAGATTATCTAAACTATGTTCATTCACTAATGATGCTGAATTAACATCAAAATGGCAAAATCTACTATCTGAGTGTTCCTTCAAATTAATAGATTTATTGATTGAACATAGAGAAATGTTGTTGAATAATACTGAATCTTTAATAGAAGAACTCCAAGCAGCTCTTCTTAAATATGAACAACACTCTGAGTATGAAAATAAGAATAAAGAGATTTTAGAAAGAACAGATAAATATCAGAAGAAATTAATTAAGATTAAATCTAAGAAATTAGCCAGAGACGAAAAAGATTATTCAGAAGGATGCATTTATACAAATAAAATTCCTTCTGAAACCACTATAGAAGAAGGTATAGATTTAGAAGAGAACCCCAATATAAAAAATTCTTCCAAAAAAGAGGATTGGATCAAAGTAGAATACAAGAAACCAAAGGATAAAAGGAAGAATTTAAGTTTTAATAATGGAGAACATGTGTACCATAATAATAATAATTCTAATACCAACAGGGATTTCAATAGGGGACATAATTATCCTAGACAATATAACTCCACTTGGAGAAATAGAGATAGTTTCTATCCCCAAGAAAAACATAAAGAGAGGAATAATTTTAGAGACTATAGAAAAGAGGATAATGATTGGTATAGAAGAGAACAAGACAGGGATTATGGTAACACGAGCCACTCCCACAACAATGGTAACACGAGTTATTCTCATAACAAGGGTCACCATTTTAAACCTTCTAGTTCGACCTATTATAATATAGAATCTGAACATAGAGCAGAAAGACCACAGGTTTTTCAAATAGACAAAAAACAAGATTTTTACAGACAACATCAAAGACAAATACCTATCAGATTAAAACAAATGGAAACAAATCATGCAAAGGAAGGTTTCTATACTCCGCCACCAAGAAAAAGAACATACGCCAACGTGGCAGCAGAGGGAGAGCAAAATCTGCCAAAAAGGAGAAATTTAAAAGAATGAAAGAGGGTATTTTTAATCTTTCCAGCCATGTTTTGACAAATGAAGAGATATGTGTTCTGAATAGAGGGCTGTCTTTTTGTCCTTCGAATGAACACAATATCTTTGAATTATTTGTTGATTTAAATAAATTTGTCAGGAAGTTATCGTTACAACGTTACTTCTGTGACAAAAAACTGAAACAAGATAAACGTTTACCAATAGTTACCAATGACATGACTGAAAGACCCACTACAGATATCATCTACTATGAACCAGAAGATCTATGTGATTCTCTGTTCGATGATTTTGTTCATTCTAATCTAATGTTGAAATCTAGTTTTAATCCACCCATCACTAATCATAATATTCAACTCTTTCAAGATTTAGTTTTAGAGGAATTCAGCTCTCTGAACAATCAAAATAGTAGTAAGAGTAAGGCCTCAAATTTGAACATCTATGAAATAAAAGCTCTATCAAAGTTAGCAAAAGATCAGTCTCTAGTGATTAGACAGGCCGACAAGGGAGGTGGAATAGTACTGCAAGACTGGGATGATTATGTTGGTGAAGCTAACCGGATCTTATTCAATCCGGAGTACTACAAAAGATTATCTTTTAACCCTACCAAAAAATATATGATTGGTTTGGTTAAACTTATAGATGATGGGTTCTATAAAGGGATCCTTACTAAGAAAGAAAAAGAATTCTTAAACCCAGGTACCCCCAGTCTTGCATACTATTACCATCTCCCTAAAATCCACAAATGTAAAAATAATCCTCCTGGTCGCCCGATTATATCGGGGATCGGGAATCTCACGTGTAATTTATCCGAGTACATAGACTCGTTCCTAAAAAAAGAAGTAAAGTGTTTACCATCGTATATAAAAGACACACCAGACTTAATAAATAAACTATCTAAATTAAATAATTTAGATATAAAAAACTTAGTTTGGATGACATGTGATGTGTCAGCACTTTATTCAAATATAGCACATGATTTAGGGATCAGCTCTATTGACAAATTTTTATCTAGAGACATTTATTTACCTGAACAACAGAAAATTTTCCTGTTGGATGCTATTTCTTTTGTGTTGAAGCACAATTATTTTGTGTTTCAGGAGCAGTTTTTTCTACAAATAAAGGGCACGGCCATGGGGACCAGGTTCGCCCCAAGCTTTGCGAACTTGTTTATGGGGTCTTTTGAAGAGGAGTATATATATAATTCCCCAGCAAGGGCGAACCTGGTCTTCTATGGCCGCTTTATTGATGATTTGCTCTTTATATGGGATGGAACAGAGTCTGAGGCAAAGGAATTTGTGGAATTTTTGAATGCCAATAATATGGGTTTGACATTCACCTCGAACATCTCAAAGGAACAAATTGAATTTTTGGATCTTATATTATATTGGGATTCAAAAGGGTCTGTTTCAACCAAGACTTTTTTCAAAACTGTAGATACAAATAGTTATTTGAATTTTAAAAGTAACCATTACAGACCATGGAAAGAAAATATTCCATTCAATCAATTCTGCAGAATACGCAGAAATTGTACAGAGATATCTATTTTTGATGAGCAATCACAAATATTAAAAGAGAGGTTCCTTGCAAGAGATTATCCATCAAAACTCATAGAATTAGGCTACCAAAAGGCTAGAAATAAAGTAAGATCTGATTTGTTTAATTCTAAGAAAAAGGACAAATATGGAAAAACATTTAACTCGGAAGAGGAAAGGTTACTATTTAAGTCCAAAATTAATAACCATCCCCAATTTATTACTAGGTATAATAATAATCATCATCTAATTAAGAATATTTTACAGAAGTATTGGTTTATTTTGAAAAATGATCCAGTTTTGAAACAGATATTGGAAGACACTCCTATCTGTACTTTTAGAAGAGCTCAGACCCTTAAAAATAGGTTGGCACCGAGTAAGATCTTAATGAAAAAACGCACAAATAGGGTGGTAAACAAAGTTAATACTAATTCTTTTTTAACTACTAAGATAGGTTTTTTTAAATGTGGGAAAAATAACTGTGGGTTGTGTAGCTATACGATGGGGCAGGTTACTGAATTTAAGTCATTTGTTACCAATGAAATTTTTAGTGTTTCTTCACATTTCACGTGTGATTCAACATTTGTGGTATATTTGCTACAATGCAAATGTGGGGTTCAGTATGTAGGGAGAACCTCAAGACCCATCAAAAAAAGATGGGGGGAACACATGAGAAATGTGAAGAAAGAATTGATGAATCATAGTGTTCCTCGTCACAAGGGACAATGCCATCTGGAGAAAGTGATATATATAGTATTCTTCCTATAGAACATGTTGCTCCCAAATGGGGTAGAAATAGGTTTATTCACTTGCGACAAGAGAGACTTATTGGATATGGAAATTAAAAACTTTGAAGCCCCATGGTCTAAATGAAAACATCGACATGGCAGCTTTCAATTAAGTGAACATGATTTACTCCTCTTTGTCTCTTTTGGGATTTATCATTATGTTTATATTTATGTATTTATGTAACTATATACACCTATCTGTCTAATTGGGCATTGGTGTCTATGTCATTTTATCTGAGACTTTATGTGTATTATTTATGGGTTTTTAACGTCAGAGTAGTAATCCATTTTTTTATGTAATTTTATATGTGTAATATATATTTTTGTCTAGACTCTAGAATATTAACTCATTTGTGTATTAAGTCATGACTGATCAGATGATCCCTGAGCCGGCATGGTAAAAGCATATATTTTTGTTTTTTTCAGTGGCAATACACTAACACCACATTACATACATTTTTTACATTATATAGTTATATTGGTGATCCACCTCCACTATGGGGTGTTACCTTTATATTTTTTAGCATAGATGTATTCTACATAGAGTTTTTAACATTAGGCCAGGAATACTCCTCAGGGCTATATGTAAGAACAGTTATTATTTTATATATTTTTGTATTGTCGTAAAGAAGATTATCAAGATATTATATTATTTTATATATTTTTTATATATATTTATTTACTCCCCATTGATTGTATATACAATATACAATATAGTTTAAGAATTAGAAGGATGTTACATTTTATTTTTTATTTCAATTACTTTAATAATAAAAGATACATTTAGACCTCTTTCGGGATCACATGAGGGAATCTTAAGTCTGTGGTCTCTCCCTATGTGATCATTTTAGCGTAGTTATATTAGTGAGCATTATGCCGGCGTATGTTAGCCATTGGATACTTGCCGTGCTATATGGTTACGTCATTTGAGTGATAGGTAACACTCGTGGTGGAGGCTGGTATCACACACCCCCAAGTTATGACCTATCCGAAAGTGTGCCGGCTCGGTTTTTCATCTCATTGGTTCATGGCTTCAATGGGCATGCGCAATGGAATTTTTGGAACGCCGATATATGTTACAAATAGTGTGATGACTGTTAGCTTTTTACACCTGATGAAACGGTTGTTGTGACCGGGAAACGCGTAGTGTATTAGGTTTAAATAAACTTTTTGGTTATATTTTTACCTATTTGTCATCACGCTTATTTTAATATTGCTTCTACTAGTCGATCCGACTTTTGACCCAGTCGATCGGACTTTTGACCTATTTTTTAGCCTTCTATATAGCTGGATTTTCTTTCCCAAGTGGGAATCCACTATTGTTTGGCTCATCTTTTATCCCAATACGTGTGGGGCAATCTGAAGTTAACCCTTTGGCTGTTCGACCGGAAGGAAAAGCTCGCTGGACAGCTTTAAATAGTTCAGCCTGCACCTGTGGCACTTCTCAAGTGCTTTATATCCAGTAAGTGATCCTGTATTGTGTGTGGGGGTCCCTTTACCTACGATTTCACACTATTGTGGCGCCTCCTTTTGTCTCCCTTTCATCTGTAGTTTGCCGCTGGTGCCATCAGCCTTGGAAGGAGTTTCAGCTGCCGCATATCCGCGAGGAGTGGATACCCGGAGAAAAATCTGTATCACTTGAACTATGTTTAAGGACTATTCGTATATACTATAGTACCCGGGTATTTGATTTCTGTATGTATTTGTTATCGCAATATTTCACCATTGTATGTCTATAATATCACTCGCAACTATTCCACGTGCATTGATAGATATGTGGTTTTAGGATTTCAATATTTGCTGCTGGAGCTACATTGTTATTGTGGTCACCACTAGAAGGACACATTACACTCTATATATATTTTTGGCACTATATATTATGGTATATTGCGTTCATATATTCATAATCTTCCACTTTTGTATAAATATATACACTTGACACTAATTTTTTGCATCATATATCAAGCATAGTTTGTGAAATTTTATTCACGCATATTACTTGTCCTTTGTTGAAGAGTATATTTAGGACACGGAGATTTATATTTTTTATATATTTTTGTATGCACTGTTTTAGAGTGCACTATTTATAGGCGCCTTCACTATATCATATCACATTTTATAGTGTTTTTAAGCCAGTTCTGCAGTATTTCAAATATCAAATATCAAAATAAAGGCAAAGTTGTTATTTGTTAGGTACAATTTTACAATACACTGTCTCCTTTAATTTATATTTAACAGCATATTTATGCAAGTAAAAAGCTGCTGCTTTTATAAATGCCTGAATCTGTGAATACAATGTCCCCATATCCCCACTGCTGTAAAAGAATCATGTTAGTTTTGTGATTTTGTCTCTAAAGCTAGATACTAATAAATGCAGTGATCTATGTCTCAGTACTAAGCTAGCATTTAAAGGGACAGTCTAGTCAAAATTAAACTTAAATTATTCAGATAGGGCATGCAATTTTAAACAACTTTCCAATTTAGTTTTCTTAACAGTTTTGCTTTGTACTCTTTATATTCTTTGTTGAAAGCTAAACCTATGTAGGCTAATTTCTAAACACTTCAGTGCATTTTGAGTTTCAAAGCTAGACAGCGCTTGTTCATGTGGGCCATATAGATAACATTGTGCTAACTCCCATGGAGTTGTTTACGAGTTTGCACTGATTGGCTAAAATGTAAGTCTGTCAAAAGAACTGAAATAAGGGGGCAGTCTGCAGAGGCTTAGATACAAGGTAGTCACAGAGGTAAAAAGTATATTAATATAACAGTTGGTTATACAAAACTGTGGAATGGGTACTAAAGGGATTATCTATCTTTTTAAAAAATAACAATTTTGGAGTAGACTGTCCCTTTAACTGTACAATGTCAATAATAAAGCATATACAGATTGTCAGTGAAAAAAAAGTCATTCTACTTTCACAGAGTTTTCACTCAGAATCAAGCAATCCTTGTGTATATGATATGAACTATAAAAAAGAATTTTACATAAAGCTTTTTGATTTTTCACATGTAAACAGTTTCAGATGAATAAGGCCTCTGATAACTGTGAAAATGTCTGAATTCCTTCCAATAACTAACACCCACTGTACAATGGACAAATACACTGAGTCTCAAAACAGGCTTTCCCTTCTGCAAAACAACATGATAATAACTCAAACAGAACAGGACCTTTTAAATAAAAGGCTTAAATCCAAGTGGGTGGAGCCCTCAGAAACTAAGATAAATGTAAATAACAGTTTTTGTATAAACAACAAAATAAAGAGGGATTGGGGTTTCATGTTGTTGAAAGCTATTAATTAACCTAAGAAAATCACAGTTTGTCTGATGTGGAGCTCAAAAATATTAGCACTGTTGGGCAGTTACAGCACTCAATCAATACCACTCCTATTCTTGCGCTCATATTACAAGTTGAAAGTAAAAAATTTGCACTTTGAGCGAAAGACTCACGTGCACTAGCATCTGGATGTCGGATAGCAAGGCCGCCATAAGTACAGTGTACTGACAGGATAGGAAGGGAACAACTTAAAGGGACATAATACTCATATGCTAAATCACTTGAAACTGATGCAGTATAACTGTAAAAAGCTGACAGGAAAATATCACCTGAGCATCTCTATGTAAAAAAGGAAGATATTTTACCTCACAATCTCCTCAGCTCAGAAGAGTAAGTTCAGTGTAAAAAGTTATACTCAGCTGCTGCCCAGCTGCAGGTAAAAAAATTAAGAAATGAACTGCAGCCAATCAGCATCAACAGGGCTGAGGTTATGAACGCTTTTACTATGATTTCATGAGATTTGACTTAACTCACATGAGATTTCATAGTAAACTTCCTTAAACTGAATAGGGAAATAGCATGAGAGTGCATGAGGCTCACTCCCTTTGCTGTCCCAGGACAGACATACTGATTTGCTGCTTAGAAGTCCTTTACAATGGGATGTGGCTAATGAGGAACTTTTGAGGTAAAATATCTTTCTTTTTTACATAGATATGTTTAGGTGATATTTTCTAGTCAGCTTTTTACAGCTATGCTGCATCACTTTCAAATGTTTCAACATTTGGGTTTCATGGCCCTTTAAGGAATTTACTTTGTTAGCAAAGGGAAGTAAGGTGAGGTTTGTTGTCCTAAGCTAGATCATTGTTTAGAAGCTAGGTAAGCCAGATAGGGGTGGGGGAGTAAGCCAGGTGTACAATTTCAGATGGTCATGCTTCTCCTGGATTAATGAATTAATATGTGGGATGTCACTAGGAGGAGGGGTTGCATAGGGGATATAAGCTGATGCACACCATTGCAAGGCAGAAAAATAATTTTGTCTTTTTTCCCTCCCACCCTCCCTAGATATAAACAAGGCTTGCCAGAACAAAGAGGTCACATTGTATGGAGTGATCAGAACAACACGGATAGGGGCAATTGCTGTGGTGATTGTGCCATTCAAGATAAGACCGTCCGTGTTCTCGCCCCTTATGGGCCATGATACCATGTGGCATGACATCAGCTTGTGGTCTGTCGGTCAGAGCTGGTTGATTGCAAGTAATTGAGCATGGTTAGGACTGTCATTCATATACATGTTGTGGTAAATATTGCGGCCTGGCACGTGGGTACGGCGATAATGGGGGGAGGTCCGTAGACTATGGGGTCATTGAGTGGTGGTCTGTCGGTCAAACTCATTTTGCTCTCCTAATCTGCAGATCTCTTAGCCCGTTATTTGCCAGTAATTTCACCCCTGAGTTGCGCACTCATGATACTGCCATAAAGGCATAATTCAGTTTAATTAATAATTAAGTGACATTTTCTAACGCCAAACTTTTGTGTCTGTCTTTATTATTATTAATAAAAGAAAATAAGTCTGGAGAAGGGAATGTTATAAGTTAATGGGATTTCAGGGAATGGAAAACTAAAGTTTAAATTCCTTAGTGTCTTTCCCCATAGACTTCTATGGGGCACACTACAAAAGCCTCTTCTGGCTTTTACTTGCTCTTTAACACCTAAAGTTGCACTAGGCCAACTGTGATAAAGCGAAGGGAAAATAGCATTGTTCTTCACTTAAAATAAAATGTTTTCTTTTTAAAATAAATATCTACATATTTATGTTTTTATACACTACTGCGTAAAAGTTTTAGACAGGTGTGAAAACAAGATGGAAAGTAAGAACGCTTTAAAAAACAGAAATGTTCATAGTTTATTTTTATCAATTAACAACATGCCTTCAAAACAGCATCAATTCTTGTAGGTTCACTTGCACACAGTTTTTTAGGGAACTTGGCAGGTAGGTTGTTCCAAACATTTTGGAGAACTAACTTTAGGCAGCCATAGCTGCTTCTGTCTCTTCATATAATCCCAAACAGACACAATGATGTTGAGATTAGGGCTCTGTGAGGGGCCACATCATCATTTTCTTAACTCATTTTTCTTCTTTATGCTGAAGCCAGTTCTTAATAACTTTGGCTGTATGTTTGAGGTCTTGTCATGAAGCAGAATACATTTTCGGACCAAATCCCCAACTCCATTTGCAGAAATGCAGCTCCAAACTTGCAAGAAACCGCGCAACCTCGCTTTCCACATTGCATGTAAGCTTTGCACTCAATAGAGAATACTTTCTTAGGCTCCAATGGGAGCCTCGTTCTCATGCCATCAGACATGTTTTCATAAAAAAACTAAAAGACCCTTTATTTTGGTGGCAGTTGGAGCACTTTTAGAAAATTAACCAGAGATCTGACCTCTAGTTAATTTTCTGAGCACTAATTACTACCACAAGCTCACAGTAGCAGTAACCAGCCACTTGTAATGGCTGGTTATTTATCGCGCTTCCAGAAACGAGCGAGTTTGCCACATTGCAGGCACACGATAAATTAGCGCTCCATTTGTAATCTGGTCTTAAATAGATGATCATGCACCTGATGGTATGCCTACACAATTCCTGACTTTGCAAAAGTATACATAGAAGAATTAATGCTGGTTTTAAGGCAAAGGGTGGTCACACAAAATATAGATTTGAGTAAGATTTTTCTTCACTTTGCATTTTGTAACTGATAAAAAAAACTATTAATATTTCTGTTTTTGAAAACAGTCTTATTTTACAGCATATTTACACACCTGCCTATAAATGTTGCACAGTGTTTATATATATATTTATATATAAATACATTTTTCTTCTACAGGGAGTGCAGAATTATTAGGCAAGTTGTATTTTTGAGGATTAATTTTATTATTGAACAGCAACCATGTTCTTAATGAACCCAAAAAACTCATTAATATCAAAGCTGAATAGTTTTGGAAGTAGTTTTTAGTTTGTTTTTAGTTATAGCTATTTTAGGGGGATATCTGTGTGTGCAGGTGACTATTACTGTGCATAATTATAAGGCAACTTAACAAAAAAACAAATATATACCCATTTCAATTATTTATTTTTACCAGTGAAACCAATATAACATCTCAACATTCACAAATATACATTTCTGACATTCAAAAACAAAACAAAAACAAATCAGTGACCAATATAGCCACCTTTCTTTGCAAGGACACTCAAAAGCCTGCCATCCATGGATTCTGTCAGTGTTTTGATCTGTTCACCATCAACATTGCGTGCAGCAGCAACCACAGCCTCCCAGACACTGTTCAGAGAGGTGTACTGTTTTCCCTCCTTGTAAATCTCACATTTGATGATGGACCACAGGTTCTCAATGGGGGTTCAGATCAGGTGAACAAGGAGGCCATGTCATTAGATTTTCTTCTTTTAT